>NC_044390.1:11107314-11416103 GCF_006542625.1 Nomascus leucogenys | reverse complement strand
TACTATTGGCAAGGAACCCCTACTCACTCATCTTATTCAAGTGGAGAACCCTGTTTCAATTCCTTGACTGAAAGCCATCAAGTTTGTGGATGGATAATGGAAAGGGAAAATGGCTTTGTAGATAGATTCTCTGATTGCCTAGTGTGTATGTGCGCATGTACATCTCAGACAGGACTGGTAAAAGTCTGTGTATTATGCACACACAGACACATACACTTTTACAAGTCCTCTCCAGGGATTCTTCAAAAATACAAATCCATTCATGCTTTCCTCCTCTCTAAAGTCTCCCAACCATTTCCCATTGTTCCTAGACAAACTAATGTGGCTTCCAGGGCCCTGTGTGACCTGCAGACTGCCTCCCTCTCAGTCCTACCATTTTTACAATATCGCCTTGTATTCTGTCTTTCACCCAGACTGAACTGCCACTCACTTCCTGCTGGGAACCATGCCCTCCCTTATCTCATTTCTTTGTGACCCACTCTTCCATGGCCCAGACTTCACTCGTTAACTTCTGCTTGTCCCCCAGGTATTCATTCACTGAGGTGTTCTGGATGTCTGGGCCAGGTTAAATCTCCCTTTATGGGCCTTCCACTGTGTGTCTACGCTCTTGGTTGTAACACTCACTACAATTTAAGGCAATTGCTTACACAGTTGCCTGTCTTCCCAGCTGGTCTAGATGCGAGCAGGGACCTTGTCTGTTTTCACTCATCTCTGTGTCCTCAGCATCGAGCACATGTCTGGCATAGAGAAGACACTAAAGTAAACTCATTGACCCATTGAATGAGGCTCACTAGAGAGGAAAAGAAAAATCACTGTCCTCGTTAGTCACACCCACCTCATTTCTTGGCACAAGTGCAGGTTGTTAGCTGGGTAGCTTGTTTTCTCAGAAGCAGAAAAGTATTTTTATGACAATAATATAAACTCCAAATGTCCATTTTTTGATATGTAAAGATAAATCACACCCTATAGGATGCGAAATAAGGATTTCCTTTGATCCATTTGTTGCCTGGCTCTGAAATGCTTTGATTTTTTTCCATTCCTTGACAAACAAATCTGAATCTGTATTATGCAACTACTAAACTGATCATAATTTTCTGTGCCCAGAACAATAAACCAACAGATGTTTGGAAAGGGCATTAGAGGAAATGAAAAATAATTTATAGGAATACAATGGAGCCAATAGTTTAGCACCCCCAAAATAATAATCTCTAAGAACATAAAAAATAATTGCTTCCTACTACAAAAAAAAACCTTTAAATGCTACTTTCTAAAAAATATATACTTGTTAGAAACAGAGAGAAGCTGAACTTCTGTCTCATTACTCCCCATATTCTGTGTGATTTATTCCGTTCATTTTTCTGACAATGCCCTTCAAACTCTGTAGGTTCACTGGGGCCCCTTTAAGCCCTCAGAGCTCTCTGTCTTATCAACAAGGATTTCTTTCTTTAACTGACATAGACTCAATATCTTAATTAAATACTCTACCTCAATTAGATTTTCTTTTCTCAAAATGTTGTATTGTTTTAATTCATAGAACGATAAAAGTTTCTAGCTGGCATGCCCTTGGAGCAGTCATCTTCAGTATTTAGCCCAATTTTTGTTAATATATAAAACTAGTCTGGGTTCATCTGAGTCCTCAATATTTCAGCTCATGTGTCTGATACAACATTGAGATGTGTGGATTGCGTGACTTGGAACAAATATGCTCTGTGGGATATGGGTGTGATGTCAAGCCAAGGCTAATGAAGGATTGCAGAGCTTCCAGAATGTAGGAAACCTCTGACTCTGGGGTATATAAGAGAGTATGGTCAGGGCTGTAAACCATTCCATTCAAAGAACCCATGAAGTAGTGAAGCTGGTCAGCTATTGAGCCATAACTGTGGATAATTTTATGGTAACTGGGAGACACTGTTGTATTACAGTCAGCATTGTACTTAGTGACTGCTGACATTTTTGTATTGTTTTCAGTCTTTTAAAGTTTTCAGGCCGGGCGCGGTGGCTCACGCTTGTAATCCCAGCACTTTGGGAGGCCGAGGCGGGCAGATCACGAGGTCAGGAGATCGAGACCTCGGTGAAACCCCGTCTCTACTAAAAATACAAAAAAATTAGCCGGGCGTGGTGGCGAGCGCCTGTGGTCCCAGCTACTCGGAGAGGCTGAGGCAGGAGAATGGCGTGAACCCAGGAGGCGGAGCTTGCAGTGAGCCGAGATTGCGCCACTGCACTCCAGCCTGGGCGACAGAGCGAGACTCCGTCTCAAAAAAAAAGAAAAAAAAAAAAAGTTTTCAATTGTGCTATCCACATTCTTTTATTTGAAAGTGTGCTGCAAGCACTAGAAGAATGAGAATCACCACCTTAGTAAGGTGTCAAGCCCCCAGTCCCCTCTTAAGTCTAAGGAAACTAAAGTTATAGAAGGAGAAGGTATTTGAGGTTGAGTAACCCAGCTTGCTTAAGGTCCATATGGTCAAGACTAGAATTCAGTCCTCACAACCCTCAAGACCTTTTTCTACTATGCCTTATTTCTACTCTGAATTGATAAACCTAGGTCACCAGGGTTTAAAATGAGCAGGAAAAACAAAATCTGTTAAAACAGATAGGGACTGATATGGTTTGGTTCTGTGTCTCCACCCAAATCTGATCTCCAGTTGTAGTCCCCACGTGCTGGGGGAGGTGGTTGGATCATGGGGCAGTTTCCCCCGTGCTGTCCTCATGATAGTGAGTGAGTTCTCTGAAGAGCTGATGGTCTTAAAGTGTTGCATTTCCTTGTTCTCTCTCTCTCTCTCTGTCTCTCTCCTGCCACCTTATGAAGAAGTTACTTGCTTCTCCTTTTCCTTCTGCCATGATTGTAAGTTTCCTGATGCCTCCCCAGCCATGCAGAACTATGAGTCATTAAACTGCTTTTGTTTATAAATTACCTGGTCTCAGGTAATACCTTTATAGCAGTGTGAGAACGGATGATATATGGATTTAGTAGACCCCCTTAGCAGACCCCTGCCTGCACTGAGCATGTGTCTCCATTTGGCTGTCTAGAGCGTTGTACATCGTCTCTTTCAAGAGCAATCAAATTCACGAAGACCAAACCTGTCTAAATATTTGCACTGAGAATTGGACATCTTGTAGAGATAAGTACCATTTAAGTTGCTTGTCTTTGTTGTTGTCACATCATCGGACTCTTGCACAATGCATGATGCCTCTCCATTAACAAGGGTGAGCAGGAAAGAGCAGGGCACTTGGGATATTTGGGATTCTGTAAGACAGGAATGAAGAGTTGAAGAAATTCACGTGGTTATGGCACCCGACCTCTGAGGGGAATAGCAGGAAGCACATTTTAGAGCACCCATGTTGACCTCAGGTGTCCTACCTGCAGGCCTTGGTAATATAAGGGAATACAAATCAGCAGATCAACGGAAGCAGTGGGAATCCAGGTGAAAGGGGGTGTTAAAGGTAGTTGGGAATTCGTGGTGTGATTCTGAATGATACTTTCATTCACAGCAAATCTGCAGCCCCTGGTTGAGAAAGGGGAGTAGCAAGGATCCAGCCCCAGGGAAGAGGCCTGGGAATATGTAGGCAAAAGTCAGGCACTCACCTAACCAGTCTGGTGTTTTGCAAAGAAATCCAGTTCCAGCAAGATTGTTGGGAGGTGAAATGCAGTTGTAAGACAAGCCCAATAGGAAGTGGCCAGTGGGACCCTGTGCCTCAGTGGGTATGTGAGACACTGAGAACACAATGGAGGTCTTTGGGGGATGAAGATGTTCATTATACATAATACTTGGTTAAAATTGTTATTCAAAGATTCAATAATTTATGCTTTAGAGTGAAGAAATAACCCAAAAATGTCTACATGTCTAAGACAAACAAAAAATGGTTTTATCAGAATTCCCAGTCAAGACATCAGGTACCAGGTCTCTATGTCCCTCCAGTCTCATCTGTCATAAATGTTTGACTTCCCCACCCTCTGAACCGCTAACTTCACTTCCTTAGTTGACCACAGAAAACAGGTTGTAGGCCCTGTTTTCATTTATTGCCACCAGCCTTTTTGTGCTCTTCTTTCTCCCTGAAATGCCCTTCCCTTCCCCTCTGTGGTTCTGATGGTCTGGTGGACCCTGTTGTTAATGCTTCCACTTCCCACCCAAATGGAGTTCATTCCTCCCATCTTTATCCCGCTATTCTATTTCTCGATTAATGTAATTATGACTAGGCTGATATTCAACCATTGGGCACCATGTTGGCAGCACTGATTGTAAAATTATAGAAACACTTCTGTGAGGGTTGATAAAAGGCTGCTGTCCCAAGACCTCCACATGCCTCCTTTCTGTTTCTCCACTCCAGCCAGTTCCAGGCCTCCCCAGGATGTAGTCACTGAAGGATTAATGCTGGGAGCAGCAGGACCCTCCCCAGCACCCTGGCCAAGGTCTTCTGTTGCTCTTACCTAGTCTTGGAAATTCTCAAGTGTGAATCAGAACAACCAGGCTCTAATTTGTACTTGCACGGAACTTTGGGCAAATCCCTTAGTTTCTCTGAGTCTTAATTTTCTCATCTGTAAGATGGAGATGGATGCCTACCTTGCAGGACTTCCAGTGAGGTCGCTGGGTTGATAGGCATATACGCTTCAGCTTTTAGTAGCTAGTTTGTGATAATTTTGAGTGATATTCAGCTGAGCAAGGATGCCGAGAAAATCCCAGATGAAAGAAGCAAGGCCTGACCAGCACTAACCTGAACCATTTGGGCTGACAGACTGTGGCTTTCCAACCTTGTTATGGCCAGTGGTTAAAGGAAGGGAGGGTAGGGTAAGTTCTAGTTTCCCAAGCACAGTGTAGTGGCCTAATTTGTTTCTTTTGTGACTTTACTTGTCCAACTCTCCCAGGGCATGTGAGGAAATCTAGTTTACATCGCCTTTTGTTTTTTCCTTAAAGCTCTTGAATGGGCGTGTGTGCTTGGTGGCTGCAGTCTTCTGAGAACCCAAGTTTCTTGGAAGTTCTTAAGAGTCCAGGCACTAGTCCCTGGAAAATGTGTTTCCTGGGGATTATTAAAGCTTAAACCTTCGGTCAAAGTTAAGCATCTAGAAAATTGTTCCTGGAAAGTGTTGTCAACACCTTCTTAATTGGCTGCCTCGGCATTGTCTCAAGGCCGTGATCTCTACCTCAGATCCTGGACCAATATCAAACCTTCCTCTACCAAGAGAGTTGCCTTCTGGGACAGAAAATAAGTACAAACCTCTGGTCTGCATTTCCAACTCGAGGAAATAAAAGGAACCTAGCTGGGAGGAGTCACATAAATCATATTTACATTGCTGGTAGAAAGTACATTTCTCTCTAGATTATTGTGCTCAAGGGCTTTCCTTTTCTCCCCCCTTTCCTTTGCCTCCACTCCATCCCCACAGTGAGGGTGAGAGATAAGAAGACTTGGTTCTTCATGGATGGACACCTTTGTTCTGGGATCTAGAGGGCAAAGTCTAGAACCAGGGAAGTGCCTGTGTGTTTGCATCTACATAAGCAAAGGCTTCAACAGCAGGACTTAGGTACAAGCAACACCTAAGGGACACCCTAGCCTCTCTTAGAAAGCTCTTTCCTCCTTTATGTTTGATTATAGCAAATGTCACTCTACCTTTCACCTCCTCCAGGTATGTGCCTGTTGCCACCTTCACTTGGTGCTAGCCAACTCCCTAGGAGTAATGCAGGAGCTACAGTCCTGTAAGCACAACTGGAGGGACCCCATTCTAAAATTGTAGCTGGTGTTCTTTTCCTTTCCTGCTTTTTCATTTCCTCCTGTGGCCCTTCCACTCTTCAAATAAGGCCATTTTGAGTTTTTGCCTTGCAATCACCCAAACAGGTTCATTTCACCCACTGCCCAAATAGAGCTAATTTATCAAGACAGGGGAATTGCAATAGAGAAAGAATTAAATTCATGCAGAGACAACTGAACAGGAGACCGGAGTTTTATTACTCAAATCAGTCTCCCCAAAAACTCAGAGGCTAGGGTTTTTCAAGAATAGTTTGGCTGGCCAGGGAATGGGTGTTGCTGATTGGCTGGGGATGAAATCATAGGGGTGTGGAAAATGGTCCTTGTGGGTGCTGAGTCTGACCCCTGGGTGGGGGCCACAGGAGCAGTTGGCAGGTCCAGGTGGAGCCATGAGTCATCAGAAATGCAAAAACCTGAGAAGACATCTCAAAAGGCCAATCGCAGATTCTACAAGAGTGATGTTATCTGCAGGAGTAATTGGGGAAGTTGCAAATCTTGTGACCTCCAGAATTAATGGCTGGTAATCATTTACACCTTAGCAGAATTCAGGCTCCTCTCATCCTCCTAACTTGGCGGTCTTTCATTAGCTTTACAAAGGTGGTTTAGTACTGGGGAAGGGCTATTATCATTTACACTATAAACTAAATATCTCTCAAAGTTAGTTTGGCCCAAGACCAGGAATGATTAAGGGCAATTGGGAGGCTAAAGGCAAGATAGGGGTTGCTTAAATCAGATTTCTCTTATTGTCATACTTTTTTCATGGTTATAATTTTTGCAAAGACAGTTTCAGTCTGAGCAATTAAATTGAACAGCCAGAAGACATTTTTGTTTTGTTTTTTGAGAGGGCCTCACTCTGTCACCCAGGCTGGAGTGCAGCGGCATGATCATAACTCACTGTAACCTCAAACTCCTGACCTCAAGTAATCCTCCCACCTCAGCCTCAGCCTCAGCCCCCTAAAGTGTTGGGATTACAGGAATGAGCCACTGTGCCAGGCCCTGGCTTTTAAAAGTTGAGCCCTTGGGAAGAACAACAACAATTACAACAAAAATTCAGAGCATGAACAATAGATTTGGAAGATCCTATGAGAAAGAGAAAAGATTCTTATAAATGTTCTTCAGATGCCTCCCGGGCTCAAGCAGATTCTCGTGCCTTCAGATACTGGGTGGAGGGGTAAAATAATTGGAGAGCTTATGAATATGCTGACCTAAAAGGAAGAAGCTGAGACAAAATTAATATAAATAGAGAGTTTATTTAGGTCAAGCTTGAGGATTGCAACCCAGGAGCATACATTCAAGATGCCTTGAATAAATACTCTGAATAAATAGCCACAGTTACAAGTGGGTTTTTAAAGGACAGGAAGAGGCAGTTCCTGATTTGTTTGCCAAGAATTTACATGAAAATCACATAAGCTATTGGTTAGGTTATTTATGATATGCTGTTCTTTGTGCCACAATTTCCAAGAACATGAACTTTAAACAATTGTCTGCCAAGTGAAGGGGGATGCTGGGGGAGGATGATTGAAGTGGGGGACGCTGGGGGAGGATGATTGACGTCTCATACTCATGTCTATCCAGGCCGGCATACCTCACAGAGCTCAAATTGCTCTGAGCATTTTTCTTTTCTCAAATACATGGACATTTGTAGAAGGGAAGGCTGCATTTTCTTGGTAAGACCGGGAAGAAGAAATGACCCAGAGATGAGTTGCCTGTGTGCCGGAAGGGCTTTCAGTAACCAGGGAGCATGTCCTGGGCCCTAGTGTGGCCTGGCTGTGGCAGATGGACCTATGTATCTGAGAGTGCTATGCAATCAGCAGGGCCTCGGACAAGCTCACTGAGTTTCTTGCAGCTGAGGAGGACTCAAGAGAGATACAGACACAGTTGAAAGAGAGGGGGCCCTGGAGGGACCAGCAGTAGAACAAGGCAGGTCTCAGCAGTGCTGTGTGTTCTGAGCACCAGCCAGGTGGAGGATTGGAGAGACAAGGAGATGACCACATAGGAGGTGAGGACCCAGCTTCAGGTCTTGGATGCCTTGACATTGCAACTGGACCCAGGAATGAAGATGTTGACCAAAAGAGTCAAACTCTGTAAAATATCTGAAGAGATCTATTCTGAGCCAAATATGAATGAACAGGGCCTGTGAACATGTGCCCAAGGGGGTCAGGCTGTAGCTTGGTTTTATATATTTTACAGAAACATGAGACTTCAATCAAATACATTTAAGAAATACATTGGGCCAGGAGCAGTGGCTCGTGCCTGTAATCCTAGCACTTTAGGAGGCTGAGATGGGCAGATCACTTGAGGCCTGGAATTCGAAACCATCCTGGCCAACATGGTGAAACCCCATCTCTGCTAAAAATACAGAAAAATCAGCTGGGCGTGGTGGCAGGCACCTGTAATTCCAGCTACCTGGGAGGCTGAGGCATGAGAATTGCAGGAGGTGGAGGTTGCAGTGAGCTGAGATTATGCCACTGCACTCCCCACTAGGTGACAGAGTGAGACTCCATCTCAAAAAAAAAAAAAAAGAAATACATTGGTTCTGTCCAGCAAGGCTGAACAACTGGAAGCAGTGGGGCTTCCAGGCTACAGGTAGATTTAAAAATTTTCTGGTTGACGATTGGTTGTGTTTATCTAAAGACCTGGGATCAATAGAAAGGAAGTGTCTGGGTTAAGATAAAGGATTGTGGAGACAAAAGTTCTTATGTGCAGAGGAAGCCTTCAGGTAGTAGGCTTCAGAGAGAATAGGTTGTACAATGTTTCTCAGCCAACTTAGAGTCTGTGTTGATGTTAACGCTGGAGAGGTATAATGAAACACGTCTGACCCCGACTTCCCATCATGGCTTGAACCAGTCTTTCAGGTTAAATTTCAAGAGTGCCCTGGCTGAGGAAGAAGTCCATTCAGATGGTTGTGGTGGGGCTTAGAATTTTATTTTTGGTTTACAAAGATGTGACCTTTTGGGGCCTTGGGAAAGGGTGGTGGTGAAACTCTGAACTAAAATTACTTTTTTATCTCCCAAGAAAATACAGGCTTATAAGGTGAATTAAATTACCTAAGTGATTAGACTTATATCTCTTTTTTTTGAAACAGGGTCTTTCTCTGCTGTCTAGGCTGGAAAGCAGTGGTGTGATCATAGCTCACTGCAGCCTCAAATTTTAGGGCGCAAGCGATCTTCCAGCCTCAGCCTCCCAAGTAGCTGGGACTATAGGTGCACAGCCACACTTGGTTAATTTAAAAAAAAAAATGTAGAGATGAGGTCTTGCTATATTGCCCAAGCTGGCCTTGAACTCCTGGCCTCAAGTGTTTGCCTCAGCCTCCCAAAGTGCTGGGATTACAGGTATGCACCATGGCACCCAGCATCATGTTCTTATATCCTATCCAGAGTAGGATTCCTCTCAGAAAAAATACTACATGGATCTACTAAAAAACAATGAAAAGATATATAGCCAAAATCCATAGAGGTTACCTCTGGGTGGTAGAATCACTGGGTCTTTTCCTCCCTGCCTCCCTTCCTTCCTTCCTTCCTTCCTTCCTTCCTTCCTTCCTTCCTTCCTTCCTTCCTTTTTCCTTCCTTCCTTCCTGCCTTCCCTCCTTCCTTCCTTTCTTCCTTCTTTTTCCTTCCTTCCTTTCCTTCATTCCTCCTTCCTTCTTTCTCTCTCTCTTTCTTTTTTTCTTTCTCTCTCTCTCTCTTCTTCTTTTCTCCTCGCCTCCTCTTTTTTCTTTGTTTTATGTATCTTTTTGTCTAACTTTTCACAGTGGACTATTTTCTACTTTTCTACAACAAACTTATTTTATTAGGAAAATATAACACGGGCTGGGTGTGGTGGCTCTCACCTGTAATCCCAGCACTTTGGGAGGCTGAGGCTGGCAGATTGCTTGAGCCCAGGGGTTCAAGACGAGCCTAGGCAACATAGGGAAACCCTGTCTCTCTTTCTGTCTCTCTCTCTCTTTTTTAAGGAAAAAACAACACAATAAAATAAAGTAAATGAGTAATGGCAGTCAGGGCATATTCCTTTTCATTATGAGGGTTAGGGAGATTGTACTGAGGTGTGATTGGTTTTCACACTAGACCCAGCATGGGCTCTCCTGTGTGCTCTGGATGATCCTTCAGGTCCTCTTCTTATAAATTCCTGGAATTCTGGGATCTATTTAGAAAACCTCCAAGAGTCTTTGGAGAGAAACTGCCACTTGTATTTTCTAAACTGGACTTTGTCATTCACAGTTCGGGAGTTTGCAATGGAAGAGATTGTATTTAAGCCACTTTTCCTCCCTTATCCGATCTGGATGCTGGCCATCTAACTTGCCTCTGCTCAGGAGGCTGAAATAACTTATAGCATTTGTATCTCAAGGGCGAAATCTAAATAATATTAAGGAAATATATCAAAAGGAAGTGATCGCTTTCAATTCCCATCTCCTCATAATGTAGAGAAATGGTTAAATTAGTTGTGATCAGTCTTAATCAGAGAACCTACCCCATTTGTTCTAAATAGTGCTATTACAGCCCCTGCATGTTTACCAAAAAGAGAACCTCCATCTGCAGATGGGTTAGCAACACATTTATACTACTTTCATGCATTACTAATGCAATTCTAGAAATGAATCTAAGAAAAGTGCTGTTTTAGCAGGGAGAGTGTCTTCACTTAAATCCGGAAAACCATTTGGTTATCTCCAGATTTGTAAAGATCAAATTCCAGCTGAATTTCTGTAATATTCTATGTACAGATCTTAGAAATAAATATAAATATATAAATACACACATACACACACACACATAGTAGTAACACCAATGGGTTATCACTGAATGTTGTAAAACATCTTGCAATGTGATGGCACCTTAGAAAGGATATTTTAAATACTGTACCCCTGTTTTTTCTATTGAGTTAAAATCCCAACTGTTTTGGAGCCATGAATGCTGCAATTCATATGCCAGTTAGACCCATCAGAGAAGAAACTTCCAATGCTGTATTTTGGGTTGTGCCTATATGTGAAACTAACTTGATTAAGTTCAACTCATAATTATGATCAAATCTTTGGCTTAAGTAAACCTTAATTTTGTTTAAACTCTGTGCCAGGGGCAAGGAGGCATAGGAGGGCAACGGAGGATAAATTATCAGAACCAAAGCACCAACTCTAAAAGGGAGACAATAGAATGAAGTATTTCAGAGCTCAGGCCTTAGATTTTGACTGCCCCAGGTTCTAATCTTGGTTCTGCCACTTCTTGGCTGACTCAATTTGAACAGTTTACTTAACCACCCCAACGTCATCATCTTAATCCAGCAACAATAAGAATACCAATGTCAGAATGAGTTTGTGAAGATTAAAGATGAAATTGCATATCAATACTTATCATAGCTACTGGCACATAAGAAGCATTCTATAAATGTTAACTATTGTTATTATATATTGCTTTCACAAAATGTTCTAACAATGAAATCTTTGAAAATTAGACTCTGCAACTGGCTATTGGAATCTGAAATTTGCCTTCTTGGATTGCCATTGCCATTGGCTACCCACCAGTTCCCATGGATTTAATTAATGAGCATATGACTGAGCCAATTCTCAAGAGGGAGACAGCCAAGGAAAAGTAAGGATGGTATTATAGACAATAACTCACTGTGAATCAGGAAGGGACATTATCTTTCAAGTCATTCATATATCAAAAACCCAGCCAAAGCTTCAAGCCTTCCAGGTAAAAGGATTATCAGCACACAGAAGGCCGTTGACAGCAAATTTCCTCAGGCCTAGGAACATCAACCCCACCATATGCTGTTCCTTGGGACTTGTCATTCCATGACTGAGGGCTTGGCCATTTGGAGTCTAAGACACAAAGCCAAGAGACTATAATGATAGTGGATGTCTGAAGTGGTTTTGAGGTTTGACAACTGGATTTTTCTCTCCATCAGACCTGATATGGAAAAGTGGGCCATGGCACTGGCATGTTTTTATGCCTCTTGTCAGTGCCTATCCTCCTCTAGCCCTGACTTTCTGAAGCACCAACACACACCACTTTGGGCACTGATTAAGCAGGATAGTGTATTATTAGTCTGGTCTCATGCTGCTAATAAAGACATACCTGAGACTGGGTAATTTATAAAGAAAAAGAGGTTTAATGGACTCACAGTTCCACATGGCTGGGGAAGCCTCACAATCATGGCAGAAGATGAAGGAGGAGCAAAGGCACATCTTACATGGCTGCAGGCAAGAGAGCGTGTGCAGAGGAACTGCCCTTTATAAAACAACCAGATCTCATGGGACTTATTCACTGTCATAAGAACAGCACAGGAAAACCCACCCCCCATGATTCAATTACCTCTCACGGGGTCCCTCCCATGACACGTGGGGATAATGGGAGCTACAATTCAAGATGAGATTTGGGTGGGGACACAGCCAAACTATATCAGATAGACAGGACTATTCAGAAAAGGACAATCACTTTTACCTGGATATAACCAAATATTTCAGTAGTCTTAGGACTTCTTCACCTCTCAAAAGGCACTTACTTCAGATGAACAGGGATCTCCATATCTAAAGGGTTACAGGTTAGCATAATCTGCATGCACAATTTGGAAAAATGTAAACATTCTGTGGGTAGGAATTATAATTGTCTTACTCATTGTTGTATGCCTAGAGTCTAGCATGGTACCTAGAACATAATATGTGCTGATGAGTATTGAATACATAAATGAATGAATATGAGCTTTCTCACTGATGTACTATTGCCTGAAATCTCCTACATTTGCTCACTCGGTAAACTTCTCCTTATCCAATAAGTCTCTGCTCAGTTGCTATTCATTCTGTGAAATACTTTCTTTCGTTCCAGGTAGGGGAAGGCCTCTTTGCCTCCATTCCCATATATCCAGTATGTGCCTCCATGTCAAGGTTCTTATACACAAACAACCAAGTTACTCTGGCTAGTTCAAGCAGAAATAAATGTGTTAAAGGATATTGGGTGGCTCGAAGAGTGTTTGGGAGGGATAGGGAACCAGGATTCAATGCTATCTAGCTAGGAAAGAGCTCAACCACACTAGCTGCTTGAGTGAGCCATGGTGGCTGCTGCTGTTGATCCTCATCATTAATTACCCATTGAAGGCCTGAGGATATAAGCATGGTGACAGCCACATCAGAAGAACTTGACACTTCTACCACTCTTCTTATCAGAAAATTCATTCACCCTGTGTGTGGCTGCCACCTCATGTGGCACTTCTGTTTCCACTTATGCTAGTACATCTGATTAGAAGAACACAGGCCATATACCTGAACCCTATCTGCAAGAGGTTCAGCAAAACGTATATTTTAGTTTGCTAGTCTCTATGGCAGAGGATGGAAAGCCAAAAGGTATGTTGAGTGAGCCAACCAATTACATCTGCCACAAGCCATAACATCACTATCTCCTTCTCTTGTTGACTTCCTTAAAAAAGCAGGTATTTTGTGGTGTTCATCTTGTATCCTTAGTAGCTAGAACAGGTCCTAGTATATAATAGGCTTTTTTTTTTTTTTTTTTGAGACAGTCTCACTCTGTCACTCAGGCTGGAGTGCAGTGGCACAATCTCAGCTCACTGCAACCTCTGCCTCTTGGGTTCAAGTAATTCTTGTGTCTCAGCCTCCCGAGTAGCCAGGACTACAGCCACGCACCACCATGCCCAGCTAATTTTTTGTATTTTAGTAGAGATGGAGTTTCACCATTTTGCCTGGGCTGGTCTTGAACTCCTGAGCTCAGGCAATCTGCCTGCCTCGACCTCCCAAAGTGCTGGAATTACAGGCGTGAGCCACCATGCCCGGTCTATAGCAGGCTTTTAATAAAAGATGGTGGAAGTAAAATGACCTAGACTGGAGGTTTGATATGGCAAACCAAGCACATACATTTCTGTCCTTTTCCTCCAGAGAGCATGCTGATGTTGTAATAAAAGCTACAATTTCATAACAAGAGAAGAGCTATCAGCAGATTTGAAATTTAAACAAATTTCTGAAAATCAGATGAAATAATATTGACCAATCTACCAGAGTAGAGAACAGAAAAGCTAGACTATGCTCAGAGGGGGCACAGGGATGCAGTGAGAGTTGAGTCCTAAAACAGGACCAGTCCATTTACATCACATATCCAGTGTTTACCATCTATGCCTCCAAAAGAAGCGTATTGTATTAGTTTGCTAGGGCTGCTATCATAAATTACCACAGTCTGGGCGGCTTAAACAATAGACATTTATTTTCTCACAATTCTGGAGATCATGAGTCCAAGATCAAGATGTTGGCAGAGTCAGTTTCTTCCTTGGTTTTTAGATGACTGTCTTTCCCCTGTATCTTCACATGGTCTTCTTGTGTGTGTCCCAATTTCCTCTTGTTATAAGGATGCCAGTCAATTGGCACTAGGGCTTACCCTAATGACCTTATTTTAACTTAATTACCTCTTGAAAGACTATCTCCAAATACAGTCACATTCTGAGATACTGGGGGTTAGGGCTTACTGCAAATTTTAGGGGGATACAATTCAGCCTGTAACATTTACTTATCTATTCTCTAAAGAAATTGATGAGTTGTCATGTAACAATTCATTTTACTCATCAAGAAATTGATGAGTAACCAATATGGGTAATGAACACCAAACACCTCTATGTTTTGACACTGTGGGACCCCAGTGCCATGGTCATCTTCCCACCCTCTCTGTAATGTGGAGCCAATTATTCGGCAAGCTCCAGCCACATTCTCAAGACTCCTTTCAGCTTTACATTGCCTCTTTCTTCTTTAAAACATCAAGATCATCATACATTTCAGAAAAGCTTCCAACACTGATGAAAAATAACAAAATAAACAAAAAATATGATCCAAGAGGAGACAGATATATTAAAAAAACAAGAATATGTTAAAAATTGAATTATGTCTTCAAAGAAATTTCAGAAACAATTGCATCCTTAAAATTAGAATGGTATGCTGGGAAAAATGAGCAACCATATATCAAATAAGAGCTTTTAGGAATTAGAAATATGATTGCCAAAATAAAAGTTTCTGTAAGAATTAAAGAAAGAGGAGAGAAACACAAAGGGTGGCTTTTCAGTCAACAGGGACAAGTTTATTTTAAATAAACCTGAGAGGGGCTTCTGGGCATGTTAGGTCAGAGCCCACTCTCTTACTGACGAAGAGATTTTAAGGATTCAGGGTGGGAGAGTTTATCAGAGGCTTGGGCTGCTTCTGTATCTCTTTGTTGTGCCTATCTGGGAGGGTGAGTTATGTATCTGTTCCCATACCTCTTTCTGTAGCTGCAGGCATATCCCCCTAGTCTGCTTTTAGCTTCCCTAACTTAGTGCACCTGAAGGGAAATGAATGTGCTTATTAAGGCCCACTGTTTTACTGTATGAGGGTGAAGTTTGGCAGTTACTCAAGAGACTTTCCCCCCACCTCCCTCTGTGCCTGAGCTGTCTTATCTGTGTTTTACTGTCTGCTCTTTCTGGCTGCTTGTAATTAGAACAGAAGTGATTTCCTTGAAATACATGAGTCTAGAAAGGGAGCTGTCACTTAAAGTGGCGGTGTTTGTCTGAGATGACAGTGCTCCTGCTATGTCAGTTTCAAGGGAGGGGTAGACAGATAAAGTTGAGGGAAACTTCCAAAATGTTGAGACGAGAGACAAAAATCTGAGAGAAAAAAATAAGTGTCATAAAGGATCGCTGCAGAAGATCCAACATCTGACTAATAGGAGTTCCAAAAAGGGAAAACAGAAAAGGGAGAAAAAGAAGTAAAGCCAAAAAATTTTCCAAGGTGAAACCATACTAAAAAGCTTCAGAACAACAACAACAACAAAAAATCTTCTCTAGAAAGGAACAAGAAAGAAAAAGACTGACATCTGAATTCTGAACAGCAACACTGAGTGCTTAAAGAAAATGGAACAAACCTATAAAACTGAAGAAAAATTTTCTTTGCTTTGAAGTCTATACCAGACAAAATATCATTAAACAATGCAGGCAGAATAGACATATTTAGACATGCAATACTTGAAAAGCTTACTTCTTATTCATTCTTCATTGGGGAGTTACTTGAGAAGACACATGAGTCAAGAAAGATGAAATCATGAGATTTAGGGAATGATGTGCCCAACTTAGGGGAGAAAGGAAGGGAAGGAAAATGACAACTTATGATCAGTCCCAGAAGGCAGTCAGTCTAAATGAGGGGAGTGATAAATGGAGCGTTCCAAGAGGAGGGCTCTGGGGGGAGAAAAGAGCTTCCTTAATAGACAGTGTGTTTGAGACTTCTTAGGAGCATAAGCATAGGATAAAGGCAGAGAATACAAAATGAAGGCAATTAGAAATTCCAGGAAAAATAAAAAGCTATAAGAAAATGAATCTAATCATAGCACACTCTTCTTCTCTCCAAAAAGATAGTACTGTAAAAACTGTGCAATAATTTTTATCTCTTCTTCTTTTTTTTTTTTCTTGATACAGAGTCTCACTCTGTTGCCCAGACTGGAGTGCAATGGCACAATCTCGGCTCACTGCAACCTCCGCCTCCCAAGTTCAAGCGATTCTCCTGCCTCAGCTTCCAGAGTAGCTGGGATTACAGGCAGCTGCCACCATGCCTGGCTAATTTTCATATTTTTAGTAGAGACAGGGTTTAGCCATGTTGGCCAGGTTGGTCTCAAACTCCTGACCTCAAGTGATCCACCTGCCTCAGCTTCCCAAAGTGCTGGGATTACAGGCATGAGCCACCACACCCAGCCCTGTGTAATAATTTTTTAATTTTTGAAATCAGCAAAAAAACAAAGTATGCACAAAAAAGATATAAATATAATGAATCTTCTTAGTGTAAGACCACAGATTTAAGTGAGAGACATAGGAAAGGAAAAGTGAAGGGAAGGAAGGGGTGATCATGTAATGTATAATGTCTCACAAAGGGAGGAGCTGAGTACTCAGCAACCTTATTTTCGTCTTTGAGTAACAGCACTCCAGTTTTTATTTGGTCACTTACCATCCCCAACACATGAAGTCTTCATGAGATTTTCAACCTGCCCTACCTTGCTTAGTCGATGGGTGAGCATGTGGCCCAATGTAAGCCAATCAGACTCTCTCTTTCTCAGAAATAAAAAGTTAAATCCCCATTACTTTACACTGTGCAATGCCCTAAAGAGACAATGCGTTAATTCTTGCTCCTGAAATTTTCAGGACAACTCTTACTGCTGGCTTTTCTGAAACCCGACTTCAAAGCCACCTTCTTTGATTTTTATGGGTATCTGTCCTTCAAAAAAAAAAAACAAAACCTCATTTTTTGGAATAAATTAGCAAGAATTGGTTTTAGGTGATAAGATATAATAAGATAAATCATCCTTCAAAGGTAACATTTTGAAGTACAAAAGCTGTGAACTGAAAACAGTGATGCAACTTTGTGAAGGGTAAGGGGATTAGAGGAGGAATTAAGTGAGTGAAACAATAATTTATCCTCACAGGAAGTCAGTGCTTAAATTATAAAGTTGATAAATCATGAAACGTCAGTATAGCAAATGTATTTACCAATACGAAGGCAACCACTAGACAAGTTAAAACTTTAAAATATATATTAAAAAAATGGTATCTAAAAAAAGAGACCTGTTGGTTGGGCACGGTGACTTATACCTGTAATCCCAGCACTTTGGGAGGCCAAGGCAGGCGGATCACCTGAGGTCGGGAGTTCGAGACCAACTTGACCAACATGGAGAAACCCCCATCTCTACTAAAAACACAAAATTAGCCAGGCGTGGTGGTGCATGCCTGTAACGCCAGCTACTTGGGAGGCTGAGCAGGAGAATCACTTGAACCTAGGAGGTGGAGGTTGTGGTGAGCCAAGATCGTGCCATTGCACTCCAGCCTGGGCAACAAGAGCGAAACTCTGTCTCAAAAAAAAAAAACAACAACAACAAAAAAAGGGACATGGCTAGGGTGAAGCAAGGCAGGAAACTATTTCTTTTTATTACAAACTCATCTTAACTTTTTAATTTTCCCCCATGTGTGTATAAATTAAGTATTTAAATTTGTTGTTGTTGTTGCTTGGGGGTGGTGGTGGGGGAGTTTTTGTTTTTGTTTTTGCTTGTTTTTGTTTTTGCTTGTTTTCTTGACAAACAGGGTCTCACTGTGTCACCCAGGCTGGAGTGCAGTGGCGATCATAGCTCACTGCAGCCTCAAACTCCTGCACTCAAGTGATCCTCCAGCCTCAGCCTCCCGAGTAACTGGGACTACAGGCTCACCACCATGCCTGGCTAATTATTTTATATTTATTTTTTGTAGAGATGGGGGGGTCTCATTATGTTGCCCAAGTTGGTCTTGAACTCCTGGCCTCAAGCAATTCTCCTGCCTCAGCCTCTCAAAGTGCTATGTTTATAGGCATGAGCCACAGTGCCCAGCCTTAATGTTGAAGAAGTAGGGGGAAAAAAAAAAGAGAGAGCTATTCTATCTATAATGGAGGTGGTTCAGGATTTCAAAGCCTTGTCAAATAGTCAGAAACACCACTCCAGTAGCTGTTCTGGAAAGTGGCACATTACATAGCATCCCTCTCTGACTCCAAGGGAGGGTGCTGGATGAGGGGAATCGCCACATATTTCCATTGCCTCCACTGAGGCCCCCGCAGGGACCTTGACCTGTGGAGTACCTCAAGCATGTCTTTGTTTTCTTGGCATGCCTTTGCCAAGCTTGGAGCAGTTGGCACAGGACTCAGAAGTTCTGGCTTATCCTCCACCCATCTTTTTACCCAACCTTCACCCTGCTTTCCTGGAAAAATGTGAAAGAATTAGTTTTATCTCTCCTCTCAAGGGATAAAGAAAGTCACGCCTCCCTATCTTTAATACCAGATTTGTTTGAATGTGAGTCATAGTTTTTACTGTTGTTTGCTGACATTTTGCTGATGAGATAAGCAGAGATCTTGATACCAAAGATGTGCAGATGGCACTTTTCCTGGAATTAAATTAGAAGAATTGGAAACTTTAGGTGAGTTTGTTTTTCTCTACCAGGTGAAGCTCTGGAGGTGATTTAAACCACACATAGAGGTTGTTAGGCAGGGAAGACTCTGTGGCGGCAGATGAGAGAGAAAGAGAATCTGAGAGTTCTCTCTGGCTAACCATCCTGAAGGATAGGGTTGGTGTCACAACAGAAGCATTCAGCTCAACCATCAACATAACCCAGGTTCATAATGGAAGGCAAAAGGTGGCCACATGTGGCCAGGCCCAGTGCCTCATGCCTTTAGTCTCAGCACTTCGGGAGGCCAAGGCAAGTGGATCACCTGAGTCAGGAGTTTGAGACCAGCCTGGCCAGCATGGTGAAACCCCGTCTCTACTAAAAATGCAAAAAATAGCCAGGTGCGGTGGCACATGCCTGTAGTCCCAGCTATTTGGGAGGCTGAGGCAGGAGAATCACTTAAACCCAGGAGGCAGAGGTTGCAGTGAGCCAAGATCATGCCATTGCACTCTCCAGCCTGGGTAACAGAGTGAGACTCCATCTCAAAAAAAAAAAAAAAAAAAAAAAAAAAAAAAAACCAACAAGAAAAAAACAACAACAAAAAAGGTGGCCACATGCATCCTTTTCCCATCTTCACATTCTTATACTGTTGGATGATGGTGGCTGTCTTCTCTTTTCTATGCTCCCCTGCCATGCCCAATTCTAGGTCTGAAGGATGGGGGTTGGGGGTGTGGTGTTTAGAGGAGATGAATACAGGAATCCAAGACTTGAAGATGTGAAAGAGAAAATGAGATCAGTTAGAACTTTCAAGTCTGGGGACAGACTGGAGTCAGTTGTATTTCTTCACTTTTAAAGACAAACTGCCCAATGCCCTCACTCGACAGGTCACTGGGTCATATCTTGGAATTCCCAGAGGGTGTCTCCTATGTGTTCCTGATCAGTCCCTTTATCGTCTACTCTGGTTCTCCCATTAAGATGTTTGTTTTCTCAGCTTGATTAGCAATTACAATGTGAAGGAGATAATTCTGCCTCATCAGAATAACAGATGCAATCTCTGAGCATAGTAGAGAATAGATGTTCTGTAAAACCAAGGTATTATGGTCATTATCAAGTGTAGAACCTTGGACAATAGGAAGTGCTGATATCAATATATTGACTCCATAAAATTTATGCAGCATATCATTTGGGCATATCACTGGGAGATTCCAATCCCAAACTCATGGATCAGCATTGGTTCATTGGCACAATTTTGTGCGCCTATACCACTATTTTAATAAATTACAATGAATTCAAGTTAAACTTAATTAAAATACTAAATAATTGCTGTTCAAATTCTGCCTCCAATATTTAGCATCTATATGACTTATAGGGACAGATCCAGATTTTGTAGGGCTTGTAGCTGATAAAATTCGGGGGGCTCTTTAAGAAAAAGAGCACAAACATGGATTCAAAATCAGTACAGGGCCTTGGAAGAGGATTGTGTAAATAAGGGGGCTGAGCTTAAACTTTATTAGTTTCTTGATTTGCCCCTATGTACCTAGGAAGTTACGTCCTGAATCAGTTTCCTTATGTGCAGTCAGGATAATAATCATTAGTGTGTGGAATTAAGGAACATACAATACAATATATATGAAATTACATGTATAGCACCTTGTATTGAGAGTCAGCATTCCAGAATTCAAAAAGGTAACTCATTATGAATATTCAAAGGTAGAGAGGTCATTTAATATAATCATTAGACTAAAACTTTTTTCTTTTCCTGACTTTTATCTGATTAATTATGCATGTATGTGGACAGATCCCAGTGGACATGGAGACTAGATGATGATCATTAGTCAATATAATAACCCCTCAGAATTAATAGTAAAGCATTGCAATGCAGCAGCAGTCATCAGATGAGAGCTTGGCAAAGACAAGAAAAGTAATTTGAGGGACCAAGGTAGGTAGAGTGGAATGCTGCAGGTTTGGATGTTGTCAAAGATGTCCCCCCACTATCACATCTCCCTTATTAAAAAGTGTTTTAACAAAGACAGCCTTGTTTGGCCCTCAGAGTACACATGGGTGGCAGAGTATTGGTGATGACCGCTCTTCTGAGGGCCTTGGTTGGCCGACTTTCCAGGGCAGTGGAATATGAAGCCTATGCCTTCATCATCATCATCATCATTGTCATCGTTTTCATTGTTGTCATTGTCAACAGCACTTATTGACTGCTTCCTAAATGTCAGATAGAGTGTTAAGTACATTATATGTGTTCTCTAATTTAATTCCCTCCATACCATTATTTCCATATGACAACTGGAACTGAGGTTCAATATCTTGCAAAGGGTTTGCAATTGGTAAGTGTCTCAACATCTATGATTGTTTCGAGCATTTTGCTCAGTATATTAACAGACTTGTAACCCATTCTGAACCCATACAATGTTTGGAACGTGCAGAGCAATTATTTAAGAGCCCTGGTCTGCATCTGCAACTGAATTCCATATCCTCTATAAGGGAGCATATTGTCCTCCAAGATTAACATGGATAACATCACCAAGACTGCAGATGGATTAGATAATTTCTGGAGCTATGTTTTATCTCTACTGCTAATGTCTTGTACAGGTGCTGGCAAAATGTTGTCAGATAAGGGAGCAAATGAATATTTTAGCCATGAAGCAAATGAGGGACAGAGCCAAGTCTCCTGACTACTAGCCTGAGTCCTGTTACTACCGACACTGCTACTCCCTCTCTTTGAGGGTTTGACTGCTGTAACAAAGAGAATCAAAATACAATGGCTTAAACAAGATGGAAGTTTATATTCTTCTATGTCAAAGTCCACACTGTCAACCCAAGAGGGAAAGGGACAAGGGAAAGCAGGCCCTTTCCTTGTAAATACCTAACCAGGAAGCTTCAAATATCACTTCCATGCACATTCGACCAGCCAAACTAGTCACGTGGCCACATCTTGCCTCGAGGATGCCTGGGAAATGTAATCTTAGCTGGTGGTCATACAATCATCTAGAATTTCTATTACTATAGAAGATAGGGGAATGGTAGTTTTCAGCACAGTGGGACAAGCCGCTGTGTACAGTGGGAAAAGGACTAAACTTAGAGATAGGTATACCAGGGTTTCTGCACCTCCAAAATGTAATGAGAATATTATAATTATTAATTATAGTTATAATAATTATGTTACCCCAAGGCTCATTTTTTTCAACTCCAAATAATGATAATTACGATAATTAGCATCTGTTGAGCATCCATTGTGCTCTAGGGGCTGTACCATTGAAGGAAATAGGTTTAATTAACCATTTATATGGTTAGGCTTTGTGTCTCCACCTAAATCTCATTTTGAATTCTAATCCCTATAATACCCCATAATCCCAATATGTCAAAGGAGAGACCAGGTGGAGGTAATTGAATCATAAGGGCAATTCTCCCCATGCTGTTCTTGTGATAATGAGTGAGTTCTCACGAGATCTGATGGTTTTATAAGGGACTCTTTCCCCTTCACTTGGCACTTCTCCTTCTTGCTGCCTGTGAAAAAGATGCCTTGCTTCCCCTTCACCTTCTGCCATGATTGTAAGTTTCCTGAGGCCTCTCCAGCTATGCTGACCTGTGAGTCAATTAAACCTCTTTCCTTCATAAATTACCCAGTTTAAGGCAGTTCTTTATAGCAGAGTGAAAACAGACTAATACAAGCATATACTTTACATGTGTGATTTAACTCAATCTTCCTAATAGTCCTGTTGAGGTCATTATTATTATCCCGCTCATTCTAGAGATAAGAAAACTGAGCCTCAGATGTTCAGGTTTCACAGTGAGTATATGAGAGGCAAAGCCAGTCCTGTGCTCGCTGATTCCAAAGCCCATTCATGGAACCCCTCTGCTGCACCCTGGATCATTGCGGTGTCTGCATTAGAGAGTTGTCATGAGCATGGAAAGCAATGTAACTAATGGAACAAATGGTTAGGTCCTCTCCACTTTCCCTGAGGAAGGCAGTGTGGCTCTGGGGCTTTAGGCTTCCTTGCCTGAGTTGAGTAGAGAAGCTGGCGTGGGAAGGGGATTATCCAGAAACAGTTCATGGTTGCCAGAGGCAGGCTGGAGCTGAGAAAAGGCAGAATCCAGGTTTGGGAGAGAAGAGGAAAAAGCAATAAATGGAAAAATTGCAGCCCTGTAGGCAATGGAATCTATTACTCAGAGATTAAAATGTCACAAGAAGTACACGTCAGTTCCAGACCTTGGAAAATGTTTTTTCCATCATAATTATGCCTCACCACCAACACAGAGGACTATTTCCCCTTCGGCAGAGGAGGTTGCCCCACTTGGTGTCTTTTTAACCTTCTGCAGACCTCAAAAGTTGCCTCTTACATTTATTCATAGTATTAACAATGGCCAACACCAATGAGCACTTACCATGTGCCAGCTACTTACAGTTTGTTCATCTTTCAATAACCCTGTGAGACGGGTACTTTTCATTTCACCCCCTCTTACAGATGAGGAAACTGAGGCACACAGATGTCAGGTAACATGTCCAATCTCACATGGCTGGTAAGAGGAGAATTGGTCATTAAACCTAGCTCATCTGAGTGTGATCTTAATCTTTCCTCAAAACTTCCTCCCATAGCCCAATTCTGTTCATGGGAAAGTGGGAAACAATATAAGGCCTTCCAGAAAGAACCTGGCAGCTCTTCCCTCTTTTCTTTCTCATTGAGGCACAGCATGAACTGAAAATATGAGGTATGGAGGGTGGACCAAGGAATGTCAAATCCAACTCCAGCTGGGGTTAGTAAGCTAAACGATGATTCACATCCAATGGGATACTCATTAGCTAACCTTTAAAAATGATGTTGAAGAATACCGTTAAGGAGGCAAGCTCATAAACGGTAGGCATAGTATGTTGTCCAGTTAAAAAAAAAATAGGTTTCTACACACACACACACACACACACATTCCTAAAAGGTTACACATCAAATCATCATGAATCCTTCTAACTGAGTAGCAAGATTATGAGCAAACTTATTCATCTGATATCTTAGGCCTCTCCCCTCCATTTCCACCCGGGTCCCCACAGGAGTCAGCAAAGAGGCAATTCAATTTCGAGAAACATCTCAGGCTTGTGCCCAAGACCATGGCCTTCCTCCCAACCAAACAACCACTGACTTCTTTCTTTTTTTTCCCATTTTTATTTTTTATTTTTTTTATTTTGAAAAACAAAATTACATTTATGGAAAAATTGGAGGACAGTACAGAGAATTATTTTTTTCCTAAACCATTTGATGGTAAGTTGCAATTTGATGTCCCATTGCCCCTAAATACTTTAGTGTGGAATTCCTCTAAAAAAGGATGTGGTCCTGCATGACCCCACATTAACCAGCAAAATCAGGAAATCAACATTGACACAGCCCTGCTGTCTATTCCTCAGATCCCATTTGAGTTATGCCAATTGTCCCAATAATGTTCTTTACAACAAAATAATCCAGTCCAGAACCAAGTTACAGTTGGTTCTTTTTTTTTTTTTTTTTTTTTTTTAGAGACAGGGTCTCACTATGTTGCCCAAGCTGGTCTCAAACTCCTAGGCTGAAGTGATTCTCCTGCCTTGGTTTCCCAAAGTGCTGAGACTATGGGCTGGTTGTGTTTTTTATTTCCTTTGTCTGGAATACCTTCTCAGTCTTTGTCTTTCTTGATACTTTTTTTTTTTTTTTTTTTTTGAGACAGGGTCTCACTCTGTCTCCCAGGCTGGAGTGCAGTGGCACGATCTTGGCTCTCTGTAATCTCTGCCTCCCAGGCTCAAGCAATTCTCCCGCCACAGCCTCTCAATAGCTGGGACCACAGGTGCACATCACTATGCCTAGCTAATTTTTTGTATTGTTTTGGTAGAGACGGGGTTTCACCATGTTGCCCAGGCTTGTCTTGAACTCCTGAGGTCAGGCAATCCACCAGCCTCAGCCTCACAAAGTGCTGGGATTATAGGCATGAGCCACTGTGCCTGGCCTGATCCTGACACTTTTGAATATTTCAAGGTCAGCTGTGTTGTAGAATGCCTCTCAGTTTGGGTATGTCTGTGTTTCCCCATGAGTAGATTCAGGCTATGTGTCTTTGGCAGGAATGTCATCAACGGGATGTCGGGGTCATCTCGCTGCATCCTGTCAGGTGACACATGAGCTCAGCTTGTCCCATCATGATAGTGTTCACTTTGATCTCTTGCTTAAGGAAGCTTAAGGTCTGTCAGGCCTTCCACTGGTTCTTGTACTCTTTGTAATGAATAAGTATTTTGTTTAGTCTTTGTAATTAATAAGTTATTCTTAGTAATTAATAAGTATTTTGTGGTGAGGTAGTTTAAAAACATACATATATCCTATTCTTCATTAAACTTTCCATTTATATATTCAGTTAGGTGGAGTCATGGCTTCCTATTATATTTAATGGGTTCAATGTGCTGCCATTATTATAATTATTATTATTAATTTTTTATTTTTTTGAGACAGAGTCTTGCTCTGTTGCCCAGGCTGGAGTGCAGTGATGTGATCTCTTGGCTCACTACAACCTCCACCTCCTGGGTTCAAGCAATTCTCCTGCCTCAATCTCCTGAGTAATTGGGATTACAGGTGCCCGCCACCATGCTCGGCTAATTTTTGTGTTTTTAGTAGAGATGGGGTTTCACCATGTTGGCCAGGCTGGTCTCAAACTCTTGACCTCAAATGATCTGCCCCCCTCGGCCTCTCAAAGTGCTGGGATTACAGGCATGAGCCACTGCGCCTGACCCATTGTTATTTATTTTGATGCCCACGTTTTCCTGATTTGCCCTGTGGGAGACCCTTCAGTGGTTTTCTGCTCAGACACCATACCAGCAGCCCATTTTTGGTGGGATCCTTTCCCACCAAATAGAAATGTTTATCTCTCTGAAAACACATCTAAGAAGGGGAACTGGAGTCTCTCTCTGTCCCACTCAGTCCCTGCCCAGCCCTGAGGAATTCTACAGCAGGGTCCTGTGGGCATGACTTGTCATTTCAAAAACGCTTTGCATAAAGGGGCAGATGCTGACAGCCCAACCCTCAGCTCTTGGATTTGGCAGGGAGCAGACGCAGAGGGTCAGCAAAGCTACGGTGGCCACAAGGAGAGGCTGTGCTGATTTATTGTTGCTGTGGAAGAATCTGAAAAGAGCTTTGGCCACCACTGAGGGGAAATGTTTTCTTTTTGTGTGCGATAAAGAGCAGGCCCAAAAGTTGGAAAACAAGAAGAGAAAAACTCATTAAAAATAAAAAACGCTCAGGGAATTCGGCCACTCATTTGGAAATCCTGTTCTCTTCTATCATCATTGTTGACAGAGGCAGCGATCACTGCACAGCTGTTGTGATGCCAGCATTCACTTAAAGATGTTCCCGCAGAACAGGAAAAGCAAACAGGCCTTCCTCATCCTGAGCCCTCTCTTGCCTTCCCCCAGTCCCTCCTCCAACTCCTTGCTTTCATTGTCCCCAAAAGCAATTAGTTAAGAATTCAATCAGATTGAACTTTACAGAGAGTAGGAGCCCCCTAAACTTGTTAAAAAGTTAATTTTTAATTGCATAAAATACAGGCAACATACAACTTACCATTTTAACCATTTTTAAGGGTACAGTTCAGAGGCATTCACGTTGTTGGGCAACCGTCTTCACCATCTACCTCCAGAACACTTTCCGTCTTGCAAAACTGAAACACTGTATCTCTTCAATAATAATTTCCCATTCCTCCCTCCCCTCCAGATCCTGGCAACCACCATTGGACTTTCTGTCTCTAAGAATTGGACTACTCTAGGTACCTCACATGAGTGGACTAGAGTATTTGTCCTTTTGTGAGTGGCGTATTTTACTAGCATGTCTTCTTTTTTCTCATTTCAGCTTTCATTTTAGATTCAGGGGGACATGTGCAGGTTTGCTACATGGGTATGTCTATGTTGCATGATTCTGAGATTTGGAGTATGAATGAGCCTATTACCCAGGTAGTGAGCATAGTACTCAAAAGGTGGTTTTTTAACCCTCTGGCCCTCCTTGCCCTCCCCTTCTGGCAGATAAACTTTCCATCTTTATGACCATGTGTATCTAATGTCTAGTTCCTGCTTATACGTGAGAACATGCAGTATTTGGTTTCCTGTTTCTGTATTACTTCACTTAGGATAATGACCTCCAGCTACATCCATGTTGCTGCAAAGGACATGATTTCGTTCTTTTTATGGCTGTGTCGTATTCCATGGTGTATATGTACCACACTTTCTTTATCCAATCCACCATTGATGGGCATCTAGGTTGATTCCATGTCTTTGCTATTGTGAATAGTGCTGTGATGAACATATAAGTTCATGTGTCGTTTTGGTAGAACAATTTATTTTCCTTTGTGTATATGCCCTGTAATCAGATTGCTGGGTTGAATGGTAATTCTATTTTTAGCCCTTGGAGAAATCTCCAAACTGCTTTCCACAGTGGCTGAACTACTTTACATTCCCACCAACAGTGTATAATTGTTCCCTTTTCTCCACAGCCTCAGCAACATCTGTTATCTTTTTGACTTTTTAGAAATAGCCATTCTGACTGGTATGAGATGGTATTTCCTTTGGCTTGGATTTGCATTTCTCTGATGATTAGTAGTGTTGAGTATTTTTTCATATGTCTATTGGCCACTTGTATGTCTGCTTTTGAGAAGTGCCTGTTCATGTCATTTATCCACTTTTTAATGGAGTTAATTGTTTTTTGCTTATTGATTTAAGTTCTTTATAGATTCTGGATATTAGATTTTTGTCAGATGCCTAGTTTGTGAACATTTTCTCCCATTCTGTAGGTTGTCTGGTTACTCTGTTGATAGTTTCTTTTGCTGTGCAGAAGCTCTTTAGTTTAATTAGCTCCCACTTGTCAAGTTGTTTTTGTCATGATTGCTTTTGAGTGCTTAGCTAAAAATTATTTTCCAAGGCCAGTGTTTAGAATGGTATTTCCTAGGTTTTCTTGTAGGATTTTTGTCATTTTAGGTCTTACATTTCAGTCTTTAATTCATCTCGAGTTAATTTTTGTACATGGTGAAAGGTAGGGGCCCAGTTTCAATCTTCTGCATATGGCTAGCCTGTTAGCCCAGCACCATTTATTGAATAGGGGTCCATTCCCCATTGCTTGTTTTTGTTGATTTTGTCAAAGACCAGATGGCTGTAGGTGTGTGGCTTTATTTCTGGGCTCTCTATTCGGTTCTGTTGCTCTATGTGTCTGTTTTTGGACCAGTGTCATGCTGTTTTGGTTCTGGTAGCCTTATAGTATACTTTGAAATTGGGTTTTAAGTATAGTTTGAAGCTGGCTTTGTTCTTCTACTTAGAATTTCACTTAGCATAATGTCTTCAAGGTTCATCCATGTTGTAGCATGTGTCAGAATTTCCTTCCTTTTTAAGGCTGAATACCTTCTAAGCTTTTAAACATTATATAACTATAGTGGTTTTCCGGGGCTGCCATAACAAAATATCACAGACTGGGTGGCTTAAACAGCAGTTCTGGAGGCTAAAAGTCCAAGAGCAAGGTGTTGGCAGGGTTGGTTTCTTCTGAGCCTCTCTTCTTGACTTGCGGATGGCTACCTTTTTGCTGTGTCCTCACATGGTCTTTTCTCTGTGTGTGTGCATCCCTGGTGTCCACATTACCTCTTCTTATAAGGACATCAGTAAGGACACTATCAGGAGATTGAATGAGGGTCCACCCTAATGGTCTCATTTTAACTTCAGCATCTCTTCAAAGGCCCTATCTCTGAATACAGTCACATTCTGAAGTGCTGGGAGTTAGGGCTTCAACATATGAATTTGGGGGGAACATACTTCAGCCCATAACTGTAACCTTCCTGAGAAATGGATTCCTCAACTGCAAGAGAGTCACTATGGCCACATTTATGGGTGCTGGTTTAGATTACGCATATGAAGTGCTCAACATGGCGTTGGGGCATGGCAGTATGTTTACAGCAGCAGCTAGCAGCAGGATTTTATTTCCCCAGTCCTCACAGGGCCCTTCCAGCACGTATCAGGTGCTCACGTAATGTTTCTTGTGTGTGTTACATCTTTCGTCTTGGTTTGGGTGGGGCCGGGCAGCCAGAGGAAAGAGATACAGGATTGCATCATTGTGGGGAGGGAAAAAATAGGGAGCAAACACAGACTTTAACTGCTAAGCCTTCCTGTCCAACCAGTCTGGCTTACAAAGCTCCCTGATTTTAATGATGGACAATCAGTGATTACCACTGACTGAGCATGTGCCAGGCATTGAACTAGGCACTCTATAGATGTTGTCTCATTTAATCCTCAAGTAGGTATTATTATTATACCTACTTCTCAGATGAGGAAACTGAGGCCCAGAGAGTTTAAGTAACTGGCCAAATCACATAGATGCCAAGTGCTGAGACAGCATTCAGACTCAGAAGGTCTGCATAGGAAGCCCAAGGGCTTCTGATGACAATTACATAAAAATTGTGTATGCATGTGAATTAGAATTATAAATGTACTTACAAGACAAGGGGGCAGAATTAGAGGATAATAAGATACTGGCTATTTTTCTTTTATTTAAAAATTTCTACTTCTTCAGTGATATTTATGAAATTCATTATTTTTAATTCAAGTTATTCTAAAAGAGGATTTTGAGTGCTGTGGTGTTTCTCTGTTAAGAGTTAGATGAAAAGCACACACACCACCTCTTGGGTACAGCTGCATAAACAATTGTTCTGTTTTTTTCCTCACCTGGAATTTTAAGAATAAGGATTCATCTGCCCCTTAGAGCTCCATCAATAATAGATTTTCCAAATATTAGCTATTTTTTCTTTTATGTATTTTTTTTTGTCTTCTGTCTCTCCACTTTTTTCTCTCTTCCTTTTTAAAGAAATTCGCACAAGTGAGCTTGTGTCAACTTATCTTTGGAATATGTGTGTTGCAAGCTCTGGGTTTCTTCAGTATCAAGAGGGATGATGGATGAGAAGAGTTCTGGGAAGAATCACAGAGGGTTGGGCTGTTCTGTTTGTTTTCCTGAGCTGTAGAATATTTTACTCTCAATACAGTAAAGAAATCCTAACCTTACCACATTCCCACTTCCAAACCAATCTCAAAGTTGTTCTTCTAAGAAATTAGTTAAGTCCTTATAAGGGAGAGTAATAAAATTCCTCCCTCTGCAAATCATCTAAGTTTTGGGTCCCATTGAAATAATCATCTTTACCAGAAATAAAAATCATATTTACCAGAAATAACTTCTGCCTGCTCTGCCCTAAACCTTGGACAGATATTGATCTTATATGAGCAAATCCATATGAAATGTAGAATATCAAAAGTAATTAGGTATCCTCAATATTCCCTCAATCACAATCCAGTCTTACCTTTTCAGCTCCTTGGAGCTCCCACTGACATCTCGAATTCACCCTGTCTTCACCAGTCTGGCTATAAAACCTACTGATTACACAGCTCCTTCTGAGAAAGGTGGGTCTTTGCGTTGTTTCAGGTGAATCTGCTGTGCTGACCACAACTGCTATGCTGAGCTCAGGGCATCCAACACAGGCCAGACCCAACCTGAGGATGCAGCCCAGTTGGGAAGCTTCATATTGGGTGGTAAATATCCCACCTAATCATCTTGAATGCAAGACAGATAATCCAGCCACAGAAACAGAGGGAAGAAAGGGAAAACCAGAAAGAGGGAGATTGTAAACAGTAGGAGCCTTGGGCAAGGTAGAACTGCTAAGTAAAAAACAATGGTTTCTCCTCTTCAGAAGAGGCCAGGCTCTAGGAACTGCAGTTGCTTTGGTTTCCTGGATAGTTTTCCAGTTCTCCATGAGGCCAGAATGTGCAGCTGCTGAAATGTTTTGTTTTTGTTTTTGTTTTGCTAACTCACTGCATATATTTGTATCTCTAACAAAAATCCCCACCTGTTAAAGTGTCTTGAATGTATTACTGTAGGTTTTTTTTTTTTTTTTTTTTTTGCAACTGGAAAGGTTCGCACACCATTGTCTAAAAGTAAATTCATAATCTGTTCTCCGGAGCCTACTGGTTCTTGTGTATTCACTGTGTGTGCTTTGGTATCACCATTCCAGGTCTTTGATTTTTCCTAATCCCTTTCTAGACTCTGCCAGTCCATTTGCCAGGTCCCTTCAGTTCTATCTCTATAATACAGTTTTAATATATTAATATCAGTGAACTGTTTATATCAATACAGTTTTAATATACATTACTAAATATTCCTTGCACATAGCTCTACTCTCTCACCTTTCACCTTTAGCAGACATCACTGATCACTGCACTCCTTCCCACTTCCCTGAACAAGCCCAAAAGCAAGAACAGCTCTATTCTGTATTTTATTTATTTATTCGAGATGGAGTCTCACTCTGTCACCCAGGCTGGAGTGCATGGCGTGATCTCGGCTCACTGTAACCTCTGCCTCCCGGGTTCTAGCAATCCTCCCACCTCACCCTCCCGAGTAGCTGGGTCTACAAGCATGTACCACCACGCTGGGCTAATTTTTGTATTTTGGTAGAGGTAGGGTTTCGTCATGTTGCCGAGGCTGGTCTCGAACTACTTGACTCAAGTGATCCACTTGCCTCGGCCTCCCAAAGTGCCAGGATTACAGGTGTGAGCCACCGCACCCAGCCTGTATTCTTTAAATGCTTATTACTTATCAGGTATTGTGCTAAGCATTTTGCATTTCATTATCTCATTTCATTCTCATAAAAAACCCCGTGAAATAGACACAATTGCTTTTTCCATTGGAAAAGTGAGAAAACTGAGGTTCAGAGAGAGAAGAGAAATACTATGGCTCCTCCTCTCTCTGGTGCGCGAGAAAGAAAGGAGCCGTGGCACTTCTCCTCTCTTTGTCCAGTCCTCCGATCTCTTTCCATGGCCTCCCACTGACAGAGCCTAGATAGAGCCAGTTGGCAGGGCAGCCACGGAAATGTAGTTTGCAGGGGCCAGCATCTTGTGGTGCAAAGCAATGCAGAAGAGCAGGGATCGGATCTGAGACCAAATAGAGAATGACTGGCACAAAGCCTTTCCGGATTCTGCAGCCAAAAGGAATCCGTCCTGGCTCTGAAAATGCAAAGCACTTCATCCAGACATTTTCCTTTTTACTTAACACTTTTTATAGTATAGTTATATATGAGTATTCCTATATATTTGTGAGTCTTTTTTTCTTTGGTCTATAGGCTCTACACGTCTATTGAGTAAGACATAGTGGAATCATTATCATTTCTGTTATCATGCCTAGCCCCATGCTTTGCTCAATAAATAGTTGTTGAATGATGAATGCTATTCTATTCTATTCAACGCCTGTGCCTCTCCAGACTGACGTGTGCCAGAGGGCTTGCCAAGCTACAAGACAATCACCTTAGATTTCCCTGGAGAGTCAATTTCACCATAAGGCAGGTAATTTTAAACATCATTTTTACATGAAAACAAAACAGAAAAGGAATCAAAATTTACAGGATTTTCTTTTACTTTTTTTTCTACTCTGTGACTCTAGCCAAAGATGATTTTCTTTTAGATAAAATGAGTTACTTCAAAAAAGGCTAGGCTCTTCATATATTCATTTTTTTGTTTCATTCTTTTTTTTTTTCAGCAAGGGTTGATTGAGCATTTTCTATATGCCAGGCCCTGCTCTAGGCATTGGGAACACAGAAGTGAACTGGAGAGACATAATTCCTGCCTTCAGGGATCCTATAGTCCAATGCAGGCATCAACAAACTTATTCTATAAATGACCAGGCAGCAAATGTTACAGGCTCTGTAGGCCAAACATTCCTTGTCACACTACTCAAACCTTCTGTTGAAAGCAGCCATAGACAATATGTAAACAAATGAGTGTCTATGTGTTTCAATAAAACTTTATTACAAAACAGGCAGAAACAAAAAGTTAAATACATAAAAGCAAAGAGTAAATTGTGGTGACCACTGGAGGGGGTAAATAAAGGAAATGGAAAGATGTAGGTCAAAGAGTACAAAGTTGTGGTTCCTATAGGATGAATAAATCTAGAAATCTCATGTGGAACATGAGGACTAAGTTAATATTGTATTGTATATTGGAAATTTGCTAAGAGAGTAGATTTTGGGGACTCTTATCACACAAAAAGAAAGGTAACTATATGAGATGATGGGTATGTTAATTTGCTTGATGGTAATAATGTATGTGTATATCACATATTATTCACCATGTATGTGTTTACCAAAACATCATGTTGGCTGGGCTCGGTGACTCACATCTGTAATCACAACACTTTGGGAGGCCAAGGTGGGTGGATCACACAAGGCCAGAAGTTCAAGACCAGCCTGGCCAACATAGTGATTACCCCATCTCTACTAAAAATGCAAAAATTAGCCAGGCGTGGTGGTACACCCCTGTAATCCCAGCTACTCAGGTGACTGAGGCATGGGAATCACTTGAACCCAGGAAGCGGAGGTTGCAGTGAGCAGAGATAGCACTGCTGCACTCCAGCCTGGGCAACAGAGTGAGACCTTGTCTCAAAAGCAAACAAACAACAGCAACAAAATCCATCATGTTGTACACCTTAAATATAAACAATTTAAAAAATAACAAATGGCTGGATTTAGCCAATGGGCCATAGTTTGCTGACCTCTGATTTAGTGGAGAAAATAGATAGACCTTAAACAATTTAGTGTAACACATTGTTAGAAAATAATATAAGAGGTACATGGGCAAAAGTTATGGTAATTCACTTCATACAAAGCAGGACCAGCTTCTGGGTGTGCAACCTGCACACACAGGGCTTACTCTCAGAAGGAATCCCATGTTTGGTTTAATGTTCTGCTGTTACTGTCTTGAAATTCTTGACAATTTTATTTTTGACCTTGTGTTGTGAAGTCAGATCAGACAATGGAGCATGCATGGAGCAGAGGAGATTCCAGGTGTTAGTGTACACGTGCAGGCTCATGCCTACAGGCATGGCAAAGGGCAGCACCAGGAGATGGCCTGGCCATCTGGTATGCATGGGCATACCTGGGGCTGTCCTGGGCACCAGGGGTAACTGAGGGGGCAGCTGGGGTGGGACCTGGGCCCAGATTGGTGGTGATAGCAGTAGTAGCAGCAGCAGCAGATGCATGGAAGTAGCAGAAGTAGAGGCTGTGGCAGAGAGGAGCAGCACTGGGGTTCCACTGAGGGGCAGCCCCGGGAGAGTCTGTCCCCAGAGCCTGTTCCTGCAGCATCTGCATAAATATTAACTCTCTAGTCTAAGCACTGCGACAGGAACTGCTGGTACTCAGGCAGCAAAGTTTGTCAGTAAGTTATTATAAAACAAGGATGTACACACAGACATTGCAATAAAGCATATCAGGGAGTTATTAAGATTCTTCAAAGAGTTTTGAAAACCATTGCAACATTGCAAACCAAATATCCACAGGCTTGGAAATATAAATTAAATTTAAAGATTATCCTATTCAACGGAAAAGAACATTATTATTTGCAGGAAAACCTTAAACCAAAAATTAGCAAGACAATTTAAAAATTAAATTTCCTGGCCAGGCACAGTGGCTCATGCCTGTAATCCCAGCACTTTGGGAGGCCGAGGCTGGCAGATTACCTGAGGTCAGGAGTTCAAGAACAGCCTGGCCAAAATGGTGAAACCCCGTCTCTACTAAAAACACAAAAATTAGCCGGGCGTGGTGGCATACACCTGTAATCCCAGCTACTCAGGAGGCTGAGGCAGGAGAATTGCTTGAGCCCTGGAGGTGGAGGTTGCAGTGAGCCGAGATTGTGCCACTGCACTCCAGCCTGGCCAACAGAGCGAGACTCTGTCTCAAAAAAAAAAAAACTTAAATTTTCTTTTATTTGAAGATGCAGTGATAGAATGCATAAACAAGTGCCTTGAATTATACAAAAATTATGAAGCCTTTTTGTGTTTCTTGTGTAACTGCCACAACTTGCAGGAATTGCTGGAGGAAATATTAATTAATATTAAAATTTACATGTACAATTAAATTCAGATTTTTAAGAAACTGATTTGTATGAAGAGTTAAATCTTTTTAGAAAATATTTCTATAGGAATCATCACCTCTAGATGTACTAAAATTCATATTTCAAGATAATTTATCAGAAATGTACCCCAATATCATTACAGCCTAAAAAAATAAACTTGCTCCAGTAAGAGTTGCATCAGTAGATTTTAATTGTCAAAATTGAATTTATCAAAAAGTATTCATGATCTTGCATTTGCCAATAGCAACTGACATTGCTTTGAATTAGATCAATTGAAAATTAAGTTGTTAAAAGTACAAATTTTTATGATCTAATAAATAAATATGCAAGAAAACACATCAGAAATTAACAAATATGCAGCAAAGCAAGCCAGATTAATTATAATGTCACATTAATATAAGATACTATTATGTATTGTGTTATATAAACTTACAACACCAAAAATATTTTTTGGCTATTTAAAAACTTGTGTTGTTATTCATGTGCCATTATTACTGTCATTATACTTTCTAAGTAATGTAGTGTATTAAATACACCTTATCTGGAATGCTTGGGACCAAAAGTGTTTTGCATTTCAGATTTTTTTCAGATTTTGGAATATTTGCATTATACTTACTGGTTGAGCATCCCAAATCTGAATACCTAAAATTTAAAATGCTCATTAGGGGGAGTGTCATATCAGTGCTCAAAAAGTTTTGGATTTTAAAACATTTATTTTGGATTTTTGGATTAAGGATGCTCCACCTATAAAATATTTTAGAAGGATAATTTTGATATTTTAGTACCTTATACTGCCCTTTTCCCCCCTGCCTTTTTGAACAGGGGCCTTACATTTTCATTTTGACTGAGCCTCAAAAATTATGTAGCTGGCCTTGTCCAAAAATCAGGGCAGGTTTTTGTGGAGAAGTAGGAAAGCAAGAGGGAGCTTGTTTCACTAGAGCAGTGGTTCTCAAAGTGTGGTCTCTTTAGCATCAGCATCACTCAGGTGCTATAAAAAATATCATAAGCTGGGTGGCTGAAACAGCAATATCTATTTCTCATAGTTCTGAAGACTAGGAAGTCCAAGATAAGAAACTGGCAGATTTGATTATTTATTTTTTTTTTTTTTTTTGAGACAGTGTCTCACTCTATTGCCCAGGCTGGAGTGCAGTGGTGTGATCTTGGCTCACTGCCACCTCTCCTCCTGGGTTCAAGCGATTTTCCTGACTCAGCCTCCCCAGTAGTTGGGATTACTGGTGCCCGCCACCACGCCCAGCTAATTTTTGTATTTTTAGTAGAGATGAGGTTTCACCATGTTGGCCAGGCTGGTCTCGAACTTCTGACCTCAAGTGATCCGCCTACCTCTGCCTCCCAAAGTGCTAGGATTACAGGCATGAGCCACTGTGCCCGGCTAGATTTCATGTTAAGTGCAATGGAGAAAATAAAACACAGAAGGTCGTTGGTTCAAAACGCAAGTGTGTGTGTATCTGTGTGTTTGTGTGTATTGAGGGAGGAACTTAAAATAGGATGGTTAGTGAAGACCTTCTTGCAAAAGTGACATTTGAGTAGATGCCCAAAGGAGGCAAGAGAGCTCTAGGGTAAAAGCCGTCTGAGATGGGGACTTATTGAGTGCAAAGGCCCTGAGGGAGGAGAGTGCCTGGCATGCTGAGGGGCAGTGAGGAATACGGGTCTCTCTTTTGGGTAGAGCCCTATTCCTGATTCATAGATGGCACCTTCTTATTGCAACCTTACACAGTGGAAGGGGCTAGGTAGCTCTCTGGAGCCTCTTTTATAAGGGCACTAGTCCCATTTATGAGGGCTCTGCTGTCATGACCTAATAACCTCCCAAAAGTCCCACCTCCTTGTACCATTGCACTGGGGATTAGGTTTCAACACATGAATTGAGGGGACACACACGTTCAGACCATAGCACCTGGGATCCAATTAGAATTGCAAATTCTCAGGCCCTACCATAGAAACCCTGCGAGGTGAACCACAGCAGTCTGATTTTAACCTTCTAGGTGATTCTAATGCCATTTAAAATTTGAGAACCACTGCTGTAGGGGAACTGACAGACGTACAGTATGTATGTTGGGAAGTGGGAAGAAAATTGGAGGTTTTTAAGCAAGAGTAAAAGCAACATCCTTACACGGGTTACAAGGCCCTCCAGGGTGAGTACATCCTCATCACCTTCCTCACCTCATATCCCACCACTATCCTCAGACGCACTGACATCCTCACTGCCCTCAGCATGCCAGGCACTCTCCTGCCTCAGGGCCTTTGCACTCCCTTCTTCCCCTTCACAGACGGCTTTTACCCCAGAGCTCTCCTGCCTCCTTTGGGCATCTACTCAAATGTCACTTTTGCAAGAAGGTCTTCACTAACCATCTAATTTTAAGTTCCTCCCTCAATACACACAAACACACAGATACACACACTTGCATCTTGAAGGCTCTTCCCTGTTTTATTTTCTCCATTGCACGTATCAATGCCTAATATATTGCTTTCTTATTTTTTGGGTTAATTATCTGTCTTTCACAATTTCCCACTGGGATGCTAGTTCTATGAAGGAAGTGGTTTTGTTCTGTTTCACTTACTGACATATCCCCAGGGCCCAAAAGTGCCTGGTAGAGAGGAAATACTCAACAAATACTTATTGAAAGAGTGAATAAATTAGCTATGTCTCAGTCAAATAAATACATGACCATAATTAATAAGAAAAAGGTTCTCATTACTTGATTAATAAAGCAACTAGCAGTTCTTCACTTAGGGCCATAAGCTGGGTTTGTGCATTGAGGTACAGACCATTAGGGTGCTGGGAAGAGAAAATCCATGTGTTCCTCCTACTTCCTCACCTACTGTGGTTGGAACCATGTGACAAGTCTGACTAATGGACTTTGAACGGAGGAGGAGTGTGTAAATGTAGGTCAAGGCAGTTCACTAGAAGAGTCCCTCCACTTCTCCGATTTCATTTGGCTGTGACCATGAAAGCCTTTGATGAGCCACGAGGTGGAAACAGCCTAGATCCCTGAGTCAGTGCATGGAGGAAACCTTTCCTAGACATTCTATGAAGGGGGAAAAAAAATTTGTTCTGATACATCATTGTGACTTCAGGGCTTTATTTGTTACTGCAGCATTGTCTAGCCTCACCGGCATATAACAGAGTCATTATTAACAAGCAGAGATAAAAGGTAAATTCAGAAGATTGAGTCTTCTGAATCATCTTTCTATGAATAACTACTTGGTAGAGTTAACGAAGCCCCTGTACCTTGTTCACAAGAATAAGAAAATTAAAATGTTGCCCGGACAATGACACATGTGTAAACCACAAAAACTAAAACTGTTGAAGTTGGCAGTTAGGCAGACATGAGCGTGGCAGGAGAGGGCTCCCTCCCCTCAGGAATGTCAGGCGACCATCAAGTGATGGTTGAGTGGTTGCTAAAATGTCTCTCTAAAATAATAATTGATCACAGACAGCACCTAACAGACCTATTGGCAGTCTCCTGGTAGATGGAAAACATCTGAAGTGCGTGATCAGCCGCTTCCCAATAAGATCTCAGGAGTGGCAAGTGGGCTCAAGCATGGACACTAAGAGGCAAAATGGTGGAGTTTAATTGGTAAATGAGCTTCCTCTAGGAATGCTCAACTGATAAGGTAAAAACACCTCAAGTGAGCATGCATACAACTTCAATAAGTGCACTGCACATGCGGCCCCTCCCATGTTGGGAGGCCATTGTGCATGTGGACGGCCTGCCCCAGGGAAAAAATCAAGGGAGGAGAGATGCAAAACTCCAGAAGCATGCCAACGTATAAAACCCCAAGTCAAAGGTCAAACAGGATACTTGGATATCTCAAGTCACCCACTTGGCCCTCTTCCAAATGTACTTTACTTCCTTTCTTTCCTGCTCTAAAAGTTTTAAATTTTTTTTTTTGTATTTAATTATACTTTAGGTTTTGGGGTACATGTGCACAATGTGCAGGTTTGTTACGTACGTATCCATGTGCCATGTTGATTTCCTGCACCCATTAACTCGTCATTTAGCATTAGGTATATCTCCTAATGCTGTCCCTCCCCCCTCCCCCAGCCCCGCAACAGTCCCCGGAGTGTGATGTTCCCCTTCCTGTGTCCATGAGTTCTCATTGTTCAATTCCCACCTATGAGTGAGAACATGCGGTGTTTGGTTTTTTGTCCTTGCGATAGTTTACTGAGAATGATGTTTTCCAGTTTCATCCATGTCCCTACAAAGGACATGAACTCATCATTTTTTATGGCTGCATAGTATTCCATGGTGTATATGTGCCACATTTTCTTAATCCAGTCAATCGTTGTTGGACATTTGGGTTGGTTCCAACTCTTTGCTATTGTGAATAGTGCCGCAATAAACGTACGTGTGCATGTGTCTTTATAGCAGCATGATTTATAGTCCTTTGGGTATATACCCAGTAATGGGATGGCTGGGTCAAATGGTATTTCTAGTTCTAGATCCCCGAGGAATTGCCACACTGACTAACATGGTTGAACTAGTTTACAGTCCCACCAACAGTGTAAAAGTGTTCCCATTTTTCCACATCCTCTCCAGCACCTGTTGTTTCTTGATTTTTTAATGATGGCCATTCTAACTGGTGTGAGATGGTATCTCACTGTGGTTTTGATTTGCATTTCTCTGATGGCCAGTGATGATGAGCATTTCTTCATGTGTTTTTTGGCTGCATAAATGTCTTCTTTTGAGAAGTGTCTGTTCATGTCCTTTGCCCACTTTTTGATGGGTTTGTTTGTTTTTTTCTTGTAAATTTGTTTGAGTTCATTGTAGATTCTGGATATTAGCCCTTTGTCAGATGAGTAGGTTGCAAAAATTTTCTCCCATTCTGTAGGTTGCCTGTTCACTCTGATGGTAGTTTCTTTTGCTGTGCAGAAGCTCTTTAGTTTAATTAGATCCCATTTGTCAATTTTGGCTTTTGTTGCCATTGCTTTTGGTGTTTTAGACATGAAGTCCTTGCCCATGCCTATGTCCTGAATGGTATTGCCTAGGTTTCTTGTAGGATTTTAATGGTTTTAGGTCTAACATTAAGTCTTTAATCCATCTTGAATTAATTTTTGTATAAGGTGTAAGGAAGGGATCCAGTTTCAGCTTTCTACATATGGCTAGCCAGTTTTCCCAGCACCATTTATTAAATAGGGAATCCTTTCCCCATTTCTTGTTTTTGTCAGGTTTGTCAAAGATCAGATAGTTGTAGATATGCAGCATCATTTCTGAGGGCTCTGTTCTGTTCCATTGATCTATGTCTCTGTTGTGGTACCAGTACCATGCTGTTTTGGTTACTGTAGCCTTGTAGTATAGTTTGAAGTCAGGTAGCGTGATGCCTCCGCTTTGTCTTTTGGCTTAGGATTGACTTGGCGATGCGGGCCCTTTTTTGGTTCCATATGAACTTTAAAGTAGTTTTTTCCAATTCTGTGAAGAAAGTCATTGGTAGCTTGATGGGGATGGCATTGAATCTATAAATTACCTTGGGCAGTATGGCCATTTTCACGATATTGATTCTTCCAACCCATGAGCATGGAATGTTCTTCCATTTGTTTGTATCCTCTTTTATTTCATTGAGCAGTGGTTTGTAGTTCTCCTTGAAGAGGTCCTTCACATCCCTTGTAAGTTGGATTCCTAGGTATTTTATTCTCTTTGAAGCAATTGTGAATGGGAGTTCACTCATGATTTGGCTGTTTGTCTGTGATTGGTGTACAAGAATGCTTGTGATTTTTGTACATTGATTTTGTATCCTGAGACTTTGCTGAAGTTGCTAATCAGCTTAAGGAGGTTTTGGGCTGAGACGATGGGGTTTTCTAGATATACAATCATGTCATCTGCAAACAGGGACAATTTGACTTCCTCTTTTCCTAATTGAATACCCTTTATTTCCTTCTCCTGCCTGATTGCTCTGGCCAGAACTTCCAGCACTATGTTGAATAGGAGTGGTGAGAGAGGGCATCCCTGTCTTGTGCCAGTTTTCAGAGGGAATGCTTTTGTCTTTGGTTCTGTTTATATGCTGGATTACATTTATTGATTTACGTATGTTGAACCAGCCTTGCATCCCAGGAATGAAGCCCACTTGATCATGGTGTATAAGCTTTTTGATGTGCTGCTGGATTTGGTTTGCCAGTATTTTATTGAGGATTTTTGCATCAATGTTCATCAAGGATATTGGTCTGAAATTCTCTTTTTTGGTTATGTCTCTGCCAGGCTTTGGTATCAGGACGATGCTGGCTTCATAAAATGTGTTAGGGAGGATTCCCTCTTTTTCTATCGATTGGAATAGTTTCAGAAGGAATGGTACCAGTTCCTCCTTGTACCTCTGGTAAAATTTGGCTGTGAATCCATCAGGTCCTGGACTCTTTTTGGTTGGTAAGCTATTGATTATTGCCACAATTTCAGAACCTGTTATTGGTCTATTCAGAGATTCAACTTCTTCCTGGTTTAGTCTTGGGAGGGTGTATTTGTCAAGGAATTTATCCATTTCTTCTAGATTTTCTAGTTTATTTGCATAGAGGTGTTTGTAGTATTCTCTGATGGTAGATTGTATTTCTGTGGGTCGTGGTGATATCCCCTTTTTCATTTTTTATTGCATCTATTTGATTCTTCTCTCTTTTCTTCTTTATTAGTCTTGCTAGCGGTCTATCAATTTTGTTGATCTTTTCAAAAAACCAGCTCCTGGATTCATTAATTTTTTGAAGGGTTTTTTTGTCTCTATTTCCTTCAGTTCTGCTCTGATTTTAGTTATTTCTAGCCTTCTGCTAGCTTTTGAATGTGTTTGCTCTTGCTTTTCTAGTTCTTTTAATTGTGATGTTAGGGTGTCAATTTTGGATCTTTCCTGCTTTCTCTTGTGGGCATTTAGTGCTATAAATTTCCCTCTACACACTGCTTTGAACGTGTCCCAGAGATTCTGGTATGTTGTTCTTTGTTCTCGTTGGTTTCAAAGAACATCTTTATTTCTGCCTTCATTTCATTATGTACCCAATAGTCATTCAGGAGCAGGTTCTCAGTTTCCATGTAGTTGAGCGGTTTTGAGTGAGTTTCTTAATCCTGAGTTCTAGTTTGATTGCACTGTGGTCTGAGAGACAGTTTGTTATAGTTTCTGTTCTTTTACATTTGCTGAGGAGAGCTTTACTTCCAACTATGTGGTCAATTTTGGAATAGGTGTGGTGTGGTGCTGAAAAAAATGTATATTCTGTTGATTCGGGGTGGAGAGTTCTGTAGATGTCTATTAGGTCCACTTTGTGCAGAGCTGAGTTCAATTCCTGGATATCCTTGTTAACTTTCTGTCTCGTTGATCTGTCTAATGCTGACAGTGGGGTGTTAAAATCTCCCATATTATTGTGTGGGAGTTTAAGTCCCTTTGTAGGTCACTCAGGACTTGCTTTATGAATCTGGGTGCTCCTGTGTTGGGTGCATATATATTTAGGATAGTTAGCTCTTCTTGTTGAATTGATCCCTTTACCATTATGTAATGGCCTTCTTTGTCTCTTTTGATCTTTGTTTGTTTAAAGTCTATTTCATCAGAGACTAGGATTGTAACCCCTGCCTTTTTGTTTTCCATTTGCTTGATAGATCTTTCTCCATCCCTTTATTTTGAGTCTATGTGTGTCTCTGCACGTGAGATGGGTTTCCTGAATACAGCACACTGATGGGTCCTGACTCCTTATCCAGTTTGCCAGTCTGTGTCTTTTAATTGGAGCATTTAGCCCATTTACATTTAAAGTTAATATTGTTATGTGTGAATCTGATCCTGTCATTATGATGTTAGTTGGTTATTTTGCTCATTATTTTATGCGTTTCTTCCTAGCTTCATGGTCTTTACAATTTGGCATGTTTTTGCAGGGGCTGGTACCGGTTGTTCCTTTCCATGTTTAGTGCTTCCTTCAGGAGCTCTTTTAGGGCAGGTCTGGTGGTGACAAAATCACTCAGCATTTGCTTCTCTGTATTTTCTTTCTCCTTCACTTATGAAGCTTAGTTTGGCTGGATATGAAATTCTGGGTTGAAAATTCTTTTCTTTAAGAATGTTGAATATCAGCCCCCACTCTCTTCTGGCTTGTAGAGTTTCTGCCGAGAGATCAGCTGTTAGTCTGATGGGCTTCCCTTTGTGGGTAACCCACCTTTCTCTCTGGCTGCCCTTAACATTTTTTCCTTCATTTCAACTTTGGTGAATCTGACAATTATGTGTCTTGGAGTTGCTCTTCTCAAGGAGTATCTTTGTGGCGTTCTCTGTATTTCCTGAATCTGAATATTGGCCTGCCTTGCTAGATTGGGGAAGTTCTGTTGGATAATATCCTGCAGAGTGTTTTCCAACTCGGTTCCATTCTCCCCGTCATTTTCAGGTACACCAATCAGACGTAGGTTTGGTCTTTTCACATAGTCCCAAATTTCTTGGAGGCTTTGTTCATTTCTTTTTATTCTTTTTTCTCTAAACTTCCCTTCTCGCTTCATTTCATTCATTTCATCTTCCATCAGCGATACCCTTTCTTCCAGTTGATCGCATCTGCTACTGAGGCTTCTGCAATCTTCACGTAGTTCTCGATACTTGGCTTTCAGCTCCATCAGCTCCTTTACGCCCTTCTCTCCATTGGTTATTCTAGTTACCCATTCGTCTAATTTTTTTTCAAAGTTTTTAACTTCTTTGCTATTGTTTTGAATTTCCTCCCGTAGCTCGGAGTAGTTTGATCGTCTGAAGCCTTCTTCTCTCAACTCGTCAAAGTCATCCTCCATCCAGCTTTGTTCCGTTGCTGGTGAGGAACTGCGTTCCTTTGGAGGAGGAGAGGTGCTCTGCTTTTTAGAGTTTCCAGTTTTTCTGCTCTGTTTTTTCCCCATCTTTGTGGTTTTATCTACTTTTGGTCTTTGATGATGGTGATGTACAGATGGGTTTTTGGTGTGGATGTCCTTTCTGTTTGTTAGTTTTCCTTCTACCAGACAGGACCCTTATCTGCAGGTCTGTTGGAGTTTGCTAGAGGTCCACTCCAGACCCTGTTTGGCTGGGTGTCAGCAGTGGTGGCTGCAGAACAGCGGATTTTCGTGAGACCACAAATTCAGCTGTCTGATATTTCCTCTGGAAGTTTTGTCTCAGAGGAGTACCTGGCCGAGTGAGGTGTCAGTCTGTCCCTACTGGGGGGTGCCTCCCAGTTAGGCTGCTCAGGGGTGAGGGACCCACTTTAGGAGGCAGTCTGTCCATTCTCAGATCTCCAGCTGTGTGCTGGGAGAACCACTACTCTCTTCAAAGCTGTAAGTCAGACAGGGACATTTAAGTCTGCAGAGATTCCTGCTGAATTTTTGTTTGTCTGTGCCCTGTCCCCAGAGGTGGAGCCTACAGAGGCAGGCAGGCCTCCTTGAGCTGTGGTGGGCTCCACCCAGTTCGAGCTTCCTGGCTGCTTTGTTTACCTAAGCAAGCCTGGGCAATGGCGGGCGCCCCTCCCCCAGCCTCGCTGCCGCCTTGCAGTTTGATCTCAGACTGCTGTGCTAGCAATCAGCGAGACTCCGTGGGCATAGGACCCTCCGAGCCAGGTGCGGGACACAATCTCCTAGTGTGCCGTTTTCCAGGCCCGCTGGAAAAGCGCAGTATTAGGGTGGGACTGACCCGATTTTCCAGGTGCCGTCTGTTACCCCTTTCTTTGACTAGGAAAGGGAACTCCCTGACCCCTTGCGCTTCCCGAGTGAGGCAATGCCTCGCCCTGCTTTGGCTCGCGCACAGTGCGCTTCGCCGACTGTCCTGCACCCACTGTTTGGCACTCCCTAGTGAGATGAAACTGGTACCTCGAACAGAAATGCAGAAATCACCCGTCTTCTGTGTCGCTCAGGCTGGGAGCTGTAGACCGGAGCTGTTCCTATTCGGCCATCTTGGCTCCACCCCACCGTTCTACTTTCTATCTCCATGAATTTGACCATTGTCAGTATCTCACATACATGGAGTATTTGTCCTTTTGCTTATGGCCTGTTTCACTCAGCATAATGTCTGCAAATTCCATCATGTTGTAGCATCTATATGCATTTCATTCCTTTTTAAGGTTAAATAATATTTCATTGTATGTATATACCATATTTTGTTTATTCATTCATATCAATTGACATTTGGGTTGTTTAGATGCATGTTTTAAAGACAGGGTCACAGTATTCCCTGAGAGTTTTTAAATTTTACAATATGCAATAGAAAGTCTTTTTGATGATGGGGGCTGATTTCTCCCAGCGCCAGCAAGTCAGCTGACCCATCTTTCCCAAACAGCCTCGGAGGTCTTCTGTGATCACCAAAGAATGCTGCCAGGAAAAAAAAAAAAAAGACCTCTCCTGCCGGGCATGGTGGCTCATGCCCGTAATCCCAACACTTTGGGAGGCCGAGGTGGGCAGCTCACTTGAGGTCAAACTTTCGAGACCAGCCTGGCCAACATGGTGAAACCCTGTCTCTACTAAAAATAAAAAAATTAGCCGGGCATGGTGGTGGGCACCTGCAATCCCAGCTACTCAGGAGGCTGAGGCAGGAGAATCGTTTGAACCCAGGAGGCAGAGGTCACAGTGAGCCAAGATCATGCCACTGCACTCCAGCCTGGATGACAGAGCAAGACTCCATCTCAAAAAATAAAAATAAAAATAAAAAGAGATGTCTCTAAATGTCTGTTCAACATGGAACAAAGCCCAGTGGGTGCTCCAGCTTTACGAAAAAGATGCAGATGCTAAAGGTTTTCTTTCATCAACAGCCTCACACCCCGAAAGATCATTTCCATATAATGCAAACGAGCCCCAGTCAGGTCTGCCATGAAGATGACTCAGGCATGTGAAATCCCAAACCTCTCACTCTTAGGAAAAGCATTTTTTTCATACTGCAGCTCATGGTGGGTTGGGGATGGAGCTGGGACACAAGAGTTGATGTAAATGTCTTGGCTTATGGCTTATCTGTTGTGGAACACGCCAACCTTACTACCATACTAGATTCATCTAAGTCAGTGAAAGCCTTCAACAAACCTCAGACTTCAGACCTTCTGACTTTAGTCAGAGCATGGAACAGCATCTTTGATGGAGTTTGAAAGAATTTATCCTTCTTTCCTATTCAGTTCATCTGTCACAAATTTGCAGAGCATGTGTGACACCCTTCCCAGACATCTTTTTGGTCACTGGGGCTACAGAAGTGAGCATGACAGACAAGGTTCCTTTACTCAAGGAGGTCATACACTTACAAAGAGCCAGCAAGCAAACAAATGAGATGGCTTCAGACTGTGGTAAATCCTATCAAGGACACGATCAGGGACCCAACACAGTGGCTCATGCCTATAATTCCAAAACTTTGGGAGGCTGAGGTTGGAGGATCGCTTAAGGACTGGAGTTAGAGACCAACGTGGGCAACACAGTGAGACTCCATTTCTACAAAAAAATTTAAAAATTAGCCCGGTGTGGTGGCACACACCTGTAGCCCCAGCTACTCAGGAGGCTGAGGTGGGAGGATCGTTTGAGCCGGGGAGTTCAAGGCTGCACTGAGCTATGATCATGCACTGCACTCTAGCCTAGATGACAGAGTGGACCTTGTCTCTTAAAAGAAAAAGACATAACCAGGAACATGAGAGAGGGAGTGACTATGAGGCTATGTAGGTGACAGAGCCACTGCCCACCAGGGCTTGAGGGAAGGGTGCTCTGAGGAGGTGATAGATACTTGAGCTAAGGCCTAAGGCAGAGATGAACAAGCCATAGAAGGAACTGCAGAAAGGGCCTTCCAACCAGAGGACATTGTGCATGCATAGGCGTAGCTTAAGGAAGAGCTTGGTGTGTGCAAGTTGCAGAAAGAAGGCAGGCACCACAGCCAGAGTGCGATGAGCAAGGAGCAGGTGGTGGAGGCAGGCAGGGCAGTGGGGGTTGTGGGAGGGCTTCTGGCCAGCTATAGAAAGCCACAGAAAGATGAGAAGCAGGATAACGATCTGAATGACATATTTCAAAGAGTACGCAGGCTGCAGCTGCGGGGTGGAGAATGGACTGTGTGAGTCTCCTCTTTCTGCCGTCTTTCCTTTGGGAATATCACAGGAAGGGCAGCAAAGCGCTCACCCTCACCTTTCCCTTACTCAGTGGGACTCTGGACTCTGGACTCTCATGATAGAAATAAACTTTTATTTTCTGTCTTGTTTAGGCCACTGTTAGGCTGAACCTCTTTTATCCTTTGACCTAATTAGCAATGTCTGATCCTAGTTAATAAAGCTCTCACTTTTAGCTGCTCATAAAAGCTCAAACTCTGGGAACCACTAGTTCATACACTCGTTGGCCTTCGGCATATTCTATTCCGCCTTTTGTCTCTAATGTTTTGCTTGCATCCTTGGCACAAAACACCCACCCGATACCTAGGAGGTGTTCCATAAACACTGAAGAGGAGGAGGAGGATGCAGCACCCAGAGGTATCTTGTTGTTTTCAGACCTTGTTAGTCATCAGGCGTCAGAAGAAATCTGTAATATGGATTTCATCATGCAAAATGGCTCACGCCTTGCCGAGTGGCACTCAGCCCAGGAGTGCGAGCGGGGAGAGGAGATTTCAGCCAGACCCTGACTCTTGTTACCTTACCTGGGGATGTGCAGCCTTGAATGCACTGACTCACCATCCGCTTCTGGGAGGCTATGATTTTTATCAGTTTCCAGCAGCAGGAAGTGAGAAGAGAGCTTCTGGGAGGGAAAGGATGCCTGAGATTCAGCTGAGGACTTCAGCTGGTTCCCTGTTGCAGCCTCTTCCAGAAGTCTCTGTTTTTCCTGTGTAGCGTTTATCTTAAGTATGACCAATTAACCTGTTTATTCAATACATCTTCCCTTATTAGGCCATCGGCTCCACCCAAACCAGGAAACAACTCTGCCTTTTTCACCCTGGTACCTGGCACACAGAAGGTACTTAGTAAAATATCAGTTGAGAAATGAATAAATCAACCTTTTCATGAAGAGGAAAGAGATAAATAGAATCGGTTAAGCTTGACACAGGAAAACCCCTTTGTTTGTTTGTTTGTTTGTTTGTTTGTTTGTTTGTTTTTTGAGACAGTCTGGCTCTGTGGCCCAGGCTGGAGTGCAATGGCACGATCTTGGCTCACTGCAAGCTCTGCTTCCCAGGTTCAAGTGATTCTCCTGTTTCAGCCTCCGAGTAGCTGGGATTACAGGCACGAGCCACCATGCCCAGCTAATTTTTGTATTTTTAGTAGAGACCGGGTTCCACCATGTTGGCCAGGCTGCTCTCGAATTCCTGACCTGAAGTGATCCGCCGGCCTCAGCCTCCCAAAGTGTTGGGATTACAGGCATGAGCGACCGCGTGCGCCCCCCTTTGCAAGCTTTAAAAGAAATTATTTGTCTAATAGATAGGATTATTCCCTTTGTGGGTGAGCCCTGGCGAGAACCTCCGTCCTGAGCCAACTTCCTTAGCGGGATTCTCACCCTGCCAGGTAAGCTCCCTCTGTTACCAGGAGCTCCACAAAATGCAAGTAAGTTTCAATATTCACTTAGGAAAATAAAAATGAGCAGTAAGTCAGCTAGAAGCAAAAGGAACGGGACATTCAAAGGCTGTGCCCAAGGTCAGACAGAAGTAGCTTTGTAATTCTCCCTGTGTAGGGCTGCAGGCACCTGGCGCTGGAGGCCCGGCCTGGACGAGGCAGGGCTCGGGGCGCGGCTGGAGGTGCTCGCCCGGCGGGGCGCTGAAGCGGGAGAAGGGCGCCCTCTGCCGGGGGTGAGGAAGATCAGTCCGCACGCGCGGTGCCTTGGTCCTGCAGCCTGTTCGAACCTCGCGCGTGGACATCCACTTCTTCCACGGGGAAAGTAGGAGGGTGGGGGCAGAAAAACCAAACTCCCGCCAAGAAGGTGCTTTGCACAAGCATTTTGCTACCCCCTCCCTTCAGCCCCGAACCTCCCCCGGCACAAGTGAAAGGACTGTGGTCAATTGCAGATGCTGTCAGGAAGCCAGGTGCGTCCCCACTCCCCAGCCCTAAAATCCAAAGAAAGAAGAGATTGTTTGAGACGATCTGAAGAAAGGTCAGGTCCTAACAGATCCACGGGACCTTCTTTTTCACCTTCCTCGTCTTAGGTTCTGGAGCACGGGCGCTGAATCAGCTGAACGTGGCCTGGGCATCTGAAAGTAGTCCTGAGGGTCACCTCGCGGTGCAGCCCCCGGGACGACCCAGGACACCCTGGACACCCAGGCCGAGAGCCGGGACCAGCCCGCGCCTCCTCACTGCTGCTCGAGGGTAGGCAGGAGCACGCGGACCCCCGTGGGGGCTGAAGCGGGTCTCTGCTCCCCGCCCTGCGCAAGCTCCCGGCTCTGGTTGCTGGTCCACAAAATCGGGAGGCTGAATTAGACGGTCGGGTGGCCCCCAGCCTTATAGCTTCGAATTGTGTGGTCCTATTTTAGACCCAGACTTGTCCGCGAAGGGAAATGAAGAGCCGCGGAAGGCTTGGAGCCTGAACCAGAAAATAATGGGTGGGGACCGTCTAACCAGCTCCCTTCCCTAGAAGGGCGGAAACGGCTTTCGAAGCACCCGCGTTTCTCTTTATTTAATCTTGAGTGACACCTAGTGGCCCATCCGCCTCACCGTCACGGCGATGCTGGTTTCACTGGGCTTTTCAGAAGGCATGCTGGCCTGCCCATGGTTCTCTGCTAAAAGACTTTGGAGCCTAGGGTGCCGATGACGTTTCCTGGGACCTCCCGGAAGCACTTGCTGTCCCCTGTCAACAGCCCTGTACCTGCGATGCATGCAATTCTAATGAAAATGCCCTTTTCGTCTGGAGAGCTTGCTTGAGCACATCCTGAGCTCTCAGGCAGCAAATATAGAGTCGGGTGCTATTCCGGGAGCTGGGCACACAGAGATGACCAAGGCTTGGTTTCTTATCTCAAGAATCTCACAGCCCAGCTGGGGGGAAATGGACCAGTAAAAGAGTGTGTATTTGATGTTATGGGGTACAGGGGTTGGACCTAGCTCGGCCTAGAGGCATCAAGAAAGTCACCCTTGAGCTGAGTTTCGAAGATTAGGCAGAATTCTAAGATGACCCCTGAAGATTCTCAGCCCATGCCCCTTGCAGTGTACACACACCTTTGCCCAGTTATTCAATCAAACAATTTAGGTGCTTCTGTGAAGAGAATTTGCAGATGTAATTAAAGTTCCCAAATTAATTGATCTTAAGATCTGGAGATGATCCTGGGTGGGCCTAACCTGGCCAGGTGAACCTTTGAAAGGGACTGGATTGTCCTGGCAGAAGAGATTTGACAAGTGGCAAGAACTCATCATTGGCAAGATTTTCTTTGCTGGCTTTACAGATGAAAGGGGCCACGTGGCAAGGAATGCAGGCTGACTCTAGGAGCTCAGAACAACCCCTGCCTGACAGCCAGCAGAGAAACCAGCCTTCAGTCCTACCACTGCAAAAGCACTGAACTCTGCCAACAAGCAGGGAGTTTGGAAGGGATCCCCAAGCTGTATGAGACTTAGTCCCAGCTGACACCTTGATTTTATCTCTGTAGGACCCTGAAGAGAGGACCCAGTCATGCTGCAGTCAGGCTTCTGACCTCCAGAACTATGAACTAATAAATGGGTGTTTTAAGCTGTTATGTTTGCAATGTGTTATGAAGTCATAGGAAACTGATACAGATGGTCATTTCAAAGAGGGGAACCACGTGACAAATGCTCAGAGCCATAAAGAAGCAGAGAACTAAAGTCATTCAGAGAACTAAAGACATTCGGCATAGCTGGACCATGGGGAGCAAAGGAGATGGTAAGATGTACTCATGAGAACTTGGCTTTGGATCAGAGAGAATGTGCCCTTGGGCTAGTTAACTTAGCTCTCTGTGCCTCAGTTTTCCCAAAGGTAAAATGGAATCATAATCATAGTTAAAACATAGAGTTGTTATGTTAGTGGCCCATAGGCATATAGAAAGTTCAACACAGCCTTGGGATATAATAAGTGTTCCAAAAATGTTAGGTAGTAATTAATAGCTTTAGTAATTAATCATGTAGTTAATGGACTGGAATAAGGAGAGAGCAAGTCATGTGGTTTTTACAGAGTGGTCTGGGGACCATCTGCACTGGATGATTCCAGCAGTGAGCTTATTAAAAAACCCACATGCCTGGATTGTACCTTGGTCTTACCGAGTCAGACTCTCTGGGGGTACAGCCTAAGAATCTGCACTTTCAAGAAGCTTCCAAAGTGATCTCTGTGATAACCACCAAGCAAGAAATAGGAAGACTTGTAAGTAGGTCATTGTAGTAGTCCAGGCAGGAGTGGCTGATAAAATCAAGCAAGGCACTGGCAATGAGAACAGGGAGCGGGTGTGGCACTCTTTGAGGCAGGTGGTAACTACAGAACTGAGTAATCAGACAGGGGTGGTGGAAAGGAAGGAGGGCAGAAAATGAGGTGGAATCACTGTGGGGAGGTGAGTTCGGGGAGGATTGACTCAGATTGGATCATGAGAGTCCAGACATCTGTGGGGTATCCAAGTGGAATGTCACATAGACAGAAAGACTAAAACGTAGGAGGTACATTGGGGCTAAAAATACAACGTTACATGAGTCAATGAAGTAATGGGATGATGCTGGCAAAATGGGAAGATGGTCAGGAACAGAACTTCAAATGTCCCAGTTTTGGCCAGGTGCGGTGGCTCACACCTGTAATCCCAGCACTTTGGGAGGCCCAGGCAGGCACTCACGTGAGGTCAGGAGTTAGAGACCAGCCTGGCCAACATGATGAAACCCTGTCTCTACTAAAAATACAAAAATTAGCTGGGCATGGTAGCACATGCCTGTAATCCCAGCTACTTGGGAGGCTGAGGCAGGAGAATCACTTGAACCCAGGAAGTGAAGGTTGCGGTGAGCCAAGATCGTGCCAGTGCACTCCAGCCTGAGTGACACAGTGAGACTCTGCCTCAGAAAAAAGGTACCAATTTTGGGCGCTGAGGGACCTAAGAGACTGAGAAAGAGCCACCAGAATGGTTGACTGGGTGTTGGGTGGACAGAAGTCCAAGGGGGTGGCCGTCAGCCAGCCTTGGAGCAGTTCAAATGGAAAAAGTCTGTGCACATGCCTGACTCCTAGTCACCAGCAGATCAATGGTGGGCTCAGCAGGGCTCCTTTCAGTAGGATGAGGAAGGAGGGGGCCAGACTGCAGCCTGGGAATACACAGAAGGCAAGGAAGTGGGGATTGTTCTTTAGCAATGCGGCTGTGAAAAAAGGAAAAAAATAGGGCAGGAATTAGAGATTCACACAGCCCTTCCCCTCCCATTCCATTGGTGTAAACCTAGACACGTGACTGAAAAACATGGCTAAGCCGGGCAGCCACGTGGTGCCTGCTGAACCTAGATTGTGGCGGAAGTGGAGGGGATAGGTAGGGATCGTGAGGCTCTCAGAGAAGGAAGGCGAGCCTAGGTGCTGAAGACCAGCGGTGCACCAATGTTTACAAGTGTAGGGCTGGACCACGAGGCCAAGGAGAAGCTGGGGTGGGATGGGGTTTCTCTGTGGGGATGGAGGCATGGGGAGGATGGCGGTCAATGGGCCAAAGGATCACTGAGCTGTGTTGAGGGCCCAAATGGGGTTAGGGGATAAGAATCCTGTGTGGAGAAATGGTGCAACTTTGGGGAAATGTCCTCAATTATTCTTTGCCTCAGTTAACTCATCTGTACTGTCTTAGTCCATTTTCTGTTGCTTATGACAGAATACCTGAAACTGGGTGATTTATAAATAGAAGGAATTTATTCTTACAGTTATGAAGGCTGAGAAGTCCAAGGTCGAGGGACCACATTTGCTGAGGGCGTCCTTGCTGCTGGGAACCCTCTGCAGCTTTCCAAGATGGTGCACAGCAGCACACGGCCAGGGGGCTGAGCGTGCTAGCTCAGGTCCCTCTTCCTCTTCTTATAAAGCCACCGTCCCACTCCCAGGATAGCCCATTAATCCATTAACCCATAAATAAATTAATCCATTCCTGAGGCCCAAGCCCTCGTGACCCAATCACCTCAAGGCTCCACCTCTCAATACTGCCATGCTGGGGATTCAGTTTCAACATAAGCTTGGAGGAGACAAACATTCAAATCATAGTATGTGCCATGGAAATAATAGTAATGCCTCCCTAAGAACACCTTATCGAGGGTTCCCTGAGATGACATCCAAGTGACCGGCACATAGTAGCATTAACAAATGACAGCTACCAAGAGGATTATGGTTACTATTTTATAAGTCAGATAATGACATGTCTCTGTTCAGAACCCCCTGGTCGCCTTCCATCTCACCCAAAGTGGAAGCCACAGTCCTTAACTATGACCATGAGGTCATGCAGAATCTGGCCTGACACTTACCTCTCCCTTGGTTCCCTCTGCTCCAGGCACCCTGACCTCAATGCTATTCACCAAACACATTCCTTTACCAGCAACACTCTTATCCTAGTTGGCCTTGCGGGTCATTCCCTCCCTTCCTTCAGGACTTTGCTCAGTGTCACCTCCTCAGTGAGACCTTCATTGATCTCCTCAGTTTCAATTTGAACCACTCTTTCCCCCTTCCCCAGGGCTTCTTGCCCCCTTCCCTGCTTTCTTGCACTTCCCACTGTGGCCATGCTCAGGGTTTTATTTATGTGCTCTCTATTGTCTGCCTTGCCTGATTAGAATGCTTTTTTTTTTTTTGCTCACTGAAGTATCCCTAAGCCCTGCAACAGTGCAAATAGTTGGCACTCAGCAAATCTCGGTCATGCACTAAAGTCTTGGCTCAAATGTCCCCTCTTTTAGAGAGCCTCACCTGCCATTCTATCTAAAGTAGCCCCCCAATCACCCCCTATCCCCTGACTGCTTTGATTTTCTTCATGGAACCATACCTGGTATTATATATTTGTCTATTCACTCATTGCTTGTCTCCCCAGCTAGATGCAGCAAGGTCTTAGTTGAATTGACTGGTACATCCTAAGTGCCTATAATAACATCAGGTACAAACTAGGCACATGATACATATTTGCTGAATGATGGTGGTATCGTTGTTATTTACTGTTATTATTAATAGTGGCATTAGAAAGCAGAAGATAAGGAGAAGTTGCTCCCTGAGAGTGGAGTGGGGCAGGGGAGGACTATCCTAAATGGATTGACCAGTGGACACTACAAGAAGGAACAAGAATACCTACTGGCTACTCTCAGGCCAATCCCCTCCTAGGCGCCAAAAGCATAGACTACACCACAGGCAACAACCAGGGTCTTTCTTGCTCTATAAATATTTGCAAGGTGAATGCACAGAAACTTCTTGGAACTTTTGAAGGAGCATCATTAACACCAATATCTGATCAATTTGTTCTAAGACGTATAGGGCAGCACTCCATTTTTAAATTGCAATTCAGTAGCTAAGGCAAGCTCTGGGATCATGTGCTCAAGAGAGAAGAAATGAAGCAGAGCACAGACAACAGAATCACACTGCCTGGTTCAAATCTTGGCTTTGCCACCTACTTGAATAATGTCTCTGTGCCTCAGTTTCCTCATCTGTAAAATGAGGATGATAATACCTCATACAGTTGCTATAAGGACACACACACACACACACACACACACACACACACACAAAACAGTGCCTGGCATGTGTCAAGGACTGTGAAAGCTCTGGAATTTTTACCCTACTTGCAAGCTCACAAGTTAGCCTCCCACATTTCATAGAAGATGGTGGGTGACGCGAGACCCCTGGTCAGAGGCAAAGGACTTTATTACTCACAGCAACAGCTATAGCAGTAACATCAGTATTTGTGCTAGTTCCCTGAGCTCAGTTCCCATGGAGTGACACAAAGGCATCACCGGCACATACAGTGGTCTGCATTACAGGAGGGGAACCCTGAGCTTAGGGAACCCAAATCTTTTATAATGGGCAGTAAGCATGACTGCTCTTTGCTCCAGGAGAAGATACTATCTCTGTCTTCTAAGGCTGTTTGCTAATAAGCATCTTTGAAAAGCTAACCCACAACAAAAAGTCAGTGCTCCTGCTCATAAGATGTGCAGAAATATGAGCGATCCATGGAGACCTGCCTCTCAAGAGCATGTGGTAAGAACTATTATTATTACTATGGAAAAATGAAGTTATACTACATAACTTTCTTCTGGTGCCTTTAAAATTGATAGAAATTAGAGCAAATCAGGACATGGACTAAGGAAAAGTTACAAAGACTAATGGCAAGTCAAGGAATCTGAGTTAACATTCGGTGACTAGACTCCCAAATGCGTTTCACAAATGGGTTTCCAGAAAATCTGCTGTCAGCAATTGATTATGATATGGGGCAAATGAGTTTGCAATTTCATGATGAATAATCTATCACTCCCTATCTTAGAAACTCAGGCATTCCATCTTTTTTGACAGGCAGCATGTATATTCTATTGCCAGGAAGGAAGGCAGTTATCAAATTCCTAATTTTTCTCTTTGAAAAATTAACATTTAACTCAAACGTAAGATCTAGAGGAACACATAAGATCTTAATTACAAAGTGCAATCCAAGATTTGCACTAATTAATATGCTGATGAAAAATTCATTGAAATTCAGAGAAGAACCAAGAGGGAAAAAATTGGCCAGTGTTAACACTGAGTTCTATAAAATGTGTAAGTCTATCCAAACAGGCAGCTGCCTTTCTTGGATAATTAGAATTTCATCATTCATGCTTATTTTATTTGTAAGACTTTTAGTTGCACATCCAAAACTATGCAGGCAGAATATTTCTTTAAACTTTCTGATATCTAACAGTTAAATTATACTAGTATATGAGAGACTTTTAAAGGCTAGCTTAGTAACCTGAAATATGGGGGTTTTTTGGTTTTTTTTTTGTTTTTGTTTGTGTTTTTGTTTTTTTTAAGTGAGAGAAGCCATGTGCTTGATTCCTGGTTTTGGCATCACTAGCTATGACCTCCCCCAGGTTGCTTAAGCCCTTTGAGCCTGTTCCTCCTATCCAAATGGGGACAATAATAATGCATGAGGTTGTAGTAAGGAATGGCTATTGTTGTGAATCAATTGCATGCCTTCCTTTTAGTCTTCATCACACCAGACCTGGTACTAGATGGGGACTGAAATATGATAACTGATTTGTTATTGATACAGCTGGGTTGATGAATAAGATAGTAAGTACTCAGGCTGAAAACTGGGCTTCCACCCTCCCCAAGCCCCCAGGTCCTGAGACCTGGGAGGATAGAGATTGTATCTGCAGACCCACACCCAGGCAGCCTCAGGGAGTATGCCAGGCTGCCCACCACCCCCCACCCCCACCCCCATCCTCATCCTCATCCATGAGGATTAGGAAAGAGAGCAGCCAGTGTAGTGAGAGGGTAAGGAAGGCCTCTTGGGTATCTGGAAGTAGGACTGGAGAGGGGCCTCAGCTTGAGGTAGGCAGCATGGGTCCCTTTATGAGACCAGAGCTTTGCAGGGTGGATGAGGAAGGAGAATGGAGGGATAGGGTTGTGTTCCCCTGGCCCCACCAGACAATCTCACCAATCTCATAACTGCTTCCACTCAATGGAGAGCGATCATGGGGGCAGATGTTCCTTCTGACTCATGAAGTTTCCATTTCCTGAGCAACTGAGTCAAAGCTCCCCTCCCAGGCCTCTCTGAGTCATCCAGCCCCCACGTGGCCAGCCCCCAACATGGCCAGCCCCCTCCATGGCCATCGAAGTCTCTTTCCAGAGTGAAAATTTAGTCAATATCTCAGAGGGTAAAGTCCAGCCAGACACATGAGGCCTTCAGTGGCATGAACCCTGTTCCATTTCCCACATCACATGCTCTTTGCCACACCACCATGCCACTCCCAGCCCACCACTCTCAACCCCAAACACGCCGTGCACCTGTTGTGGCCCAGCCCTCCCACCTAAAATGCCCTTGCCCCCTGTCCATTGGTCCACAGTACTCATCCTAAATTAGCTACTTTAAACACCACCTCTGCCTTGAACTGTCTCTGACTCTCACCTCCCAAGGCTGGTTTGCTGCTTATCTCCTGGGGGTCCCACACCTTGGTTTCTCTAAGCATGCACGCAGATGCCAGCTGTCTGGATTCAAATCCAGTACCTGTGTGACCTTAGGCAAGTTACATAAGTTCGCTGCTCAGTTTCCTTATTGGCAAAATAGGGATGACAATTGTACTGCATGGTGGTTATAAAGATTATACGAAAACACAAAAAACACTTATAAATTGTACTTGGCCCATACTAATCGCTTTATAAGCGTTGGTTGTTATAATCATTATTACTATTATTTACCAACTTGGTGATTTTTCTACATCCTAATACAACTTGGACTATTATTACTTCCTTTAAATCAACTTCATCAGTCTCCTGAGCAGTGTCTGTGGAATTACAGGTTGGAAGGGCTAGTTATGTTTATATAATACAATTGAAAATAAAATACATAATGATTTAAATAAAACCTGATCATCTGAACTCCACCCCCACCATTCCTCACCATTATTTCCTCTCCAAGTACACTGGGAATGACATTGTTTTATGATGTTATTCAATCATTCATTCATCTGTCTGCAGAGATTATAAGTTGCATGAAGGCAGGCACCGAAGCTGGATTCATGTTTTACTCTGCAAACAGTTTACAAGTGCCCTAGACCAGGGGTCCCCAACCCCCAAGCCACGAACTGGTACCAGTTTGTGGCCTGTTAGGAACTGGACCACCCAGCAAGCGGTGAGTGCAGGTGAGCAAGCATTACTGCCTGAGCTCCGCCTCCTGTCAGCTCAGCTGCAGCATTAGATTCTCACAGAAGCCCAGACCCTATTGTGAACTGCTCATGTGAGGGATCTAGGTTATGCGCTCCTTATGAGAATCTAATCCCTGATCCCCAAATCATCCCTCCCAACTCCCTCCCATTTGTGGAAAAACTGTCTTCCACAAAACCAGTCCCTGGTGCCAAAAAGGTTGGGGACTGCTGCCCTAGACTCGTCACACACCCTTGATAACTGTTAGTGAAATGGATGAATGAATGTAGTTGATTGAAATGCATCAACCGATGTTCAGGAACCCAGAACATTCTACATGAAGGTCAGAAAATAATAAATTAAGAATTTCACAATAAACAAATTGTGAAATAAAATCGCAAATTAAGAACGGATGTGAGCTGCCGCCTCCCTCTTCCCACCTGCACCCCGGGACAATGAGAATGGCCTCCACTCTTAATTTTCCTCTCTTCTCTTTCAACAAACTAACCTCCTGGCTTTTTGACAGCAAGTTGAAGGGGTTTTTATGATGGAACGAATCTTGCAGTTGTAATGAATCAGAAATTGGGGGAAAACATCAGATTTTAGCAGCAGCAGAATTCTCTTACTGTTTAAAAAGCACTTGTCCCTTAGGCTTGGAGAGATTAGAAGCTAATAATTTATACTGAAATCCAGCAAAGCCCTTCACAGAGTCCTATTGCTTGTCCCTGTCTTTTGAATGACAAGTAGGAAAATAGAGACTGATTTGAAATCCTAGGGCTATTTAACTAGAGCAGCAATAATTCTTCCATTAAAAACTAAGAAATGAGAAGGTAGGAATGGCCCAGACACCACAACAAAACAGATGTTGCTGGTGGAAGGCCACACCTTTTTCCAAATGAAACTCACCAGCCCTTCAAGTTGAGTTAGCTTTCTAACCCTCTGGACCTCAAATTGGCAAAAATATTTTTCCATGCTAGTTAAAATGCCCTCAAGCTACAGTCATTAGATTTGCTGGACAGTGGCATCATTCTGATGTTATCGGCTCTGTCTTCCTGTTTTCATGAATAATGTATAAGAAGCAGCTATTAGAAATGGATTCCTCCATGGCTGACAGTATCGCCACCAGACAAGCCCCTGGATTCTCAGTCATTTCATCTGTAGCTCTAACAGATCTCCCTCCTTTCCCGCTCACTGCTTTCTGCCTGCCTGTCATGGACGGAGACTCTTCCAAAGACTTCTGCTACTGCTGCTCGAACCCCTGACAGGTCAGGTGCAGGAGCCGGAGTGAGTGCTTTTGGGTTCCTGCCCCATGGCAGCGTCTAGGGGTGGGTGTCTGCGACTCCCAAAGCCCAAGTGGGCACGTGTTACACTGTGCTCTTTCAGCCTTGCCATCCACAGACGGCTGATGTATTCACCCGCTCAATGGGCCCTCTGCCTTTTCACAAAGGCAGTGGGCCAGTGTGACAGCTTTCTGTATCCATCCAGAGCTCTTGCCCTGTGTCCTGGAAGAACCAAGTCACACATGGACTTGAAGGATGAATGTGAGGTTTTATTGAGTGGTGGAGGTGGCTCTTAGTGGGATGGATGGGGAGCTGGAAGGGGGATGGAGTGGGAAGATAGCCTTCCCCTGGAGTTTTGGCTGTCTAGCGGCCGAACTCCTCTCTGACCGCCCCCAGCTGGACTCCTCTTGGCGTTCAGATGCTCCTTCTCTTTTCTCTTTCTCTGCCACACTGTTGTGCTGTTTGCAGTGAGCTGAGATTGCGCCACTGCACTGCAGCCCTGGCAACAGAGCGAAACTCTGTCTCGGGAAAAAAAGAAAAGAAAAGAAAAGAAGGGTCGGGCGCGGTGGCTCACGCTTGTAATTCCAGCACTTTGGGAGGCCAAGGCGGGCGGATCACGAGGTCAGGAGATCGAGACCATGGTGAAACCCCGTCTCTACTAAAAATACAAAAAAATTAGCTGGGCGTGGTGGCGGGCACCTGTAGTCCCAGCTACTCGGAGAGGCTGAGGCAGGAGAATGGCGTGAACCTGGGAGGCGGAGCTCGCAGTGAGCCGAGATTGCGCCACTGCACACTCCAGCCTGGGCGACAGAGTGAGACTCCCTCTCAGAAAAAAAAAAAAAGAAAGAAAAGCAAAGCAAAGCACAATGCATGCAATGAGCCTCTATTGTTCTGGGTCCCAGTTGAAAACTTGAAAACATTCTGACCACTCAATATGAGAATGATTAAATAAACAATGGTACACACAGTATTGGAGTGTCATATGATCATTAAAGGTGATGTTTCTTCAGACTAACGATCTTGGAAATGTCTCTTGATGGAACATTAATTTTCAAGACAGAATACAAAATTCATCATAAAGCATGATCTAAATTGTATTTGGAAAAATGTATATGCAAATAAAAAGGCTAGAAGCAAATTCAGCAAAATATTAACAGGCTATCTATTAGTGACACTATTGCTGGTTTTTATCTCCTTTTTATACTACTCCATTTCTCCCAAAATGTGCTAACTTAATAAATAATTTAAGTGAGTTGATTTAATTGAACTAAAATTCAAGCACTTATTAAACACGGGGCATCACTAGCAATTTAATGATAGGCAGAACATAAACGTGGTCTCTGTCCTGAAAAATTGTGTTTATAGTTTTTTATTTTTTTTCATTTACTTTAAAAAGCAAGATAGGCCAAACATGGTGGCTCATGCCTATAATCCCAGTACTTTGGGAAGTCAAGGCAGGAGGATTGCTTGAGCCCAGGAGTTTGAGACCAGCCTGGGCAATATAATGGGACCCCATCTCTACAAAAAATTTAAAAATTAGCTGATTGTAGTGGCGCACACCTGTAATTCCACCTACAGGAGCCTGAGGTAGAAGGCTCGCTTAAGCCCAGGAGGTCAAGGATGTAGTGAGTCATGATCATGCCACTGCACTCTAGCCTGGGTGACAGGGCAAGACCCTCTCTCCAAAAAAAAAAAAAAAAAAAAGGAAGAAAGAATATTCATCATCACTCCTAGAAAACAAATTCTCTCCAGGGTAAGTGTTATCTAGCAGCATCTTGAATTGTCACCCACCAAGAGTGCAAAGGACTGAACCTTGGTGAATATCCATTTGTCATTTCTGCCCAAAGCGAGATGCTTGGAACAAGGACTCTTTCCTGGCAGTGACACAAAACTCCCCGCTCTATCACCCTAGAGTAGAAAGCCCCTTGTACCACTTACTTTATAAAATTCAGTCCCCACCTCCCTGCATGCTTACAGTCACTTCATTTCCAGCCCTCCTGAGGGTACATTTCCAAGGATTCTCTCCTGGGAATCAGCCCTCAAGGATTCTAGATGGAAATGCCACGTCCCCACGCATCTGAAACTGGGCACCACTACTTGCTGGTTCCTAACTGTACCCAAAGCAGGAGCTTGTGATTAAACCACAGACAAAGCACCAGCCCGAGCAAGCAAGAAAACAGCAGGAGCCCAAGGACTCCTGTGAGCTAAGAGTCTGATTGTTTTCATGCAAATTGTTTTTAGCAGTAGGGAGATAACAGGCAAATAAAATATGGGAGATAGGCAGAGATTTTTCTAAACCAGTGATGGGGGCCGGGGAGTTCTTTCATAAAATCCCAGTGCATCCTTAACAGTTAAGCTGTAAAGTTCCCATATTTCTTATCTAGTGGAATAAAATTTGTCTCTCTCAGGGCTCCTCCTGCTCCTCCTCTCCCAGCCCAGCACAATCAATGTCTCTTTCCCCTTCTCTAACGTTCCATCTTAGCCTTGACTGAAGAGTCCTTTTCATAATGGCAGTGCTTTCCAGTGATGAAAAGCATATTATCAGAGGACGATTTTAAGTGGTAGACAAAATGAGCAATATTTATTCTACTAGCTGTCTATTTATTTTAATGCACTTAGAGAAAAATCTGTCTAGCACATGAAACCTATGATTTTATTATAGGCTATGTCAGCCTAAGTTTTTAAAAGGGAATTAATATAGAGCCAATAAAGAGAAAAGTATTCAGTAAATCATGATATGCATGGTAAGCAAACGTAGGAAGAAACTGTGATGTGGGGCCTACGTGCATGATATTTGGAAAATACGAGTAGGAATTCCGCAACAAATCCAGCTCAGCTCCTGGGGAAGGGCCACAAAAATCAGATGGTTCATTGCCGTAACTCAGATGTAGACATTTCCATTTAATTCTGGATCGTAAATAAGTCTTTACAGTTCTGAATCCTGGAACCTCCTGAAGTCTAAGATCTGAGTCTTCAAGCTGATAGACTTGGCCTTCAGTAGGGAGAGGTGTTTTGTTTTTAAAATCAGGAAATTTCACATAAACATGCAGGTTTCTTGTTCTCTTTAAAAATTAAAGATCTGGAAAACCGGGTCTACATCTCTGAGTGGCAATAATCAGGTGACCATAGGCCACAGGAGTGGCTATTCTCTGATACTAGGACCTACCCCTGCACTTCTGTGACTGGGGCTGCCTCGGAGACAAAGGCTAGAAAGGGAGTTCCTCCTTTTCTAAGATTTCTCGGCCCCCTCTCCACCTTCTCTTTCTTCTCTCTTCCCTCGCAATCCCTCCTCACCCATACACGTACACACACACTCATAAACACGTACATACCTCCAGGAGATGAAGACAGCTTCTGTCTTCCCTCACTAATTCCCATGGTTTATGTGCCTCAATGCTGGCCCAAATTCACTGGTAATTCCCAGGTTGATTCTTTATTGCCTTTTAGCTATTTGATTGGCAGAAGATCATATGAAACCACCTAATATGTTATTTTTGTGTAGGATGTGAGATAGGGGTAAAGATTCCATTTTCTCCCTAATTAGTAGATCATAAACAATAGAGAGTAGAGAGACAACAGACACACGAATTGGAGCCAGAGTGTTTGAATTTGAATCCTAGTTTTCTCATTTCCTGGCTATGTGATGATCATGGGCAAGTCATTTGACTTCTCTGCACCGTAATTTCCTCATCTGTAAAACCAGGATGACAGTATCTATTGAATAGGATTGTTGTAAAGATGAAATCAGTGAACATATATAAAGTGCTTAGACTAGAGCCTGGTATACAATAAGGGTTATACAAAGGTGGCCTATTATATGAGTAATAGTCTTCCATTCTACAAACTACCACTGGAATAAACTTTAACTCTGCACCTTGAAATTATTACATCAGTTGTATTCCTTTACCCAGCACGATTTATTTAAGGCAAATAAGTGCCAGGCATTGCATAGGGCACTAGAAATATAAAAAATAAGAAAATGTCCTTGCTCTTCAAAGAGCTTCCTATCCCTAATGTATTTGGAATTTGAAGTTAAATTAAGAAAACAACATACGATCATGTTTAAATAAGGATAAGATTAAGCAAAAATCATATGACAATTGTTAAAATTAATATGAGTCTTAAGGAGAACAAAGAATTAGAATCATTTCAGATTCAGTCCACAAAAATCAATCTTCCAAAAAGTCGGGACAAGATGAAATTTTGAAAGATACCCTCAGGGCCGGGCGCAGTGGCTCACGTCTGTAATCCCAGCACTTTGGGAGACTGAAGCAGGTGGATCGCTTGAGGTCAGGAGTTGGAGACCAGCCTGGCCAATATGGCGAAAACCTGTCTTTACTGAAAATACAAACATTAGTCAGGTGTGGTGGCACGTGCCTGTAGTCCCAGTTACTCCGGAGGCTGAGACAGGAGAATCACTTGAACCTGTGAGGTGGAGGTTGCAGTGAGCCAAGATTGCACCACTGCACTCCAGCCTGGGTGACAGAGCGAGACTCCGTCTCAAAAAATAAAAAAGAAAAGAAAAGAAAAGAAAAAGAAAGATACCCTTTAGTAAGAAGCAAAGTCTTGAACTTTTGACCAGAAGAATGAGGGCCAGAGGAAACTGACGGAGGCTTTCAGAAGATCACCGAGGGTGAGTTACACACACACACACACACACACACACCACACACACACACACCATGATTGAGGGAACACGGGCTGTAATGGGAACTAGGAGAATCAATTCAGGGTTCAGAACAGGTAGAATCTGTTCAGTTCTCTTTGTGATTTTAAGTCTCTTGAATTCGCTCTGCTTAAGCATTCCTATTACAACAGAGGCATACTATACTTTTGTAATTTACTTTTAAGTACTTTTGCAAAATCAGGATGATACGATGCATCTGCCTGGTGGTCAGTTAACACACTATCAGGAATTCACATTCAAGGAGGTCAGCGAGGTCAGCTAGCATTATATCAGAGAGGGCCAACTCCAGAGGCAGTACTTCTCAATCAACAACTGATGATTTCTTAATTAGCACTCATCACTTTCTGGCCGTTGGCTTAGGGAATTTTTAATTGCATGATGCCTGCTTAAGGGCACAGAATCCTGCCTCAGAAGGTTTGCGATCTTTTATCCAGGTGGATCAGAGCACAGCAAAGGACAGAAAGCTGGAACTTCATCAGACCTACAAAACTGCTTGATGCCTGTGTGGCTAAAGAATTTCTCTTTAGGCCGGGCACTATGGCTCACACCTATAATCCCAGCACTTTGGCAGGCCAAGGCAGGAAGGTCACCGGAACCCAGGAGTTTGAGACCAGCCTAGACAAGATGGTGAGCCCTCGTCTCTATTAAAAATCAGTCAATCAATAAATTAGCCAGGTGTGCTGGTAGCGCATGCCTGTAGTCCTAGCTACCCAATAGGCTGAGATGGGAGGATCGCTTGAGCCCAGAAGGTCAAGGCTGCAGTGAGCCATGATTGCACCACTGTACTTCAAGCTGGGCAACAGAGCAAGACCCTGCCTCTAAAAAAGTAAAATATATAAATAAAATAAAAATTTTTTAAAAAGAATTTATGTTTACAACTAGAAGCATGGCAGAATTTGGCTTGAACCTTACCTTTTGTTCAATGAGGATGTGAGGTTTAGGGGAAGAGATAACCCTCATCCCTCATGTTCTCTACTGGCTGCTGTTATCCTCCAAAAAGAACCTACATGTAGTGCGTGACCAAAGTGGCCCAGGTCAATTCCCAAGAAGGGGTGGGACTCCAGGCTCCAGGGCCCTGCCCACCTCTGGCCTTCGATTCTCTGGTGATTCTCTTCCCACCCAGCCCTAACGGGCAGGACCTGCAAGACTCACAGATGTGACAGTAGCTGGCAGAGGTTGGCTGGCATCCTTAGAGAGCTGATATGTGAAGGGAAGCTCTCAATGGTCTTAATTTGGTTTTGAAATATTTTCCATTTGACCCTGGCTATTCCCAAAGTCCGGGGAAGGTCCTCACTAACCTAAGTGCCACCAGAAAGTCCTGTCCAGGGCTCCCATAGTCCAGCTTTACACAGAGAGGGACTCCCACCACTGCCTCTTGGTTCACCTCCTGCTGAATCAGAGAGAGGGGTTGGGGCTGGGAGCAGTTGCAGGCCGGGAAGAAGAGTGAAACAGCCTAGCTGGCCCAGCCTCCAGGTGCACTGGCATTAGAACACTGAGAACAGACTGAAATCTGGATACACTGTGGGAAAAAATCAGCCTGTCCACCCCTAATAAGGCCTGGAGCAGTGCTGGCCAAAAGAGCTTTCTAGCACCGGCAACCATGGTAGCCACTAGTCACATGCAGCCAGTGAGCATTCAAAATATGACTGGTAGGAAGCAGGAGATGAATTTCAAATTGCATTTCATTTTAATTTATTTACATTAAATAGCCACATGAGACTAATGGTTACTGTAGTGGACAGCACAGGCCTAGAGCCTAGGTTTTTCTCCCTATTCTCTCAGGACCTTCTCTTAATTCTCAAATAGTCTGATCTATGGCCAGCCCCCTTTTTTTCTTTCTTCCTCTTTCTTTCTTTTCCCTCCCTCCCTCCCTTCCTTCCTTCCTCCCCCCATTCCTCCCTTCCTCTCTTCCTCCCTCCCTTCCTTCCTTCCTTCCTGGTCTCATTCTGTCAACCAGGCTGGAGTACAGTGGCATGATCATAGTTCACTGCAGCCTCAGCCTGCTGGGCTCAGATGATCTTCCCATCTCAGCCACCTGAGTAGCTAGGACTGTAAGTGCATACCACCATTCCAAGCTAATAATTTTTAAGGGGGTGTTAAATCATTGTTTTTTTTTTTTAATTTTAAAATTTTAATTGTTGGGGGTACATAGTAGGTGTATATATTTGTGGGGTACATAAGATGTTTTGATACAGGCATGCAATGGGAAATAAGCACATCATGCAGAATGGGGTATCCATCCCCTCAAGCATTTATTCTTTCAGTTACAAACAATCCAATTACACTTTTTACAGTGGTTTTTTTTTTTTTTCTTTTTGAGACAGGGTCTCACTATGGCACCCAGGCTGGAATGCAGTGGTATGATCACAGCTCATTGCAGCCTCTACCTCCCAGGTTCAAGTGATCCTCCCAGCCCAGCCTCCCAAGTAGCTGGGACCACAGGCATGGACCACATGCCGGCTAATATTTTTATGATTTGTGGGGATCTCACTATGTTGCCCAGGCTGGTCTCAAACTCCTAGGCTCAAGTGAGCTGCCCACCTCTGACCTCCCAAAGTGCTAAGATTACAGGCATGAGCCACCACACCTGGCCTCCAATATCTTGTTTTGACCTTAGATCCCTGACTCCCTCTCCTTTCTTCAACTCTCTGGAATATTCTGGCTTGGGTGGTTCAAAAGAAGGAAACCAATGCTTCCCAAATGTTTCCCCATTAGGGATGGATAAGGTGTCAGGCTACTAGAAAATAGGGTCTTTAATGGCACACGGGACTCAGAATGCACACGCCCCATTTGGAACTAATACATCCAATGGTGCTATTCAAAGTAATCATAATAATGCACTATACTCTGCTTGTATATGTGTATGGATACATCATCACAACGCATCCTGCATGTAAAGTGACTGGAACAACAATTAGGCTTCTCATTTTAAAAATTAGAAAACCAAAGTCAGCTTAGCTAAGAAAATCGCATTGCAGAGAATGATAGAGCTGGGACCAGCACCAGGTGTTCTGACTCCTAACTTCTCCTGGAATATTTGAGTCAGCCCTGATTAGAGAGGAAACATGACAGAAGAAGAGAGCAGACCATAATCACCCCCAATAGACTGGCCATGTCTCCAACAAGGCTCTTTTCTTTCAGGCCTGCAGGGAGTCATTGTGGAGACAGTGCACAGTATATTATTTCCTAGCATTGTGGAAGCTGGAATGTGTTAGGGAATTGAAGCAGTATCTGTCTTCCAGAGCTCTAATGGGCCATCCTGATCCTTCTTGCATTCTAACTGTATTTGTAGGGATCTTGTCAATGAATTTCCTTCTCACAGGATCTCTGCTCTTTGCACAATTCAGAGGTGCCTTCTTATTTAATACAATATACAACACCGTGGTATTACTCTAATGGATGTTCTAAACGGAACAAGCCAAGCCTTTTTTTCCTTATGCTCCAGTTAAATTTGTTTTCATATTATTTTTCTGGATCCTCCGATTAAGCATATGTCAGATTTTTTAATTTTATTCTTCTGGATCCTCCGATTTTTTATTTTGTTATTTTTCTGGATCCTCCAATTATTTATTTTTCTGGATCCTCTGATTTTTTTTTATTATTTATTATTTTTCTGGATCCTCTGATTTTTTTATTATTTATTTATTATTTTTCTGGATCCTCTGATTATTTATTATTTTTCCAGATCCTCCGATTAAGCACATGTCAGACTAATGGTTACAAATTTTGGCTGCATATCTGAATTCATGGCACTTTATTTTAATTTAATTTAATTAATTAATTTTGAGACAGGGTCTCACTCTGTCGCCCAGCTTGGAGTGCAGTGGCTCACTGCAACTTCCACCTCCTGGGTTCAAGCAATCCTCCCACCTCAGTCTCTTGAGTAGCTGGGACTATAGGCGTGGACCACCATGCCTGCCTTTGTTTTTTTTTTTATCCTGGTGGAAACAGGGTTTCATCATCTTGCCAGGCTGGTGTCGAACTCCTGGGCTCAAGTGATCCTCCTGCCTCGGCCTCCCAAAGTGCTGGGATCATAGGCATGAACCACCACGCCCTGTCCTCATGGCACTTTAAGAAAATATACATTCCAGGCTGGGCGCTGTGGCTCATGTCTGTAATCCCAGCACTTTGGGAGGCCCAGGCAGGTGATCACTTGAGGTTGGGAGTTAAAGACCAGCCTGGCCAACATGGTGAAACCCCATCTCTACTAAAAATACAAAAATTAGCCAGTTGGGGTGGCGGGCACCTGTAATCCCAGCTGCTTGGGAGGCTAAGGCAGGAGAATTGCTTGACCCTGGGAGGCGGAGGTTGCAATGAATCGAGATCGCACCACTGCACTCTAGCCTGGGCGATAAGAGTGAGACTCTGTCTCAAAAAATAAGAAAGAAAAATACACATTCCAGGTTCTATCCCTTGAAGAGCTGGGACTGAGCCTGGGCATCCACATTTTTCAAAGTTCCCCCACATGATTTCAGTGCTAAGAGCTGAGACTCATGGAATATTGGACCAAAGAATCAACAGACCCACATTCTGGTTCCTGACTTTTCTACACACTAGCCTCCCTGAGCCTGTTTCCCATTCTGTAAAATGGAGAGATAGGAGCCCTGTCCTCCTTTCGTGAGTTTAAAGCATGAGAACTTGTGTGAAAGAATTTTGACAAGGAACTTCTGTATTTATGGTGGGAGGGATCTGGTGACCAGCAGTCAGACACCACCTGCAAACAGGCCTGGGATCTGGTCACTTGGTGACATTTCCACTGGGTTCTCATGGTCTGCTTGCCTCCATCACACTATGCTAAAAATGGGTAGAGAGTGGGTGGAGCTCAGAATACTTTAACTCCAGTGTAATAGTGTGGGCAGCTTCCACTTAGTTAGGTAATTCTGGACAAATGGAAGCTTGTCTGCATGCAGCTATATTTATTTCCAAAATAACTGGTGAGATTCCCCCATGAATTTGAGAACATTCATTTTTGTTTTACCTGTTTTGAGACCTTTAGGCCATGAGATTAGAAAGCCCCAGGCATGATCAGGAGGCAGAAGTACACAGGTCGTCTATTCCCAACCTCAGAGCTAATGCTCAGGGTAAATCCACAGCCATTTGATGTAGGGACATTTTAATTTGAGAAATCAAATGCAGGAAAGATATTACCTTACTGTTCATTTTGAGTATCTCACACACACCATTAAATGCCCCAAACCAGGCTACTGTTGAACCTTAGCCACGTACAAATTACATATTTACCCAAATACCCCAACATGCTAACAATCCTTTCCTTTGAAACATCCTGGTTTAACCGATCTGACAAACAGATCCTTCATTTCTGTTCATTCTATTTTGTTCATTCAGTGTATCACAAGTTGACCATAGCAAGATGAGAAATGCATTAAGGATCATGATTTTGCAAAGCATTAATAAGGATACTGGGACAAGGAAGTTAAGCTTTTGATGGCCCTGATATAACTATTTCAAACTTCTCTATTTCAAACTGACTTCTGCACAAAGGCACCACATCTAAAGGACTATCATTGATAGTAAACACAGTTAGTTTGTATATTTATTATGATAGTTTCCTGGCAGATGATAGTCATGTGTCTTATTCTAATAAATCAGCCCGTGACAACAATTTTCCAACAGAAGTAAGCCAAGTGTCTTGAAGAAGGGGTGGGAGTGTGCCTTTTGTAATTCACACACAGGGGCAGTTTGGGCTACATGCAACCCAGAAAGGATTGTTAGCACGTTGGGGTATTTGGGTAAATACATAATTTGTACGTGGTTAAGGTTCAATGGTAGCCTGGTTTGGGGCATTTAATGGTGTGTGTGAGATGCTTGAAATGAACAGTAAGGTAATATCTTTCCTGCATTTGATTTCCCAAATTAAAATGTCCCTACATCAAATGGCTGTGGATTTACGCTGTCCACTGATCTCTTCCCTGGTCATCCCTGATCTGGGGACAAGTCTTCTGTCAAATAAGGGCTGAGTGAGCAGCAGCTGGGCTTTCCCTCTCCGCCCTCTCCAGGGCAGGCCCCCTGTGGTCTGCCAGCCACAACATAAAAGTGGAAGTAGTAGTCTGGCTTCTTACTGGTCAGTTTGAGGTGAGGAGCTTTGTGAGGTTGTTGTTTGTTTTTTGTTTTTTGATTTTTTGGAGATGGAGTCTTACTCTGTCGCCCAGGCTGGAGTGCAGTGGCTCGATCTCGGCTCACTGCATCTTCTACCTCCCGGGTTCAAGCGATTCTCATGCCTCAGCCTCAGGAGTAGCTGGGATTACAGACACCTACCACCGCACCTGACTAATTTTTATATTTTTAGTAGAGAGGTGATTTCACCATGCTGGCTAGCCTGGTCTCAAACTTCTGACCTCAAGTGATCCACCCATCTCGGCCTCCCAAAGTGCTGGGATTACAGGCATGAGCCACCACGCCCAGCCAGAGTTATTTTTTTCTACATTACACTTCGAGAACAAAAAACTTCCCCTCCCCTCTCTCTCTGTCTTCCTTCCCTGAGCTCTGTTTGTGTTGTCCCTACTAATCCCAGGACATCCACTGTGGAGTTTGAGCTCTTTCTTCATTTTTTCCTTTTCTCCACTTCGGGTCTTAACTTTAAAAACATCTGGGTTATTCCTATACCCGGCCTGGGTGTCTGAACCTGTTCAGGGAGGTTAGGGTACTGTCGATTGCCCCAGACTCTGAGGTTTGGGCAAGTACTTCCTGCCACCCTAGAAGTTTCAAAAAAAAAAAAAAAAAAAAAAAGAAGTGTTTCTTAGTAAAAGGGCAGTGAATTCTCAAATTCTATAGTTTGCCTTCCTCCACTTTCATATCTCAGCTACTATCAGAGTAACTTTACCCTACTTTCTCACCCCTGTCTCTGTAAGCCTGATGAAAATCAGGAAGTATATAGTGATGTAGGTAGGGGTGGCTGAACATTCTCTGGAGATGGGACACACAAACTTTAGGATCCTGGAAGAAGCTATCAGAGGATCCAGTGTTAAATTACAAAGTTTGGAGTAGCGCCACTTTTCTAAGTGCTGGTGTGTTTTCAAAAGGCAAGTATCTTGTAGACCAAGAGGATGCCATGCTGCCTGGAAGTGACCTTGGGTATAATGGAAACCCTGATACATTCAGTTATTCCATTTGTTTACAACAGGTATACTTTTATTCATTCATTTTTTACAACAGGTACAGTTTCATTTCATTCATTAAGCATTTGGTATGTGCCAGGCAATTTGCTAGGAGTTGAGGATAATCAGTAAACACAACCAGTCTTCGTGGAGTGAACAGGCTAGTGGTGGAGACATTCACTAGCTAGATAAACTATTGCTATGCAATTACACACAGTGTTAAGTGTTCTAAAAAGAAACACTGTGTGGAAAGAGGGAATAATATAGGGGACGTGACTTTCGACTGTGAGTGAGGGAAAGCATGTCTGAGCTGGGCTTTTAAGCTGAGACCTGCAGGATGAGAGGGAGCCAGCCACGGGAGCCAGCCTGCGGAAGGTTGCGCCAGGCAGCAGCAACAGTCATACAAAGACTAAGACATGAAAACTCTAGAACATAAGTTTCGACCCTTCTCCTTTTTCCCAGCTCCTAAGGTTTCGCTTCATCCTGGCTTCTTTGTTATTTCCACTAGTAAAGTACGAGAAGCACTCAGCACCACACCTGGCATAACTAACACTTCTCATGTGCCAGGTGCTACTAGAAGTGTGTTATGTGCATTAACTCATTTAATCCTCATAACCACGCAAGGATGGAGGGTCTATTCATGTCCCTATTTCACAGATGAAGAAACTGCACAAGTCACTATGCAATAATGGTCACGATTATTATTGGAATTAGTAATTTCATCAATAATAGCATAATGACCATTTTCAGACTTCTGGCAGACTTAATTTTGTTTATTTCTGACCTTTACACTGCTCATTGAGAGCCTCTTTAATAGACTTCTTCTGTGTACTTTGCAAATTTTAAAAGCTTGTTTCTTTTAAAAAATCCATTATTCATGTTACTGGTGGAAAACTTTTTTAACACTACTGGTCAGGCTTTATAGAAAAATCCCTTTCTGTATCCTCCCTCATCAGCAATGCTTCTCTGAATTCCCTTCAATTCAGCAAAGGTTTATTGAGAACCTACTAATTGCCTGGCATGACTCTGGAGATGCCAGCTCCAAAAATTCAAAATCAAGGAAAAAAACACACAAATAGCTGTAATAGAGTAAGATATAGGCTCTGCTTGTCTTATAATCAAAATACAAATGCAAGTGATTGGGAAAAAGTATGATCTAGAGTCAAGTAGACAGCTACCCAGCAGGTGTTTTCTTAGCCTTACTTTTTTGTTGTTGTTTAAATAAGTATGTAAGGGGTCAAAAGCCTTTTCTTTCTTTTTTTTTTTTTTTTTTTTTTTTTTAGACGGAGTCTTGCTCTGTCGCGCAGGCTGGAGTGCAGTGGCACGATCTCGGCTCACTGCAAGCTCCGCCTCCCAGGTTCATGCCATTCTCCTGCCTCAGCCTCTCCGAGTAGCTGGGACTACAGGCGCCCGCCACCACGCCCGGCTAATTTTTTTGTATTTTTAGTAGAGACGGGGTTTCACTGTGGTCTCGAGCTCCTGACCTCGTGATCCACCCGCCTCGGCCTCCCAAAGTGCTGGGATTACAAGCGTGAGCCACCGCGCCCGGCCAAGTCTTTTCAATATGAAGATATGATAGCTCCATATTTTATAATGTGTTGCCCTCATAAATTTGGTCTGAGAATTGTTTTGTTTTTTCCAAATCCCCTAGTTTTTTCACTAATGGCCTACTGTTTAGATGTAGATTTTTCTATTGTCGAATGAATTTTACCTTTTTTTTCCTTTTAATTTGCAGGTATGAAAGCTAATCTTTGAAGACACACTTAATCAGCGAAATGGTGATTGTTGAAGGAGAATTGTTGCCTGATGCGCTAATTTCTAAGTTAAAGAGGAACATCATTTTTGCAACAATAAAGTAGTGATCTGCCCTTCCACGCAGTGTTAAGACACTTCCCACAATTCCTCCACCCTTCTCATTTAGGTAAGTACTAAAATAAACAGGAAAGGGGAACTGTACCTCTTATCCCTATGCAATCGGCCCAGTGAATTGATTTCAACTTTGCATTTATGAGAAGAAAAAAAAAGATGACTTCCTTATTTGTATTTTAGTGGGCACAAAATTCCCCTTCCAGAGAGGCCTGTCTTTATCCCTCAGCCATTTTCAAAGAGCACTTTCATGCAAAGAGCAAACAGCTTCTCTAGGCGGAGAGTTTGAATTTCCCCTTCCTGAACCATTTCCTATATCTGAACTGCCCACATCTTATGGGGCAAGAACATCACAAGAGGATGTAAAGGATCCAACAAGCTACTAACTCAGCAGAAAACACAATAATGCCAGTCTTAGAGAACTACGTGCTAAGGAGAGTTCATGGCAATGAATTCAGTAAAGGTCTTTTCCAACCAGCAGCCTGATAGGACCCTTTCTCTCTTCTTGTTGTTGAACTTATCTATCTAAGAACACATTTTTTTAAAGGTGCATGATATAAATTGTGATTTAATTGCTTGAATAGGTGGGACATGACCTCCTAGAGCTGTGTACATCAATGTCAAGAAAACACGTGGGGGCCCTAGTTCTCAACATGGTCGCCATGTGTTAGAGGGACCTCATAACAGCAGTTTCTAACCTGGTCTGTGAACTTGGATGGCAAAATAAAATGACATCTTTATTTTCTCTTACCTCTAACTGAAATTTAACATTCCTTGCAATTACAAATATAGGCAACAAACTAGAATAATATTAGTAGCACCTGTGACTTTTTGTCACCAAGAGAAATCACAAATCTTTCAAATCGCATGACAGTTGTTGCAGCTATCTTGATTTATACTTATTGTTACTTCAGATAATGATTAAATATTAGAGATGTTACTAGTTTTTGTTGTTTAAACTGTTATTAAATAACACTTTACCATGCCATATTTTAAAAATTATTTTGTAGCTGTATTTCAACATAGTTGAAGGCTTTTATAATTCTATGTATTATATTTGTATGCATTTTAAAACATTCTGAGAAAAGTCCATAGATTTCGCCACACTGTCAAAGGGGTTCCTGCCCCCCGCCGCCATGTTAAGTATGCCTTAGGAGACTCTCAGTATTGACCCACTGCAAGCACAGTTTCCATTCAGTGAAGGGCCTCGAAAATGATCCATTTAGTGCATTTCACTGTGCCTTTCACACAGTTTTAGTCACCTCTTTTCCAATAACACATCTTATCAAAAACCTCAAATGCAGTACAATTGTAAAATGTGGAATCATTTGATCTTCAAATCGCTGGTTAAAACTGCATCAGCTTTCAGCTATTCAAGAGCTGACTATCTAAGCTGTGAGTTATCAAGGTCCCCTTTTCTCCCTGGTTTCCTCTTTGACTGTTTACCATGTGGTTCTTTTACTACTGGGTCACAGGTGTACTGACAGATAGGCAGGGCTCCCCGAGGAAATGACATTCAAATCCGACAATTTTCCTACATCACTAAGAAGTTGTGGATGAGTGGAGGTTGAAAGTGTTGATTAAATTAAGGCTTGGAATTACCTGTGGATTTTAATTACCATTCTACCACTGTCCCAATGTCCTCTGTCTCCTCATCACCACACTCTCCTGTAGCTCTAATGAGACACTTATCAGATGCTATTTTTGTTTGTTAGTTATCTTTGCTCTGCATACGGTCTTCCCACGGAACCTGTGTTCTCCTTCTCTTGTGTTGCCCCTGGTGCTTGGCAGACAATAGATCCTCCATAAATAGGTGTGGCTGAAATGAATCACTGTCTATGGTACATATCCAGTGGTCCTTCATGGTTGAAGATGCCAGTGCTAACATGATTATTTTCTACCTTGGATTTCTTATGTCTATTTGGATTTTATTATGCAACATCTCTTCTACAAATGCTGAACAATATGTACCAGGCATCATACTAGATATTAGAGACAAAGATGAATATAATATGAACTTCCTTCAAGGAGTTCTGAGGTCACAGGGACACTAGACAAATACATATCGCAATGGAGTGTAACAAGAGCAAGTGTAGGCATATGGACTATGTATGTTGGTGACACCCGGCAAGGGTTAGTCATTTCTGGAGAATGAGAACGAGAGTCAGAGAAGATGCTGGAGTGGGAACCCAAAGCATGGGTTGGATTTAGGCAATGGCAAGAGGGACAGGGAGAATTCCAGCATCAAAGAACTGTTACTCTTTCAGGATGGAGCAATACACAAGCATTCTTTACATACCGGATACTCATTTCTTCCCTGCTAAAAGAACCCTAGTTTTGTATCTGGGATAATCTCAAGGAAGGTAACTTCCTCTTCCAGACTTGGGCTCGTGAGCCAATTACAGTCATTCTTTTTCTCTTCACCAGATGTTGGTATAGTGTGGGCATGCAACCACATTCTGGTCAATGACGTCTAAGGGGGAAGTCTGCTCAGGGATTTCTGTTTGGGCAAAAAAAAAAGACAGAGTCTTGCTAGGAGAAATTAGCCTTCCCCTCGTTTTGAAAACAAATATAATGTTTACAGTTGTGGCAGTTATCCTGTGACAGCAGAAAGATATTAAGAGCCTGGAGGGGCTCTTTGATAGTAACACTGAATAGCAACCAGTACTAGCAACTGGGCTCCTTCTTGTGCAAGAAAAGATTGACCTCTACTTGCCTATGCTCTAAGTAATTAGGGGTTTTTTCCCCTTATAGCTAAACACATCATAACGAATTTATGCAGCTTCTGAAAACTATTTTGCACAGGTCTCCCCAGTGGGTATCAACGGGGTCACAACTAATACCCCCCTGAGTTTTTCTGTCTGATTATCCCTAACTTGTATAACTCTAGGACTCAACCTCTTCCTCCTTCAATCTCTGCAGTCATTTTGGGGAGTCTCCAGGGGAATATCTTTGAGATGTAGCTTCTTCCCTGATTCTCTCTATCCTCCCTTTGATGCAAGGAGAGTAAGAAAGCCCTTCTCTCTGACTCTGTGTTTCACTCTGTCACTAGACCCCAAGGTGAATGGGTCTAGTTCCATTCATGGAATCGGACCCCAAGGTAAATGCCCTGAATGTCATCAACTTTTGGTCAACATATACCTTCTAGCTCCTGACTACCCCTGCTCTCTATTAAGGAAGGTCTGAGGAATAGTAAGCATACTAATTTCATCTACTTTCCTTTGTGTCTTTCCATAGAAGGCTAGCATCAACCTCTTCCTTTAGACAGACCAAAACGGCAACAAACATCTGCAGGTTTATCAGCCTGTGCCAATAGATCCCCAGAGTTCAGATTAGCTGGCCCCAAGCAGCTACTGTTCACCTAGCTCAGCCCAGAGCCCAGTCACATGTGCACATGAAGCAAAGGGAGACATAATATTGCAAGAATGGTCAGGCAGGGACCTTATATATCAAGCTAAGAAATATAAGCTGTATCCTCTAAGTCAGGTGTTCCATAGAGTGTGTTGAGATACTACCCCGCCCTCAGCAGCCCTTGGGACTGCTGGGTAGAACCTGACAGAGGGAGCTCTTAGGCTGGTCACCTCCAGCAGCCAGTGCCCTTGTTTGGCATAGGAAGGTGTTGCCAGGAAGAGTGAGGCCCAATGAAGCCATGGCATAAAACAATTGGGAAACAATGGGGAGTCACTGAAGGATTTTTAACAGGAAGTAATCCCATCAGCTTTCCATTTTGGAAGACAATGAAAGGGCAATGCGAAGGCTGGGTTGGAGGAGGTGGGCAATGAATCTGGGACCAGGACCACCAGTCTCACCTAAAATAGCCTAGTGATAAAATTATGAGAGGGCAAGCTAAGGAGTAGGAAGGAGAGAGCAGAGAGGATCTGGGAAATAAGACATCTTATGATGAGAAATCAAGCCCATTATACAAATCAGCAGGCTTGTTGTTGATTAAATATAGAAGGCAAGGGAAGTATCTAGGATGACTTCCACCTTCTGATTTAAGAACCTGGATGGGCAGTGGTGTCACCCAATAAGACTAGGAACATGTGGGGAAAAGGTATGGAAGAAAATTGACTTGACTTGAAGTATGTATGGAATGTCCAAGGGAAATGACCAGTAGGCATTTAGACATGTAGATCTAAAATTCAAGGCCTAAAGTTCAGAGATCAAGAGATCACTTTTGTGTAGATATTTTAGAGTCATCAGCAGGTAAGTAATGATAGAAGCCCGTGTGCATTGGTGATACTGACCAGGGAGAATACTGCAGGAATGAGAGGGTGCCAAAGACAGAAGAAGGGATTGATGTCAAAGGACCAAGAGTGAGCTGAGGACTCAGTCCTGGAGAGCCTCAACAGTCAGTCTCTGTCTCTGTCTATCTGTCTCTTTCTCTCTCTCTCTCTCTCTCTCTCATCTCTCTCTCTATCTCTATCTCTCTATCTCTATCTCTCTCTGTCTCTATATCATACTTCATACTGGACTTTTCTGCTAGGCAGAGAGCAAAGTCACTGCTAGCCCCAGATTAGCCACCCCCCTAAAAAACCTCTTTTCTCCCACCATCTCTATAACAATTCCTGGAAAGAACTCTGGTTGACTTTGCTAGAATCACGTGACCCATGCTTAGACCAAATCTAAGGAGCACTTGGATTGGCCAGACCCATGTCATATGCCCCTGCATGGTTGGAAGGATGGTACAGCTTCTTTATGAGAAGAACAGGGATGGTAAACCTTTCTGGGCAGATAAAAATAGTTATCATGGTCACCTACACGTCAACATTTTAAAAAGGAGGAGGAGAAAGTGGAGCCAGTAAAGGAGACAGAAAGTTGGTATCTCAGAATAGATTAACAGCTTTTCAGAGGCCAAGATCTGTGTCTTATTCTTATCTGTGTCCTTTATCCCCCACTATCTAGTACCTAGCTTTGTGCCTATAATCAACAAGTGTGTATGGAATGAATTCATAGACACTACACATGATAAGTAATGGGGATTTGTAAAAGACAGGACAAAGACCAACACCCAGGAATCTAATTTGGACAATACACAAAAGCACATTTTTTAAGTAGCTGGCGACCACTGACATAGATAATAATAGAGTCTCTAAAAAGAGCCAATCTTTTTCATGATTTGGATAAAAGCACCATATCACTTTAAACCAAAACAGTCACAGATGAGAATTTGATTTGGGGAGTGTCTTATGGAAATTAGATGGTGTTGTTTTAAAGAGTGTTCATTTTATTTCTCTGTTCTCCGGCTGACGGTAATTTCATGCTGCATTTGCAAGCCTGCAGGCAGACACCTTAATTACTATGGATGCCAGATAGAAAGAGGAGTGCTAATCAAACCTTTATTAATCGGTGACATACTTCCAACTTTCAGGAACAGATGCTAGGGAGGAATGAATGCTTGTAAACCACAGTACCCACCAACTCCCCTCAGGTGTGGATTTTTTTTTTTTCTTTAATCAAGTACCTTTTACATCCACTAGGGGGAATCCTAGCGTGCTTCAAAGTCTGCCTTTTTCTATGCTTAGTAGAACGACATACCCACGAAAACTTGCTTGTCTATTCATGGGTGTGTCTTCTACTCTGGAAAGGCTCCGAGATCTGGCATGTTATCATATTTTTCAAACAGAAGAGAAAATATCATTCAAGATATGTTAAAGAAAATAAATTGCTCAAATTCCCACTAGAAGAAATCCATCTTAGAGAAAATTTTCCGTGTAAACAAGTTTCTACCAGGAAAAAGAGGGTAATTATTTGTCAGAATCTTTACTTACTAAAAAATAGAAAACACTAAATCTGTGCCTTTGCAATTTTAAAGAGCTTAATTTTAAATACCTGTTAGGCGCTAGTGCGATCTTTATGCTCAGTGGAGTTCTTAAAGTATTATTGGCACTCAGTTGATAATTATTATAATTATTATAAGCTTGCCTGACATAATTACAATATAAGACTCTCCCCTTTTCAATATAAAGCCATGTTCAAACAAAGTTTGAAAGGTGCTGTAAATTAACAAATAATTTAAAAGCTATGTTCGGTGGATGCTCCTCCATGTTATCAATAATATTTTTTGTGGCAAGGAGTTGTTTTTCTGCTTTTATATTCTCTGTCTCTGCAGAGATAATCAATTCATGAATTGGTAAATATGCATTGTGGAGATGCCAAGTTATGTCATTGTATGTGGGGCTGTGGGTACCTCAAAGAATGACCCTTGCCCCTAAGGAGTATAGAGCCTTAACATTACACTTCAACTGACATTTATTGAATACTGACTCTGCGTAAGGCCCAGTAATCTGCACAAAAATAACACCATTGGTCTTGCTCATTGCCGTAACCCCAGCCCACAACACATGCCTAGCACATGGTAGGTTCTCAGGAAGTATCTGTTAAAAGATGGAGTGAGTTAATGAACAGAAAGTTTGAGGAATAAAGGGAATATGGAGATAAACTAAATAAGACAGCATCTCTGATCTCAAAGAAATTATATAAAGTGAAAGAGCTATACACACAACCATGCATAATGTATGATGTGAATAACCAGATTTTAATGCTATCAACTTACAGATAAAGTGCTCTTCAAATTCAGAGCAGGGAATTCATAACCAAAGGGAGGAACTGGCCCCATTAAACAAATTCAGGTAAGTTTGGTTACACTGCTAGAACAGAGCCTGGCATGAAGGAGACACACTTCACTATTTTGTAATAAATGAATGGGTACTTACTGTATACAGGGCCTAGTTCCTGGGGGCACAAAGATGAGACAGCACTTCGTTTCTAGTTTTATTTATTTTTTAAATGGGACTTTATAGTTTAGTAGAGGCATTCTAGTACAATTTCAAGGAAGACTCCCAGGAGAAAGTAGCTTTTACACTGGACTTTAGTGGGTAAGTGAGAGTTCACAAAGCTGAGAAGATGGAAAGGGTGTTTTAGGTGAAATGTACAGCAAATGCAAGGACACAGGGGCTTGAAAGAGCCTGACTCACTTAAAGAAGCATGAAAATCCTACTGCTAACAACAGGAGATAGTACCAAATATATTTCTAGCTCTTAGCATAAAGCCCTACATATGAAATTCCCCTAATGAATACTTGTTGTTTTTTAACAGTAATGATGGTAAGAGTCCAAAGATGAGCACAAGTTTTTTTTTTGTTTTGTTTTGTTTTTTTTATTATTATACTTTAGGTTTTAGGGTACATGTGCACAATGTGCAGGTTTGTTACATATGTATCCATGTGCCATGTTGGTTTGCTGCACCCATTAACTCGTCATTTAGCATTAGGTATATCTCCTAATGCTGTCCCTCCCCCCTCCCCCCACCCCACAACAGTCCCCAGAGTGTGACGTTCCCCTTCCTGTGTCCATGAGTTCTCATTGTTCAATTCCCACCTATGAGTGAGAACATGCGGTGTTTGGTTTTTTGTCCTTGCGATAGTTTACTGAGAATGATGTTTTCCAGTTTCATCCATGTCCCTACAAAGGACACGAACTCATCATTTTTTATGGCTGCATAGTATTCCATGATGTATATGTGCCACATTTTCTTAATCCAGTCTATCGTTGTTGGACATTTGGGTTGGTTCCAACTCTTTGCTATTGTGAATAGTGCCGCAATAAACATACGTGTGCATGTGTCTTTACAGCAGCATGATTTATATTCCTTTGGGTATATACCCAGTAATGGGATGGCTGGGTCAAATGGTATTTCTAGTTCTAGATCCCTGAGGAATCGCCACACTGACTTCCACAATGATTGAACTAGTTTACAGTCCCACCACCAGTGTAAAAGTGTTCCTATTTCTCCACATCCTCTCCAGCACCTGTTGTTTCCTGCTTTTTTAATGATGGCCATTCTAACTGGTGTGAGATGGTATCTCACTGTGGTTTTGATTTGCATTTCTCTGATGGCCAGTGATGATGAGCATTTCTTCATGTGTTTTTTGGCTGCATAAATGTCTTCTTTTGAGAAGTGTCTGTTCATGTCGTTTGCCCACTTTTTGATGGGGTTGTTTGTTTTTTTCTTGTAAATTTGTTTGAATTCATTGTAGATTCTGGATATTAGCCCTTTGTCAGATGAGTAGGTTGCAAAAATTTTCTCCCATTCTGTAGGTTGCCTGTTCACTCTGATGGTAGTTTCTTTTGCTATGCAGAAGCTCTTGAGTTTAATTAGATCCCATTTGTCAATTTTGGCTTTTGTTGCCATTGCTTTTGGTGTTTTAGACATGAAGTCCTTGCCCACGCCTATGTCCTGAATGGTATTGCCTAGGATTTCTTGTAGGATTTTAATGGTTTTAGGTCTAACATATAAGTCTTTAATCCATCTTGAATTAATTTTTGTATAAGGTGTAAGGAAGGGATCCAGTTTCAGCTTTCTACATATGGCTAGCCAGTTTTCCCAGCACCATTTATTAAATAGGGAATCCTTTCCCCATTTCATGTTTTTGTCAGGTTTGTCAAAGATCAGATAGTTGTAGATATGCGGCATCATTTCTGAGGGCTCTGTTCTGTTCCATTGATCTATGTCTCTGTTGTGGTACCAGTACCATGCTGTTTTGGTTACTGTAGCCTTGTAGTATAGTTTGAAGTCAGGTAGCGTGATGCCTCCAGCTTTGTTCTTTTGGCTTAGGATTGACTTGGCGATGTGGGCTCTTTTTTGGTTCCATATGAACTTTAAAGTAGTTTTTTCCAATTCTGTGAAGAAAGTCATTGGTAGCTTGATGGGGATGGCATTGAATCTATAAATTACCTTGGGCAGTATGGCCATTTTCACGATATTGATTCTTCCAACCCATGAGCATGGAATGTTCTTCCATTTGTTTGTATCCTCTTTTATTTCATTGAGCAGTGGTTTGTAGTTCTCCTTGAAGAGGTCCTTCACATCCCTTATAAGTTGGATTCCTAGGTATTTTATTCTCTTTGAAGCAATTGTGAATGGGAGTTCACTCATGATTTGGCGATGAGCACAAGTTTTAAGTGCTGGACAAGTATGAAGCTGAAAGTGTTATCTGGGCTAGTAGGATCTGCTCACTGGGGTCAGTTTATGGGCAACATCTTTGGACTTTGTGTGCTGAGGCCACAGAACCCTCCATACAGTAGGAAGGCCCTTTCCCACCAGCCTGTTACCATGGCCTGTTTTGTTTCATCTACACAGTCTATTTAACAACAAAACCAGAGAAAAGTGCTCACAGTCACTACCTATTTCTTTGAGGCCCCTCTTCATTTTTTTTTGAGATGGAGTCTCACTTTCTCACTCTGTCACCCAGGCTGGAGTGCAGTGGGACAATCTCAGCACACTATAACCTCCACGTCCTGGGTTCAAGCGATTCTCCTGCCTCAGCCTCCTGAGTAGCTGGGACTACAGGTGCGTGCCACCACGCCCAGATAATTTTTGTATTTTTAGTAGAGATGGGGGTTTCACCATGTTGGCCAGGCTGGTCTTGAACTTCTGATCCCAAGTGATCTGCTTGCCTTGACCTCCCAAAGTGCTGGGATTACAGGCGTGAGCCACCGTGCCCAGCCGAGGCCCCTCTTTTCATGCCTTCCTGCTAACTGCACCCCTCCTACAGGCCCTTGAGTGTCACTTCTGTGAGCCTCTCCTCAACTAGGTAAAATCTGGTTCCATTAATCATATTTTGTCTTTTGGGTTTTAGTTTTGTCACTCCCATTCACATACAACCAGCAATGTTTTTTTGAATCCTCTTTCATTCGCAATCAAATGATCTCATAATCCTAATACTGTTAACAACACATAGCCTGTTCACAGAGGCTGAAGGTCTAGGTGAAAAGATAGGACTTGTACCTTAAAAGATAAATAATACTACTACCTAAAAAGATAAATAATACTACTGCCATTAGCATTCTTTGCTTTGTACTGTATCTATGATGCTTAATCAAATTTCACACCCACACCCACACACATCCTTATAGTTCACGGCATTCATGGGGTACACATTTAATGGGCAGCAAATAGCATTTAGTAATAAAGCTTTAGTAATGCTTGCCTATTCTCAAAGTCTGGTTTTTTCGATGGTAAATTTCTTAAAGCAGTATACCCCAAAATTTAATATTTAATAAAGATTCTTCCCTTGCTTAAAAGGACTACTCCCAAGCACAGGGGCAGCTTTGCCATCTGCTATCATGTTTCATATGTTCTATTTGCTTGTAATATTTATAACAACTTGTATTCCTGGTCACTTTCTCACCTCTTTGTAAGTACCTGCCCCTGAATCTGCTGCTCTCCCTGGCTTTCTTGCATTTCTTGAAAACCCTTCCACTCCCTCCTCCTGTTGTTACTTTTCTGACCTATTCTTTATGCCATTTGGAAATCACAGATCTGTGTATCTTCTTCTTCTTCTTCTTTTTTTTTTTTTTTAGACAGTCTCACTCTGTCACCCAGGCTGGAGTGTGGTGGTATGATCTCAGCTCACTGCAACCTCTGCTTCCCAGGTTCAAATGATTCTCCTGCCTCAGCCTCCCGAGTAGCTGGGATTACAGGCGCCCACCACCACGCCTGACTAATTTTTGTATTTTTAGTAGAGATGGGGTTTCACCATGTTGGCCAGGCTGGTCTCAAACTCCTGACCTCAGGTGATCTGCCCACCCCGGCCTCCCAAAATGCTGGGATTACAGGCGTGAGCCACCACACCCGGGCGTGTATCTTCTTGATATCCCGAGATGACTCTGAGCCGCTCATCCACCAATTACAGATGTAGACTTGATTGCAGATGTTGCCATTCCCCTGTTCCTGCTGGTTCTGATGTACCTAACACCCACATCCACTCTTAACACTAGTGGCATCCCCTCTTAACCTTCATGAAATTCAAGCCGGTAGGACCAAGAGGCGGGTAAATGAATTGCGAACATACAGGGGTTGGCAGGATAGTGCAACAGGTGAGAAATGAAGAGGCAGAGACATCCAGTGAGAACACAGCAATGGGAAGTGAGGAAAACCTTTACAGAGGAAGAGACTATGAGAACAGAGTGTTTGCTCTGCTGTGGCTGGCTGGCCACCAGCCGCCACTGCAACAGAACAACCAGGGAGGGTAACAGATTAAGTGTTATCAGCCACTAATATCATATGGTGAGAATCCATCAGCAAACCTGATGTAGAAGCCATGGACTTGGCCAGAAGAAGGGGTTCAAGACCCAGCTCGGGCCTACCGTACTGTGGGACCTTGGCTTGTCATTAAGCTCTCTGCACTTTAGTTTATGAGGTTATTGGAAAAACTAAATGAAGAAACTGAAGTAAATCGGCTCAGTACTGAGCGGAAACATGTGCCCAACAAATGCCAGTTAAAATGTTTTCCTAAGGATAGGGTTTGAGATGGAGAATAGGTGTGTTACAGGCTGAATTGTCACCATCTCCCCGATACATACGTTGAAGTCCTATCCTCCAGTAGCTTCAGATGTAACTGTATTTAGAGGTAGGGTCTTTAAAGAAGTAAAATGAAGTCGTTAGGGTGGACACTAATCTAATCTGACTGGTGTTCTTATAAGAGGAAATTTGGACACAGATATGTACAGAGGAAGGACCATGTGAAGATACTGAGAGACGACCATCTACAAGCCAAGGAGAGAGGCCTCAGAAGAAACCAACCCTGCCAACACCTTGATCTTGGACGTCCAGCCTCCAGATCTATGAGGAAATACACTGCCACCCAGTCTGTGATAGTTGGTTATGGCAGTCCTAGCAAACTCCTAATACTAATAGTGCTAACACAACACTAGAGTCCTGGTAATAATAATGGTAATCATAATAATAATGTTTATTATTTGTGGAGCAACTTCCTGTGTGCCAGGCATTGTGCTAAAGGCTTTACACATATTATCTCATTTAATACACATGAAAATCCCATGTGATGGATGCGATTTTTCCAACCCACGATGAGGATGCTGAGGGTCAGAGAGCCCAAGCCTATGTAGTTATTGAGTAGTGGGACAGGGTCTGGAACCCAGGCCTGACTGGGATCACTGCTGGCCTACAGTGTCTTTGTACAAAGAAAAAGGTGCCACTTCCTTTGGGAACACCCAGCCCCAAGCCAGGGTGCAAGGTTTGGTAAACAGAAGACAGGCTGGGTTTTAATTCCTCTTTCCTCCTTGGCTGGGTGCCCTTGTGCAAACCTAAGCCCCTCAGGGTGGCCCACGCTGAGGCTCAAGCTCTTAATCATTACACCGGACTGCTCAGTGGGCCAGGGTGGCTGGGGGTAACAATTGCCACCGTCGAGGTAGGATCAGTTGGGCATGTAAGGGACTGTGAGTGCTGGCAAGGCAAACCTTACCTCCCTCACGGCTGGGAATGAGATACATGGAAGCCCCGGTCCATGAGTTCTGGGACCCATGTGGGTGGGCTTCCAGTGGTCCTACAGGACAACCACAAGAGGCCCTTGTCTTATGGCAATTCTGCTTATTTCTGATTGGCCCCAGAACAGTTCCGTGTCCAGTCCTCAGTCAGCAAGAAATCCAGTTTGCCAGGATCGTGCCCCTAGGACACCTGTCCTTTCGCCATCATCCCCATGCCTCCTCCTCCTCCCACCAAATCAAAGAGAATGAGAAATGCATCTTCGACCATTTGGCTATGACTGTAAGTGTGCCTGTCCTCACAATTAAAGTCCTGAATGTTCCAGATTTGCAGCTTTCATGGTGGGGAAAAAAAGGCCTCCGACAGCATAAATATTTAATCACCATTAAGAATGTCCAGTAAATGAGGGGAATCAGGTTTCAAATTGACTGGTTCAGATGCTTAAAGTACCGAAGTCATAGCAGGGTAAAAATAAAGTACCCTCTAAAAAAGTAGCATCTTGGGGGCAGGGGCAAGATGGAAGATAGCAGGTGGGGACCTCTCCAGGCCAGGCCGGGCACTGCACTCGGGGCGAATCCGGCAACCACTGTCGCTCTCCGAAGGCTCCCGCACCCCCTGGGGCAGCTGAGCGGGGGGTAATGCCCTCTGTGATGGAGAGTGCGCGTCCCGCAGCCGGGCCAAGACGGTGCCCAACGGCGGACAGCCCCACTCTGAGGATGACAGCAGCGAGGAGGAGCACTCGCACGACAGCAGGATCCGCGTTGGAACCAATTACCAGGCCGTAATTCCGGAGGGCAAGCCTGAGAGCCTCACACGCTACAGCAACAAGAAGCTGAAGGGGATGCTGGTGTGGTCACCCAACCACTGTGTGTCAGATGCCAAGCTTAACAAGTATATTGTGATGGCCACGGAAAAGCATGGCTACAGCATTGAGCAGACGCTGGGCATGCTCTTGTGGAATAAGCACCATGTGGAGAAGTCGCTGGCTGACCTGGCCAACTTCACCCCATTCCCTGAGGAGTAGACAGTAGAAGACAAGGGGCTGTGTGAACAGGCCTTTGGCTTCCACGACAAGTGTGGATCCAGCAGATGCTGCCCGACAAGTTGATTTGCAGCCTGGTGAAATATCACTACTCTTGAAAGAAAACCCACAGCCGAACTAGCATGATGGACAAACAGGCCCGGCGGCTGAGGGGCTGCAAGGACAAAGAAGACAGTGATGAGTTTGAAGAGAGTCGAGGAGGCCTGAGTGAGGGAGAGCCCGATGCCGGAGACCCCAAGAGAGAGGTACAGAACATAAAGCAGAGGAACGGCAGCCTGCGCCAAGCCCCGGAGGGGGCCATTGATCCACTCCGTCCCCCTGGAGGCCAATGCCAAGTTCAACTCCTGCTGGACTACAGAGGAGCAGCTTTTGGCTGCCCAAGCCATCCGGAGGTATGGCAAAGACTTTGGGGCTATTGCAGAGGTGATTGGGAACAAGACTCTGACCCAGGTGAAGACCTTCTTTGTGAGCTATTGGTGCTGCTTCAATCTGGAGGAGGTGCTGCAGGAATGGGAGGCTGAGCAGGATGGGGCCCATGGAGCCACAGTCCCCATGGAGGAGGCTAGGAGAGGGGCTCCCTTGCCAGCTCCAGCCCTAGAAGAAGATGATGAGGTCCAGATTACATCGGTCTCCATGTCTGTGTCCCGATCAGTGCCCCCCTGCACCACCCCCGCTCCACCTCCCACCTCTCTGCCCTAGCTGCCCCTCGCTGCTGAGGCCACCTTTGCCCACGGCTCCCACTCTGCTCTGACAGCCACCCACAATGCAGCAGGGCCGCTTTCTCCAGCCTCGGTTGGCCCCCAACCAGCGCCCACCGCCTCTCAACCTCCCCGCTCTGGCTGCCCGTCCTGGCCCTCAGCCCCTACCCACCCTGATTGGAGCCCCCAGTGCCCTCACTCTGAATCCTGAGGTCCTCCACCAACCACAGGCTCCAGGACCCCTTTGCTGGCCATCCCCAGGCATCTCTGGTGTCACTGAGGACAGAAGGGGCTAGGGCTTTTGCCAGGTCTTTCCAAGACCCAGAGCTGCCGACAGCCCAGCCCGGACCTGTGGGTTCTGCATGTGTTCCTGGCAGCTGGGCCTATCTCTTGGGGCCATGGCCCGGGCTCAGGTGCCTTTGAGCTGGACTAAGGGCACTTTTGCTTCCTTGCTGGGACTGGAATGGGTGCCTCCTAGTTGGCTGGGGCTTGGCCTCTGGGCCCTGCCCTTTGTGTGTCGGGGTAGGGACCTTAGCGTGGGGGTGGGACAGGACAGTTGGGTGTGCTGGCTGTTCTCATTCCTCTTCCCTTCTTTTAGCAATAAGTCTTGTGTGAGGTGGGAAGGGAGGCTGCAGGGGGAGGTGGGCAGAGGGGCCTTACAGCAGCAGAGGCTGGAAGGGAAGTTCTGTCTTCAGGGGCCAGCTGGGAAACACTAAGGAGCTGAGAGTGCCCACCAGGCCCACCTTCCAGAAGCTGGGAGAAATGGGGATTGGGAACTTATGCAGACATGGATTTACTTTTCAACATGTTTTAAAAATTAAAAAAGAAAAACCTCCTAAAAAAACGTAGCATCTTTAGAGGGTTTCTATCTCTACTACATAGGTTTCCTTGAGTATAAAGGAACCAAAAACATCCAATTTATCTCTTCATTATTAGTAGGGGGTGGCATAGGGTGAGGTCTGGAGATGAGGAATTATAGCAATCTCTTAACAATCCTGCTTTGGTAATAATGAATATCAATGGAATTTCTCAACTTTATTGAAGGGACTGCTGGAGTTCAGACTTAAGGAGAAATGTCTAAAAAGGAAAAAGCGGCATGCTTGGTTTTGTATCTTGTTTGAAAATATATTTCAAACGTTCAGCAGAATTTTAGAGATCATAACCACCCTCTGCCCCCACCACCTTCTGAACCCTTAGTCCCCAGTAGTTCTGATTTACTTTTAAGATTCTTTTAGTTTTATGTTTTAACTGAAAAAAAAAAAATCCTGCCCAGCCAGGTTTCCATCTGTCTTTATCACCGGGTTGAATTTAGTGTAGGAAAGCCTGTGCAAAGGGAATAAAAATGTAGCTTTTTTTCCATTGCCAGATTCAGGGGAAGCAACCATTTGGAAACAAAGGAGTTCCATTTTGACTAGCAGCCTTTCTGCTTTCCATCAGTGGACAAAGTGAATGTACAGGTTTAAACATATTTGGGGTCACCTCTAGATCCATGTTTGGAGGTAGATTGGTTTGTTAGTTATGATTCTGGCAGGAAACAGGTGACACATGCAAACAGATACATTAATGGAGGGGACCATGGCTGAGCCATGCCAGGATGAAGGGAGACCAGCAGAGGCTAGCCACAGCGACAACCATGGAATCCCACAGGCCCGAGGAGGAGGGTGAGGGAGTGGTTACTGGGCCCACGAAAGGCTGTGGCTACAGTGTAGCTGTGAGAGAGGACTGCCCACAGGAGCTGTGGCCTTGTAGAGGGACAGAGCCATGGCCAATGCATAGATCAGCAGAGAGGGAGCTGGGAGAATAAATATTCAAACTTCACTCTAGCTGTCCACCCCTAGATCTCTGGCTGGGGCTTCCCATTGACTGAATCCAACCAGAAGCCAAAAGGCAAGGGTGATGTCCATAAATGTCAAATTTCTCAGTCTCGAACAAAAGGGGGAGGAGTGGGGAAATGGTCTGCAGGGAGAAGAAGAGACTATTCAGCACAGATGGGGAAGAAGAAATAAATAGGAAGGACTAGGGAAGGGGTGGAAGAGATTGTGGTGATGGTTTCAAGGGTGTAGACTTATCTCCAAGCACAACATGTTGTATATAATAAATAAGTAAGGATTTTTGTATGACAGTCATACCTCAATGAAGGCTTTGTAAAAAAAAAAAAAAAAAAAAAGACTAGGGGCAGGAGGGCGAGGCAAACACTCGGTCTTCCATGAACTTTGCATTTGGGATTCTGTGTGTGGGGCTGAGTGCCTGAGAGATGCTGTTTGGACTGCCATATTCCCAGGGCTTCCCCAGGATGGGTGATGAGAGGGGCTGCCCCCACCCTGGGGCCATACGCCAAGCTGCCGGACCGCAAGAGCCCATGCTCAGAGCTGATATTGGTTGCTTCCTCCCGCCTTGGTGGGGCTATTTTCTAGGGAGTGGCAAGAACATAAGAATGAGAAGGCACACCAGCTTGGTGAAGAGCACTAGAGGGCTCACTGCGAAGTCCAGCAACTTTATTGTCAGCTCAGAGCATCTCCCCACCAGAATCTCAAGGAAGCGGAAGTACAAGTGGCTGTGAAGTTATCTGCATGTTTATCTTATCTTCTGCTATTCATTTCAAGAGTCGGAGTTATTATTAATATGAAGGCCTGGTTTCTGGCAGCTCTTCTCTTAGAATGGGTTTATGCCAAGCTGCCAGTTATCAGAGGATTCAGAGCCTAGGATTACGCTGACAGTGAGTCTCAGAGCTGTGATGGGAGGGCAAAGACATGGGAAACAACGTTGTATTAAAGAGGAATCAGCGTTTTCTGTCTAGTCCTTGATGCCCTTTTGGCTCCCTATTTCCGAAGAACAGCAAGGAAAATACAAGGAGAGACAGACTGGAATCCCGTGAATATCAGAGAAAAGATTTTCAAGAGACTGCTCAAGTTACAGAGATTCCCCAAATCTGAAGAAGCAATTAACTGTTGAGTTTGCATACTTCCTGCAGGGTGAACTCCAGCTGGTCTAGGAAAACACCGTGATGGTTGATGATTTACCATACTTCACTTTCAACCAGTAATTGTCTCAGATTCTTAACCACTGATGGTTTTGGTGAATGTTTTGGAGAAAAGGCTCGAGAGAAACTTCATGACACTAAACATACTCCCTGAGAAGAGAGGTGCTAGAATGCTAAGGTGATGTCCTAGATTTCGCAGTCTCTTAAACATATCTGACATGTTATGTTATGTTATGTTATGTTATGTTATGTCTTTTTAGGCAATAGCTCATCCCTCCTTAAAGCGGAGTGAATGCTCTTATTTAGCTTAAAGACAGTCATTGGACTTTGAGTAAAGAATCATTTTCTTGTACGTTCCACTCCACCCTCCAATGTACATTTGCACTCTGCTGGCGAATGATCATGAGCTATTAAATCATGACATAGAAAAAGATGACAACTGTAATGTTGGGAGTGACCCCCAAGTCCCACCTACTGAAGAAACACCACAAGCCTTCCTCACTTTAAACCATGGCATGGGGGCACTATCACCAAGCATAAGAATGCCCAGCAATCGTCTGGGGCCATGTTGGGTGTGCAGAGAGGATGAGGCACTGAGTTCCTTCAGCCACGTCTTAACTGTGCCATGTCAGAGAGACTTTTCATGTTGATTGAACTGTGTCCAACTCGTCTCTCAGCACCAATGCGAACTTATTAAACAGCTCTTCCTCTAATCTTCTTTCAACCATCTACTCATCAGCAGACTAGAAAGAAGACTGGCTCATTTCTTTTTCCTGTCAGCCACCAAAAGGGCCTGGGAGCTTTGATAAGGGCCTCGATGTGGAAGACCACATAGATATCAGCAAAGCTGTGGAGGAAGAAGTGGTCTGCTTAAAACCTAAGAAGACAATATAGGTACTATTCCACCCACTGGGTGGTATTTCCCAAATTCTGCACGGGGGTTGTAGCTATATAGATGAGGCTTAGAGAGAATTCACTGACCACCAGAACAAATATTCTCAGTTGCTTTCAATCTCTGCCAGCCAAGTCATGCTACAGACCACTGTCAGATGAAAAAAAAAAAGAAAATCAGAAAGAAAACTGAAGCACCAATGATAGCCATCTTGTGACTGTGACCAATTGCCTACTGAACAGTTCTTAATGTCCTGGGCCCCAGCAGGAAACCACTGAATCTATAAAGTCCTGTCCACCAGAAATGAGTCTGATTGTGGATGGCCTGGTTAACCCAGGTTGCCTTCGGTGCCTGAGGGAGTTGATATTTTCTCATTATGAAGACTTTCCCATCTAGTGAACACTGCAAATAAAACTGCTCAGAATCGGTCTGAACTGCCTGTTTCCGTGGTAGCAGGCCTCTGTCTGGAGGATAAATCTGCACCATCTTCTTTTTTTTTTTTTTTTTTTTTTTTTTTTTTTTTTTTTTTTTGGGTTTCAGCCAGTTGTGTTACAAGGAGTTCCGAAATGTGCTATAAGTGACACCCAACAAGATGGGCTCGGCCAGTTGGAGAGGGAAGCTTTGTCACCAAGGGGACTTGCACCCCTGGGCCAGACAGCGGTGTCCAAGAGAAAGTGATCAAAGAGATACAGAACCCGCACGCCTAAATATTTATTTCGGTTGTTCGTATTTCCCACACTTTTCAAATGTGAACTTGTGTCCTGAAGGTGGAGCTTTAGTACACAAGAAAATTGGGAAGGGGCAAACATGTTTGTACAAAATGGGGGTAGAATCAGCAAAGAATGCATTTATATGCTTCCTCGTCGCCTACGTTTTTCATGCCAAAAAGTTAGCACAGATTCTGATTTCTTTCACCGTAGGAGTCTGCATACAATTAAACGGGAGGAAAAAGAAGCCCACTCTTAAGAGTGGGGCTTATGGTCCCAGTAGAATGGCAGGGAACTGTAGCCATCAAAGCCATTTATACTTCTTGTGGGTAGTATTTTTAAGATGTTGTTTCTTTTTCAAAATGAAGCAGCAATGAATTGAGTAGTGATCAAAATGCCGCACCACAGAGTATGTTTAATCCAAATAGCTCCCAAGATGGTCTGCGACTGATTGTACCAACTCTACGGGACTTAGAGAAATGACTTGGTTACCAGTGAAGTAAAACTATCTCTGGAATGGAATTGAACTGTTGCTTCTCAGCACATAACGACACTGCCATCGCCGGGTCATGGAGCCAGTGAAGGTCACTGAGTTCTGCATCAGTCACAGAGAAAACCGTCAAAACACCAGCGCATAAATCCCCTACTATGCTGTGGAGGGTGTCTCTGAGCTTTGGATGAGGTTTTAAAAATATTGATCTTCCCACTTTCAGAGGTGCAAAAATTCTGAAAGCATTCCAAGAGGGCAGGGAGTGGGGGAGCAAGGCCAGATATTTTGGAGCAGGTGAAACATCTGACTTGTCTTGCCTGAGATGTCCCTATTAACACCAACCGGGTACTTCAGGCCTTTCCCCTTCTTCCTCCCCTCTCCTCATGGACACTCCAACACCATCATCACAGCACAAAGGGCAACCTCATATCTCATGGGAAGGCATTTTCTGCCTCCTGCCAGGCAAAGATAATGTTATCCAATTGCAAATGAAAGGCTTATGAATGAAAAGATGACCACTCTGACTTTAGTGTATGAGAGCCACTGCTGAAATGATAGGATCCTTGAACTTCACATCTAGAGCAGAAACTCACACTTCTCTTCTGCTTCTCCCTCCACCTCACCCTTCTTTCCTTAAGCCTTCCAGAACTCCTGCCATATCCCTCAGCACTAGGGAGAACTTGAAGCACTGTTGGAGAAGTTTGAAACCTGCAACTTTCGGCAGGACTCAGCATGGGACAAAAGCCACCTCATTACTTTCCCTTCCCAAAACAGCATCTCGAGCTGGGGAACTTGGAGGGAAGGAAGAAAGGGAATAGCAGCCAATTGCCCTTCCTGAGGCCTGGGGTCTGGAAATAGCCTGGGAAGGAACAGAGATCATTTCCCAACGATCCACTCCTATGCACTCCCTGGCTCCTCTGCCAGACTGTAAGGGTGCTGATGGTGCCCGCAGCTGCCCCAGGAAGCTGGGAGGCATTTGTGCATCCTCTAGGAAGCCCCATTCCGAGAAATCATGAACCTATTCCCCTGTGGGCAATGATTCCCTGTGCTTCAGAAATTCTTGGCGGCTGTGGGGGCAACCCAGCTGTTATTCACCCTCTGGATGAGGTGGTGAGACCTCAGGGGGTCCAAAGGATAAAAGTGGGTAATGATGAGACAGATGGAGAGCCTCGAGGGAAATACGGGTACTTGGGTCTAATAGTAGAAGGCAGGGCGGGGGCTGGTTGGTGCATTTAACTTGAGGGACTTTTCAGTCTTACTACGGAGAATGATCTCTAGGAGATTATGGTAATGGCCACAGGTGGCACTTAACTAGAGCCAGGTATGTAAGAGGCTCTGGGGCTAGAGATATGGATTCGAATCTCGGCTCTGATATCTACCAGCAATAGAATGCCAGCACGTTCCACAGCCTTTCCATAACCATTCTCCTGGACTACTAAGTAGGGATGACAGTAACAGTCACTAATTAATAGGGCTGTTATGAGAATTATGAGTCTTAACCCATGTGGTGAATTTACAAGCACACCCGGCACGTAGTAAGTGCTCAGTAAATGTTAGCCCCGCTCATTAGGTTAGATGGTGAGCAGAACTTTCCAAGTGCTAGGCTTGAGAGTCTGGGACTCTGTTGCCAAGGGAGATTAGAGAACCTTTGCAAATATGGGCGCTCTGGCCCCGGGGATTGTCCAGAACGAGAGTGTGGCGCCTGCCTTTCTGCCACCTCATTCATCCGACCCGGGGAAACCCACACCCTGTCACAGGGGCGCCTTGGTCCCCGGAGTCTCCGGCTCGGCCACGTCTCCCGCGCGCCTCCTCGGGGCCTCCCTCTCGCCGCTCCACACCTGTCAGCCGCCCTCGCAGCAGCCCTGTGGCCCGAGCCCGGGGCCTCAGCTGCAACCCCTTCGCACCCTGGATCCTCGCTCCGCGCGCCTGGCGTATCCCCGACCCGGCTGCTGTCGTAAACAAAACCGGGCGTTGGAGCAGCCCCGCGGGCGGACGGGCGCGGGAGCCCGCTCTGTGCGCCGTTAGCGCGCCCCGGGAGCCCCAGGCGAGCCAAGGGGGCGATGGTGACGGCCGCGGCGGCCGCGGCGGGCGGCTGAGCTTTGTTAGGAATAGATGAAAGAGGCCACCTACACAGTAACCCAAATTACGAGACCTCCCTCCTCCCTATCTCACCGAATCAAGAGGGGAGGGGAGATGGGCGTGGAGGGAGGGCGGGCAGGAGGCGGAGGGCGGAGGAGGAAGAGGATGAGGAAGGGGGCCAGTTGCATCCCACTTTCACAATGGGAAAGTGAAACGCACAAGCGCACCCAACCTCTCCAGCCCTCCCCGCTCGCCTCGCTCCTCTCCGCCCGTCCCCTCCCTTCCCCTCCGCGCCTCCCCGCGAGCGCCAGCGCTGCACACAGGAACTCTCCGGCGAAGGAGGGCGAGGAGGAAACGGTGCCGGAGCGCGCAGGGCTTGCTGCCGCCGCCGCTGCTGCACAGGCTGCCGGAGCGAGCCTGCCGCGCGCCGCCCTCCCCGCTCTCCTTCCCGGGCGAGCTGCGGGGATGGGGCGGCCGCGGCAGCCCGAGCGCGCGCAGGAGCCGCCGCCGCCGCCGCCCGCGTCTCCGTTGCCGCGCGCCTGAGCCGCCGTCGCCGCCGCGCGCCCTGCCCGGGGGCGGCCCCCCCAGCCCCATGGAGGTCTCCCGGAGGAAGGCGCCGCCGCGCCCCCCGCGCCCCGCAGCGCCGCTGCCCCTGCTCGCCTATCTGCTAGCACTGGCGGCTCCCAGCCGGGGCGCGGACGAGCCCGTGTGGCGGTCGGAGCAAGCCATCGGAGCCATCGCGGCGAGCCGGGAGGACGGCGTGTTTGTGGCGAGCGGCAGCTGCCTGGACCAGCTGGACTACAGCCTGGAGCACAGCCTCTCGCGCCTGTACCGGGACCAAGCAGGCAACTGCACGGAGCCGGTCTCGCTGGCGCCCCCCGCGCGGCCCCGGCCCGGGAGCAGCTTCAGCAAGCTGCTGCTGCCCTACCGCGAGGGGGCGGCCGGCCTCGGGGGGCTGCTGCTCACCGGCTGGACCTTCGACCGGGGCGCCTGCGAGGTGCGGCCCCTGGGCAACCTGAGCCGCAGCTCCCTGCGCAACGGCACCGAGGTGGTGTCGTGCCACCCGCAGGGCTCGACGGCCGGCGTGGTGTACCGCGCGGGCCTGAACAACCGCTGGTACCTGGCGGTGGCCGCCACCTACGTGCTGCCTGAGCCGGAGACGGCGAGCCGCTGCAACCCTGCGGCATCCGACCACGACACGGCCATCGCGCTCAAGGACACGGAGGGGCGCAGCCTAGCCACGCAGGAGCTGGGCCGCCTCAAGCTGTGCGAGGGCGCGGGCAGCCTGCACTTCGTGGACGCCTTTCTCTGGAACGGCAGCATCTACTTCCCCTACTACCCCTACAACTACACGAGCGGCGCTGCCACCGGCTGGCCCAGCATGGCGCGCATCGCGCAGAGCACCGAGGTGCTGTTCCAGGGCCAGGCATCCCTCGACTGCGGCCACGGCCACCCCGACGGCCGCCGCCTGCTCCTGTCCTCCAGCCTAGTGGAGGCCCTGGATGTCTGGGCGGGAGTGTTCAGCGCGGCCGCTGGAGAGGGCCAGGAGCGGCGCTCCCCCACCACCACGGCGCTCTGCCTCTTCAGGATGAGTGAGATCCAGGCGCGCGCCAAGAGGGTCAGCTGGGACTTCAAGACGGCCGAGAGCCACTGCGTAAGTCCTGCCCCCGGGGCGCCGCGGGGAGGGCTGCTGCCAGGGAGCCGCCGCCGCCGCCGAGGCAGAACGAGCTGGGGGCGAGCGGCGGGGCGGGGGTAGAGCCCGGTGATCCTATTTACCAGGTCTCACTTTCACACCGCGGGCGGCCGTCCGAAGGCTCCTCTCGGACGGTCCCCGAGACCTGGAGCACGGCCTGAGGTCCCCAAAGGGAGAGTGTAAAAAGGGGGGCGGGGAGGGTTGGAGTTAGACTCAAAACTCTAGTGGCTGCATCCCAGTGCCATCCTTCCCTGTCCAAACGAGGACGCTTGTTTGGGGCTGAGTCTCCTCGCGCAGCCCCTCTTTCCCATTCGCTTCTCCGGACTTCTCTGTGCCGCTTCTGTGTAGTCCCAGCAGGCGTGTGGGTCTGACCCTCTTGGTCAACAGTTAGCAACACAGTGCCCTCGGCAGAGAAGCCATTGAACCTAAAGGGCTCTCTGCCACACCCCAGCCTTTGTGGCCCCCTGTCTCCGCCCCCCGCCGGCAACGCAAGTGCTGTGGTCTGAAGAGTTGCTAGCCCGCTCAGCGTGGAGAAATGCCAGCCTGCAACAGAGGCTCGCGCTGGAACCGAACCCCTGGCGTGACCCGGTGCGAGGGGGCGGTGCCGTGGCTCTGCTCAGGGTGCGCTGTGGTCGCCAGCCGCCGGGAGAGGCTGGGCGGGAGGTGGCCTTGTGGTAAAAGCCTCATCCTAGAGGGGAGCGCAAGAGAAAGTGTTGGGGGTGCTACAGGCAGTTTCTGGGCTCCAGATTGCGAGACTAGATGGCGGGACTCAGAGTCACCATCCTTGGGCTGAACCAGGCAAGCGACACAGGTTTCCCCTGGGCTCCCAGGGCAGCCACAGCTTTCATCTTGAGATTGGCATTTCTTTGACTGGAAAATAAAGAGGCAGTTCAAGAGGGTCCAGTTGATGGGGATTATGGAGCCATTGTGCACTTCTCCGGAGGCCGTTTCCCTTCCAAGGCGGCTGGCACGTCAACTCCACATATGGCTCCTGAGAGGGGAGCCTGCTGGGAGCCTCCTTTATAACTGGACAAAAATCAAAGCGCAGAAATTAACGGCTACAGGTGTTGCCATTGTTTTGGTACAAAATGAGTCAGAGAGGAAGGGGAGAAGTCACCGCTTGGAAAATGTGTTGGTACAGGGGCACGTTGGCTCCCAGGTATATTAATATGTGTATAGAAAGACAGCTTCCCCCACCCCCTTCTTTCTCTGCAAAGCACATCTTACCAAATATTAGCCCTATGAGCCAGGGATAAAAAAACCAGGAGGTCTTTTGCAAGGCTTCTTAGAACGGTCACTTGCTGCTGCTGCTTTGCCTGTTAAGCTGTGTGCTGGGACACACACATAATGCCTTCATTTTGTTACTGGTATAATTTTTAAAAATATGTAAAAACACACATTTGCCTCCTAAATGACTTACTGTTGCCGTACACATATAATGTAATATTTGATTCCTGTCTTTATTAGATCTTTATAATCTAATGGTTTAAGTTTGGTAAAATCATCGTTTCCTACTTCTCTGTTGAAAGACTTGAAAGGACCCCCGAAATATTACTTTATGTCAGGCTTTAGACACACTTGGTCTCTGGGGTTAATGACAAGCCAGCTCAGAGGCCCACAGCAGGTAACGAGGGTGGAAGTCCAAGCTTTGCCATCTGACAGCTGTGTCGATGTGTGGAGCCAAAACATTTCTCTTGACTGCGTCTCTCTACCTATTGGGTCCTGGAAGACTCAGTTCCCTTCCAAACCCAGCCAGCATCTTGAATGCACTCAAAATCCACGTTTTGGCTCAATCAGGTGTTCCTGCTTGTGCCGGGATGGGGAGGGGCAGTGGCAGAGGAAGTCGAGGAGCTGTTTATCCATCTTTACGGGAGCTTCTGCGAGAGAGCTGCCCCTTGGAAATCAAGCAAGGGATAAACACATGCTGCCAAAAATCTGGAACTGGAAAAATAAATAATTAAAATGGGTCCCTCCACAGCATTTCTTGCTGCTGCTATTTATCAAGAACTCCCAGTGTGCTCAGAGCTGTGTGTTCTGAAAGACAGGGTCTCTACCCCTTGAGCTTGTCAGCCAAGTTAAATAATATACTCTGGTTCAAACAATAGCATGTCATGGCTGCACAGGTGGAAGCTTGGAGTTTTGCATTTTTTTTTTCATTTAAGTAAATTCCTTGCTGCTAGTATGCATTGAAAAGCCTTAATGGAATTGAATTTCAAGAGGAGTTTGAATGAAAAAGGGTGGTAGTTTTGATGAAAAAGCTGACAATTTTCTAACCTATTAAATAGGTAGAGAAGATACTCAATTCAACAAATATTTGTTTGATGCCTGCTAGTGTAAGCAATGCTCTATGCTGGGTGCCACTGATTTTGCCCCTGAAAGGACAATAGCAGGTTGCAACCTTGTGTAATGGGGTCATGGGATCGGTGTGCCCCTGGCTGTCACTCAGAAGAATGATGTCATTTGATTGCATTTGTTCTGCATTTTGTTTTCAGGTCTTGAATGTGTTTTTGAAAAGGCATGCTGAATTATAGGTGCCTAAAACAGGAGCAGGACTTGAAACACTCTAGAGGGAACCTCAATAGATTCCAACAGTGATTTCTTTAGAGAAGACACAGTAATTTTAACAGTAATCCACAGCCTGCAAGGCACAAGCGGCTGGATTTGCTTGCCTTCTTTCTCCCTCTCCTCCTAGCTGGCTCTTATTTCCCATCTTCAATCAGCCATAGGTAGAAAAGTGACAGGACTGACTGGGTTGTATTTTCCCACTTCCTGGTTCTCTTATCTCTTTATCGCTGATCCTCCTCCCTTTCAGCTTCTGCTAAGGAGTAATTTACGAGATGCTTGTGCGTTGAGTGTGTACTCAGCTGTTTACACACTGGACCATTACTTTTTCTGCCTTGCCACCAACTTTGAATCCACTTTCACAACTGTAGCAGGTGAACTGCAGCTCTCAAAATCGGTGCTAAGCCAACCGATTTCTGTAGACTCTCTCTCTAATAATCTTCTGTGATATTTGTATAGCACTTCCACATGTATTATTTCTTTTGAGCCCCGCATCAAGTCTGAGGTTGATTCTATGGGGATCATTTCATTTTCCAGATGAGGAGGCTAAAGATCCGTTAAGCAACTTGCTCAAGATAGATAAGTGCCAGAGCCCTCCACCTTAAATCCAGGTCTTCCGATGTCTATGTCTCTATTCTTCCCACCACCCCAGGGTTTCTTGAACTTTCCCTTGAAAGTCCCCTAATTAAATTGGCAGCAAACAACCTCCCCTGGGATGTGGGGTTGAGGCTAGAGGGTAACCTCAGAAGGCAGCACATGCCTCTAATCTTGGGTTGTGTTTTAGAACTTCATGTGGTCTCTTCCCTTTTTTTATTCTTTTTTATAACATACCTGGGCTTGGATTAGTATAAAAATGAATATTTTTAATTATGCACAAGTTAATTAATTTGACTTCCTCCCTTTCTGAACTCTCACTACCAATGTGGCACACCAACGTGATCCGTAGAAAGTGTTTGTGTTCGAGTGTGTGGAGTCTGATTGCTCCAGACTTGTTTGGCCACCATTGTTGGGTTCTGAGGTCACTCTTGGTTTAAACATGGCAGCCACCCCTCTGTAGACACTGAAGGTGGTATGTTTTCCTATAGTATTGGTCCACAGGAATCTAGGTCATTCTAGTTTGTTCTCTAGTTCCTTCTACCCTTCTTCCACACTTATATAATTCTAAAGCCTGACATAATTTAACTGTCATGCAGACAACCACAGAATGCTCACATGCTGTCCAACAGACAGCAACCCAAGGAACATGTGTGGAGAAGTGACATCCCAGTTCCACTTGGCGATGCAGCCTATTGACCTCAAAATCCGCAGTGTTCCTGTGATGTTTATTTCTCTTCCAGTTTCTGTTATGATTTTTTCAAGCCATTTTGCAGTGTATAGACTAGATGGTGATTTTACCCTCATATACACATATGATATGGAAAAATGGATTCAAAAAAGACAATTGCCGTGACAGCACCCACTTAGAAAGAGGGGGAAAGCAATCATAGCTGCTATCTACTGAATAGTTATTATGGCCAGGTTTTGTGTGAAGCAATTTACATGCCTTATTTTCTGTTGATTCTCATTCACCATATGGGGCAAGGACTATAGTTGTCATGATGATTAGAGATGAGAAAATTAAGGCCCAGAGAGCTTCTCTTAGGTTCCATAGCTGGAAAATAGCAGAAGATTTAGAACCTGGGTGGTCCAGCTCTAGGACCTGAGCTTTTAGCCACCTTACAAGTCTATATTAAGGAGCCCTATCCTATTACTATTACTATCCTATTACTATTATTATCTATATATAGATAATATATTATATCTATATTACATATAGATATTATATATCTATATATTATATCTATATTACATAGATATTATATATCTATATATTATATCTATATTACATATAGATATTATATATCTATATATTATATCTATATTACATATAGATATTATATATCTATATATTATATCTATATTACATATAGATATTATATATCTATATATTATCACTATCCTATTATTATTACTATCCTATTACTATTACTATCATCATGATGGTGAAGATAGTAAAGACATCCAAAGCACACGGCATTTTCTATGGGTCAAGTAGTGCTTATTCTATACACATTAACTCATGAATCCAGAGAATATTGCTATCAAGGAAATGGGATTCCCCACTTATAAATAAAGAAACCAAAGCACGAAGGGTTAAATAATTACTACATGCAATAATGTGTACATGTCCACTGCCATGGACAGTCTGTCACCATGGACATTAGGTCCTGATGTCAACCCTATCCTGTATGGAGCAAGCTAGGCCCTTACAACTGCTATGCTAAGACCAGCTTTTTGTGGACACAGGCATAGGATAGCAGAGAATCCTTAGTTATGAGCTGAGTTTCTAGGTTTGCATTGGTGACCACCTGAAGTTCTGACTCTGGCAGGATTGTAGTTTCTTAACTGTGAACTGCTAGACAGTATTGGTGTTCTGAGCATGCAGCCCTATACATAATCTCAAAGGGTGTTCTCTATCGAATCCCCCATACCTAGCATAGTACCCAGTATGTAGTTGGGACTTCAGAAATATTTGTTGAATGAATGAATGAAGGATCATAGAGAATCGTGTTGGAAATGTTTTCTATACTCAGCAGCAACACTTTCTGGGAGTCTGGTCACCTCATACTCCCTTAACCATTGTCTTTTTCTTAACGCCTGATGTGTCAGAGCCCCTTCCTTCCTTAGTTTTAGGTTACATGGTGTCCTTCACTCCTTCAGCTCTTCCCAAGTACTTCCATTCATTGGAATACCTGGCTTCTGGTGTTGCCAATCTGAGAGTTACTTTTGACCATGGAAACCTAGCATGGTTGGAACTTCTATGGTGTAATTTTTGATTGCCTTTCAACTATGAGAGGAAAGGGCTTTATGCTGTAGGCAGTGGTCCTTGAAGTGTGGACTCTGGCCCAGCAGCGTGAGCATCACCTGGGAACTTGCTAGAAATGCACATTCTTGGACCCTACACCAGACTTACTAAATCAGAAGCTCTGGAGGTTGGGGTGGGACTGGCAATCTGTATTTTAGCAAGCTCTCAAAGTGATTTGAAGTCATGCTTAGGTTTAAGAACCACTGTTGTAAGATAAAACAATTTTCCTTGTATTCCAACTGAGGCACCTGGGATAGGAACTTGTTGCATATTTTTTCTTTGCATTTTACTTAGGGCCATAAAAAGTAACCAACACATTTTTCCACTCTGATATTCCTTATTCCCTCCTCACTGATCAAAGGCAATACCTAGAAACCCCTTTAAAGACTTGCCATTTTTGGGCTTAGAGTCTGAGTCTCAAAAACCTATAAGCCATAGTTTAATTAGCTCCTTCACTCTTGCATATAACAGTTTATTTGTATTTCACTCCCAGATATGGGGGGATGTCTAGAGTCTTCTACTGTGCTGTACACCAGAACCAATTCCACACACCAGACCTTCTCTCCAAGGGTCCATTCTTTACAACATCAATCCTGATACCAATTTCTATCCTAGTCATGTACAGTTGGTTGCATGGAATAAAGATCTACTTGAGTAAGCTCAGATAAAGGGATGAGGGATATTGTGGACAGAAACACATGGAATTACATGGTAATCTAGGAATAAAAGCAATACTGTGTAATGGTTATATGCACAGTCACTGGAACCAGGTCAATTGGGACCAAAGCTACCAGTTACCAGTTGTGGGACTGTAGACAAATTATTCAACCTTTCTGTGCCTCAGTTTCTTCATCTATCAGTAGGGATCCTCTTGGTTTCATAGGATTATTGTCTGGATTCACGAGTTAATAAGTATAGAATGAATACTACTAACTACTTGACTCATAGTAAATGTTATGTCTGTGTTTACTATCATCACCATCATTACCACTAATAGTGTTAGGATGGTCTCCTTGATATGCAGTTGGAAGGTGGTTCTACATTCAAGGCAGCTTAAAGGAGCTCAGTCAGCATCAGCAAATGATGGATCCTCCTTCCTTAGTCTCCCTGTTAACATGACTTAGCCTGGCTGCTTTGCACCATCCTCCTACCAAATGACTTCCTCTGCTTCCTCAAACATCTACTCCCTCCCACCTGAGTATGCCTCGGGCCTGCCTTGATCCCCACTGTCTATCTTTTTTTTTTTTTCTTGAAACAGGGTCTCACTCTGTTGCCCAGGCTAGAGTGCAGTGGCACAATCTCAGCTCACTGCAACTACCTCCTCCTGGATTCAAGCGATTCTCCTGCCTCAGCCTCCTGAGTAGTTAGGACCACAGGCAGGTGCTATCACGCCCAGCTAATTGGAATGAAATCATTTCTTAAACAATATGGTTCCTGGAGGAGAGATACTAGAAACTTTTTTCTTTTTTTTTTTTAAACAGAGTCTCACCCTGTCACCTAGGCTGGAGTGCAGTGGCATAATCATAGCTTATTGTGGCCTCAAACTCTTGGGTTCAAGCGATCCTCCCACCTCAGCTTCCCAAGTAGCTGGGGCTACAGGCACACAACACCATGCCAGGCTGATTTTTTTTTATTTTTGGTAAAGATGAGGTCTTGCTATGTTGCCCATGCTGGTCTCAATCTCCTGAGCTAAAGCAGTCCTTCCGAAGTGCTAGGATTATAGGCATAAGCCAGCACATTTGCCTCCCACTGTACATCTTAACAGCCTGTCACCTTTGGCTTTGGCTACTAACTGGCAGTGACTTTCTGTATTATTTAGTCCAAGTTGCCAGGAGAGAGATAGAGTTGAGTCCAGTTCATCTTTCACACCAGATGATGAGCCCGAGTTCAGTGTAGGGATTTGTAACCCTCGGGGCAGGTGCTGGCCCCTGGTCCAACTAGAAAAGGATCAAACATGCAATTGTCCCCAGCAGGCACTGCAGGTGGATTCCCTTAGAACAAGATGGCGGAAGAGTCACACCAAGACCAACACCTTGACTACAGTAGCATACAATAGTGTCAAATCTGCCTCCCTTTAAGTTTTTTGATGACCACCCCCTTTCCCAAACATGCATTGGCACACAGAGGATGAAGACTGGGAAACCCCAAAGTCGACTTGGGAGCAGTGTGTGGCCAGCATGGGTCTAACCTGTTCATCAAAGTGGGGCCATGGCAGTGGTAGGTTTTCTTACTGTTTTTTATGAAATGTGCTTATCATTTTTCTTAGTTTTGATTTTCTATCTTGATGAAATGCTAATTTTTATGTGATCACAAAAACAAATAGAACTGTGACATTCATTTTTCAGTTTCAGGAGTTGATTTTCATGTTGGTTGGATTGTCTGTTCAATAGCTACACATAGTGCTTTCCTTAGAGAATTTACTAGGGGGATTTGGCCCTGTTTCCATCCCACCACCCTGGTCAATGCTGTTATGCAGGGGTCAGCAAACTCTTTCTGTAAAGGGCCAGATCAGCAATATTTTCGGCTTTGCAGGCTACATACAGTCTCTATCACAACTGCTCAATTCCGCTGCTATAGTGTGAACACAGCCGTGGACAATACATAAATGAACAGGCAGAGCTGTGTTCCATTAAAACGTTATGGATACCGAAATGTGAATTCCCTGTAATTTTCACTTGTCATGAGTTATTCTTTTTTTGATTCTTTTCAACCATTTTAAAATGCAAAAGCTATTCTTAGCTCATGGGCCGTTTGAAAAACAGGCAGCAAGCCAGATTTGGCCCACAGGTGGTGGTTTGTTGACTCCTGCTATTATAGAAAGAATGAGAGTAAAACAAACCTTTCCCATACAGTCCGATACTCATGGCAAGAGAGATGTGACCAAAAGCTGCTGTGGAAGTCCCAAAAAGAGGCATTACACTCAGCCTGGGAGGATCCGGGAGGCTTCAGAGAGGTCATGCTTGAGCTGCATCTTGAAGCTGAGTGGAGAAGGCAGAGAAGGGAGTTCTAGAGAGAAGGCACAGCTTGTGCACAAGCAGGAAGTTGAGTAAGCCTGGGAACCATAAGCAGCTCACCAGGCTGCGGAATGTCCAGAAATGAGTGTGCAGGTCCAGATGGTGAAGGGCTTAATGAGACAGGCAAAGGTGGTTGGATTTTATCCTGATGGTTGGTCCTCTAGACTTTCCAGACCTTGCCTTTAAAATAAATTATCAATCGGAAGCTCCATATGAGAAAAAGATTAGAAAATTATCATTAGGCAGGGAGCAGTTGGCGCATGCCCGTAATCCCAGCACTTTGGGTGGCCAAGGCGGGTGGATCACTTGAGCCCAGGAGTTTTAAGACTAGCCTGGGCAATGTAGCAAGACCCCATCTCTACAAAAATAAAAATAAAAATCTTAGCCAGGTGTAGTGGCACATATTTGTAGTCCAACTATTTGGGAGGCTGAGACAGGAAGATCGCTTGAGCCCAGGAGTTCAAATCCAGCCTGAACAACATAACACGACCCTGTCTCTCGAGAAAAATTATCATTGACTTGGTTCTCTTTGTAAGACCAATTACCAAGTGCTGGGAACACGGGAGGAAGCAGGGGTTGGGAGTTTCCAGAGCCCTACAACTTGCCACACCCCATCCAGGCCTGTCTCTGAGGCATCTCCAAGGAACTTCTAGAGCAGGGTGTGAAAACCATGGCTAAGGTTGATGGAGTACAACAGCGGGATTATAAACAGACACAATCTGAATGTGTTCTAGAAAGATTACTCAGAAGATAAAGTGGCTGCAATAAGGTTGGAGGCAAAGCACCTTATTAGAAGGACTATCATTTGTTCAAATACTTTCTTGAGCTCCTATTATGTGCCAAGCAATGTGTGGAGATATTTATATCATGGTAAATAGGGCAGACAATAAACATTTGGCAAATTAATAGTTACTTTTACATTAAGATGATTGCTAAAATTTACAGCGCACCTACTGTATATCATTATTCTAAGCACTTTACCAATATTAACTCATCTAATCCTCACTGTAACTTTACAAAATGGGCTGTATTATTACTACCATTTTAAAGATGAAGACATGGAGGCACTTCACTAAACAGGTAATGTAGCAGAGGCGTTTGGGGCTGCGGGTGTTGGGGCAAGTTCTCTTTAAGGAGGCTGAATTGACACCAGGAAGATAAGAAAGGCCGGTTGCAGGTTTCCTGTGCAGATCTGGGAGGAGCACTGCTGGCAGACTGGAGGGCATGTGCAAGGACTCAAAGATGGAACAACCTGGTCTTGGTGGTTGTGGAGAGCAAAATGCTAGTGTGGTTGAGGCTAGGGAGGTAGAGGGGAGAGTATGAGGGGAGGAGGCTGGAGAAGGAAGCAGCAGGCCTACCCTACAGGCCTCCTTGGCAATGGGAAGGAGATTAGATTTTCTTCTCTGAGCACAGGAGAGCCTTTGAAGGGAAGTGAAATGATTGGATTTGAATTCCTAAATAACGGCTGCCCTGTGGGGAATGGATGAGAGATTGGCCACAGTGGAAGAAGGAAAACCTGCAGGAGGCTCTTGCAGTAGTCCAGGCAAGAAATAATGTCACCTTGGCCACGAGCAGTGGTGACAAATATGGAGAGAAACAGATGGATTTTGTTTATTGCAATCATTCAACTGAGGGACGTTGAAGAGCTGAACTAAGGTTGCAGCAATGAGGATGGAGAGGAGGGATGAAGTGAAATAGGTTTTTAAGATGTGGGGGACCAATTAGAGGAGGAGTTTAATTTTTGTTGATTTTTAGATACCTTGGGACATCCAGGAAGAGTTGCTAAGTAGGGAGTTGGCAATGAAGTTAGGAGCTGGGCATCCGCTCCATAAACCTTAGAGTGTGCCAGGCCCTGTGTCGGGCCCCACACATCCCTGTTTGGGCTATATGTGCACTGAGGGGAGAAGCCAGGTCTGGCCCATCTTTCTTTCCCGGGCATCTATCAGGTTGGCTAACACATGGTGAGTGAGCCCTCAGTAAGTGTTTCTAGAACTGGAAAGAAGGCACTCTTCATCTGGTGGAGAAGATAGTGATCATAGCATGGTGAGATGAGTGTGTCCAAGAGGAGTTGACACTGGGGCTCTGTTTTGAGGAAAAGTAAAAGCTGGGCAGCGACAGCGAAGAGTATTTCCTTTTGACTCCCTTCCCACTGAGCCAGGATTCCTCATCATCCCCTGTCTCCCCGCAACCTGACTGAAGAAGCGTGTTACCTAACACACCAACTGTTCCTGATCATCACCCCTTGGTCTTCTCCTGAGGCTCCTTTCTCTATCATTGACCCCTTTTAAAAATTGGATTCCGAGTGCAAAGCCTTGCTTATCTGAGGCAATAGAGGAGGGAATAGCCTAGAGCAGCTGGTGGCTGTAGGTGTCACCTAGTGTCAGCCCCCGCACGTAGCAATATGTTTCTTCGTAACCCTGCAGAGCTCTTGTGCTGTAGACCTCTAATGCAGCCTGTAGACCCCCTGACAGAATAATGTTTTTTAATGCATGAAATAAAAACATTGGATTGCAAAATAGACGTAATATATTAACATATCGATCTATCAAAATGTTTTTTCAATTTCAGGTATAGTAACATATTTTAACACATTCAATAGCAAGATCTAGAGGCAGTAACTACCATAATTTCAAAGTAGAGATGAGCATAAATGATACTTTGAGATATCTGCAACAACTATCAAATAATATGAAAATATCTGATTTCTTTTGGTGACAAAGTCACAGATTCAGTAAATACTGCTGTGGCCTGAATCCGTGATTAAAAGAAATGCTAAGTTCCAGTTAGAGCTCCCTAGAATAAAGATTTTTTTTCCATCCAGTTTCATGGATTCCCTGAATTCTGTTCATGAACTGTGGATATCAGTGGAGCCCCACTCTAACCATTCATTTCGGTTACCAAGTGTTTCAGAAACCAATGACATGAAATGCAAAGTTTTGCATTTTATTTCAAAACTCATTCGATTGGTTTATTTTGACAATAGGGAGTTTGTTCCCATCTGTATTTTACAGATCAAGTACTTGGTCAACAGCAAGTGCTCCATAAATAATAGGTGGATGAGTGGATGGGTGGGTGGATGAGTGGATGGGTGGGTAGAGAAAGCTCAGAAAGGATAAATGACTGTCTAAACACTTACAGCTCATAAGTAATAGAGCTTGAACTTGAAACCACATATTCTTTACTCGAAATCACTTGTACTTTCTACTCTTCCATGCTACCATCAGCTACTTTTATTTGAAAGAACACAATGATAGGGCGTGTTCTTAAAAATATGCATTTGAATCATGGGAAAGGACAATCCTATTATTATTTGCTTTGGTCAGAGCACACCTAAAGTACTCTGTTTACTTCTTAGAGGCACATCTTAAGTACACTGAATCTGTTGACTGTTCATGGACTGAGATGGCGAGAGACCCAGAACTGTCTCTTACAAGCTATCAATGAGCTATGGATGTGAAATTCAGAGAAGGCCAATTTACATGGTAATGGGAGGTCTGGGATGGTTTTCTATTGCTCCCCAAGGCAGAACCAAGGCCCAGTATTTACAAGGGACAAATCTTGGCTCAATTAAAGAACTCAGTAATGATTAGGCCTACTTATCAATGTATCATAGTTGCCTGATGAGATATTGACTGGAAGTATTCAAACATTGACCCATGTATTTATTTATCCCTTTGATAAGCATTCATTGACAACCTACTCCATGCCAGATGCTGAGGTGGATGCTGCATTCAAAGTGTAGAATACAATACTATTGGAGATAGTCGATCTTATAAAGATGGAGTCTACTGGGAGTCAGTGAGTAAGTTTTTAAAAACAATAGTTATAATAAGTATTTTGAAGGAAATAAATGGAGTGCTGTGATTCAGAATAAAAACTGAGGCAGGAACGGGAAGAGCTGCGGTCATGTGTCCACGAGTAGGTGACATTCAACTTGAAACCTGACAGATTGAAAAGAGCCAGCCTACAAGGGAGTGAAGGGGGGTGGGGCTTGAAGAAGTAGCAAGTCCAAAGGCCCTGAGGCAGAAAGATGGTGGTAATGTGTCCAAGAGTCTGAAAGAAAGCGACTGGACTTGGGGAGCAGAAGCAGAGTGCAGGAGGAGAAGAATGGCAAGGAATGGGTGTGAAGACGTCATCAGGAATCAGCTCAGGGAGAGCCTGGGGAGGCACATGGATTCAATTCTTAGCATTGTGATGGGAAGCCATTGGAGAATTTTAGTCAAGGGAGTAACAGGACCTGTTTCATATTTTAAAAGATCACTTTGGCTACTGGACAGAGAATAAATTGAAAGTTAAAAGGGAGACACCAAGAGACTCTTGCACTAGATCGGGAGGGGAATGAATGGACGCTTGGGCTGAATAGAGCCTATAGAGATAGAGAAGGTGAATTTGAGATTATTGGGAAATTCGACTGAGATTTTTAATGTATTGGATGTGGGGAGTGACAGAAAGAGAAGAGTCGAGGGTGATTAGTGGTGCCATTGACCACGATGGGGAGCAGGGCCAGAGGGAAGAAAAGTCTAGATAACCATTTGTCAGCAACTCTGAAACCATGTCACAGATTTCAGTGGTTCTTAACAGGGGACAATGACATTTACTTAGGGGATGTTCAGGAATGTTGGAGAGCGACTTTCACAGTAGTCAACATAATGGAGGGCACTGCTTTGTGGACAGGAGTCAGGAATGCTAGAAGTTCCGCATCACACACGACAGCTCCCATAATGAGGAGCCATCCCATGTAGAATGCCAGTTGTTTCCTCCTGGAAAAACATTGCTGGACTGAGTCTCTTTCAATTCTAAGAACCTAGGGCTGGGCGTGGTGGCTCACACCTGTAATGCCAGCACTTTGGGAAGCCAAGGAGGGCGGATCATGAGGTCAGGAGTTCAAGACCAGCCTGGCCAACATAGTGAAACCCCATCTCTATGAAAAATACAAAAATTCGCCAGGCATGGTGGCAGGCGCCTGTAGCTTCTCGGGAGGCTGAGGCAGGAGAATCGCTTGAACCCGGGAGTCGGAGGTTGCAGTGAGCTGAGATCGTGCCACTGCACTCCAGCCTGGGCGACACAGTGAGACTCTTGTCTCAAAAAAAAAAAAAATCTAGGAAAATGCAGTTTTCACACTATCTGCCATTCATATCTTTTTGTGAATTATTTGAGTCAGGTCGTCTTTTTATAAGTAATTGACTGAAATTAGCCATAGGGAGGAGAAGGAGGGTTGGTGGGGGTGGGAAGGGACATAAAGCAGGAAGGAGGAAGGATGAATCTTGGAGAGTGGGACTTTGCTCGTGGGATGGCCTGGGTGGCTGGGGACACTGGGGCCTGTGGAGGGAGGTGAGAGGGTAGAAGGAGGTAAATACAAGCTTCACCACCTTGCATGCTTCCCACGGCTGTGCTGCACACCAACGATGTTGCCTGGTCTAGAGGCTGCCCAGCTGTGTCCCTAAGCACACTTTGAACCTTTTGATCACTTGAGTCCCCAGTGTAAATTCTTCTTTCAGACGATCAGAGAGCTGCCATAACTTAGTCAGATCCCGGTCAACACTGTATACACTAGAATGGAGAAAAGCAACCCGAGCCTTCCTGGCTAATAAAATCACTGTCCAAATTGGGCAAATAGTTGTCCTTTCCATCTCCCTGGCTGGATAAAAATAATCTAATTATTCTCAAACACATGATTTCATCTGGACCTCACAACAACACTGAGAGGTAAGGCATGTGCTATTATTGGGTCCATTTTACAGATACAGTCACTGAGCTTCAGGAGACTTAACTTGCTGGAATCAAGCCGTCTATGAGGCACAGAACAGGGGTCAGAACTTGGGTTCAGGGCTCCTTCAGAGGTTTCCTAATGGCAAGTGGGCCCCTTGGGAAGTAACAGAAAATGATGAAACTGCTTCAAAACAAATGGATCCCAAAAGGAACAGAATATAAATTAACTGCCCAAGAAAGGCATTTTATCATGTACAAGAAATGGATAGGTACCCAGCTGGTATTTCCTCCCACCTGGTAAGGTAAAATCAACATACAGGAATCCTTTTAGCACCTTGGGGGTAAAACACTTGACTCTTGCTTGGTGCTCAACACTGGAGGCCCCAGTTTTGTGCCCATTCCCTCCCGATGATGCCGCAAAAGCTGGAGCATGGCTGTGAGCACCCTGCCTGAACCTCGATGGGCCAGGCCATCTTTCACATGGTAGGGGCAGGGCCAATCTGTGGCTCAGCTCTAGAGGGTGCCTTTCACACCCTGGAATGCATGATTGGCACCCCCTGCAGTTGTGCAGGGCACAGTGGGGGAGTATTTATTGTCCATGAAAAATCATATGAAGCAGCTGCAAAGAAGTCTAATTGTTTTCCTCATGATATGCGCATGACTCCCTGCGCGCACACACACACACATACACACACGTACACACACAAACACACACACACCTCAGGAGCTTTGGTCCCAGTTTGCTATATCAGGCCCAAAGCTCTTTCTCTCTTTCAGCCCAAACATCGTTTGAGCCAAGGTAGCTTTCTCCTCCAACTGAGAAAAGTTTCCCTCTTAGAGCCGGCAAACGTGTAGGCGTGACGTTATGCTTAGACATGGCAGGAAGGAGAAGCAGAGTGACAACTCTGAGGGAACCAAGAAAGCCCAAAGGGGAGACAAGGTTTAGAGCGAAATCAAGATTGGATTTTGTCATGAAAGGCAGAACTGGCAAAAGCATCATTACAAGGCATTAACCTTGTTACACACAGACGAACAAGCAGAGGCTGGGATTCAGAAATAAATTACACATAATAAACTAGACAAAATAGGCTGAGAGCAACATTAGCGATTATGCCCTAAGGGGAGAGAAGGGCAAGATAGAAAATAGGCCCGAAAAAAAGAGAGAAACAATAATCTCTGGACACAGGGGGCTGACTGCACTGTTTCCCCCTTCTTCTGCCTGGCTCCCTGGGTATTAACCTCACTTTTGTGAGGACGTTTCTCCAGGGCCTGTCTTTCTTTTGTTTTCATTTGCTGCAATAAGCATAAGAAAGCCATTCAAAGGGTTCCTTTACCCATTCACAGGGACCTGTCCATTTCTGTGTGTTTCCAGCACAAAAGAATCCATTTCCATTCAGCCAGAGCAGCCCCTAGAGTTTTCAAGAGGTCCAAGCCTCCTCTCCTATTTTCTTCCAGGCTCGCTGTTGTAATTGGCTGCAAAATCCTGACTGTGGCCAGGGTCCTCCGGGCTGGTGAGAGGAACAAGCACTTGTCCACGTCCTGGTCCCTGCAGCTGAGGAAGAACTGCAGTTTAGTGTCCGCTCCAACAAGTTGTGATTGTCATTTCTTAAACAGTGACTTGCTTTTGGTTCCAAGTAGCAGAAAACGCAAGCAACAGTGGCTTAAACCATGGCAACTATTGTTAACTTGGTAAAATGTTTAAAAGTTGAAGGTCTGCGGCTCAGTGGTGTCTCCAGGAGCGTAGAATCTCTTTTCTTTTCCCTGCACCAATCTTAGCATGTTGCCTTCTATCCTTCATCTTGAATCTCATGGAAACAGAATGGTTGCCACAAGTCTACACATGATGAGATCACACAACTGTATTCCAGAGGCGGAAGTGAGGGAAGAGGGCAAAGGTTCTCCTCAAGAGGCTTCTGTTATCAAGGAGGAAACTTATTCCCAGAAATCCTTCCAGTGGACTTCTCGCATCTCCCTGCCAAGGACTGGGCCACATGACCAGCCTCAGCTCTAAGGGTTAGGAAAGCCAGTGTCTGGCAATAGGGAATGGAGCTGCCATTTGGCTTGGCCCAATGATAGCTTCCACCAGGCTTAGGTTCATTGCTATCTGAACAAAATTAGGGTTCTTCTTGGCAAAGAGGAAATAACTGCCATGGGTGTGGCAGTAACTTGTGTTTTTAAATGAAGTAATGATAGCAAGCATGGGTTATGTGTTACTATGTGCCACACCTGTTCTAAGCTTTACTGAGGCTTACACACAAACTCATCCAGTCCTCATAAAAAGTCTGTGGCATAAAAAGTCTGTGCTCTTATCATCATTTCCATCATATAGAGGAGAAAACTGAGTCACAGAGAGATTAAATCACATGTACAAAATTACTTAGCTAGAAAGTGACAGAGCCAGGCGTCAAACTTAGGTGGTCTGGCTGGCTCTCTATGCTATACTGCCTTCATTAGGTAAGATGATAAAATACTTCAAGTAGCACACAGTAAGTATTAATACATGTGAGCTGGTATTATTATTATTATTACTATTATAATCTCTTTTTCGTAACCACCCTGCCAATCAGACACATCAGCCTTATTAGATAGTTTAGAAAGCTAACCCCTAACAGAGTTAAATTAATTGCCCAGGTCACACAGTGTGTGAGAACCAAGCTCAAATGTAAACAAGTGCCAGGTGTTCTCTCAAGTTTGAGAATGTTGATTTAATGGCTGCACCAGTTACCTATGCTACTTTTTTTTTAAGGTAGGGTCTCACTTTGTTGTCCAGGCTGGAGTGCAGTGGCTCAATCACAGCTCATTGTAACCTGGAACTCCTGGACTCAAGCGATCCACCTGTCTCAGCCTCCTAAACAGGTGGGACAACAGGTGTGTGCCACATACCTGGCTAATTTTTTATTTCTGTAGAGATGGGGGTCTTGCTATGTTGCCCAGGCCAGTCTCCAACTCTTGGCCTCAAGCAATCCTCTCGCCTCAGTTACCTATATTATTGATCCCGGATTTACTTTGAAAAAAACTACAATTGTTGAGGGCAGCCAGAAATCAGAGAAGGATACCGGGAAAGGTGAGATGGTAATTTGGGACAGATTTTTCCTTGTTCCCTTTTAGCTTTTGAGCTGCCTCTGTTTTCTTGGATCCAGCCTTTCACAAACAGGATCTCTCATCCCACCTCACTAAAGGCTACCCATGGTTCTTGGTGAATTAGAACAGGTACAGTATTAAGCACCTACTGTATACCAGACCTGGATGTACACTGTCCCATCTTGTCCTTGTAGATAATCTACAGTCCACATCCATCACTTTTTCTGTGTTGTGAGATGAAGGGAATGGAGTCCTCTAGCCAGAGATAGTGGTATTAGAACATTCTGGATATCTAGGCAGAGACGATGCCCTGTTCTCCACGTTAGCCTCTCTGCAGTGCTCAAATATTTAATAAAAATAACTGGCATGGTCAGCTGATCTTAGGTTTGAACAATTCTGGATTTATTTTAAAGCAAGATGTGTGGCATGGTTTTACTTATTTTTTTAATCCTAAAGGTCATCCGACTTTTCTTTTTTTGCTCATAGTCATGAGGCTTCCCTATCTAAACAGTGATCTATTGTTCCAATCCTTAGACTCACAGAGAATTTTTTTTCCTTAACTTCAATTTTCACAGGACAGCTCCTCATCTTCCCATATTGCATGAAAAGTGTCTTTCAACAAGGAAAAAAAAAAAAAACCCTAATGAGCTTTCCCCAAATCTTCTTAAACCGAGTTCACTATAGAATATTTTATGCAAAAACATCGCCTTCTCTTAGGTTATGACATCTTTTCCTTGAAAAGTGATCAGGGCATTGGACAAATCCTGGCTAGCTTATCTTCTCCTTGCAGCGCAACCTCAACAAAGAAATAGAGACGGCACTTTAAAGGCTTCAGAAATCAATTTAGCCCATAATCCATTTAGTTTAGATGTTAATGAAACTTGGTGGGTTTAAAAATAATGAATATTTAATAAGACATAAATTGAAAGACATAAACACTGTTGGCAATAATATAATGAAGTTAATAAGTCTTAGCCTCCGCGTGGCTACCTCCCCCTCCCCAAGTAGGGCGATTTTAGGAGTTGCTGTGTTGCTTACTGAAGTTTGCTGGCTGCAACTTCAATGTGCCTTTAAAAACCTTAGTACAGTTGGGAACTGAGCTCTGGCAGATAAAGTGTGCTATCACACTGTGTTCAGTAGCTGCAGACGGCAACGGCTCTTCCTAGCTCCATATCTTCCAGAGATTTGTGTAACAAACTCAGTTTCCTGTCGTTGAAGGCAGGACGCAGCACGAAGCACTTCATTCCTTTTAAACAAAAAAGAAAAAGACATTTTGGTCGACAGTCTCTCTGCTCTGGGTTTAAAGAGGGGCTTTATTTAATGATCAGGACCAATCATGTGATTACATGTGCTCAGAACCTCAGACAATTTAAATGCCTTCAGGTTGGGAGTTAGACTTTTTGTTTTCCCCTTTAAAAGCACCAGCACCAGGGCCAGCCCTTCAACGTGGTTCCTCCTTAGCTCTGTGGCTCGATCCTACCCATCGTCCATGACTGTATCTTTGCCTTTTCACCCCCTGAATTAGCTACCCTGTCTTTGGGCTTCCTGTGGTCCTTTTTGGTAAATCTAGAATCCCTCCTTTCTGCCGTCACACCCAACAGGATCGTCTGTGTCACATCTTGGGAAATGTTTGTGTTTAACCTCACAGAAGCCAACGCCTAGCTAAAATGAATTGGCGGCAGGATTTTGAAAACAGCCAAGTATAAGATAGTCTGCCTCCCAATTCAGTGGTGGGCTGTCTCTTGGCACTAAAGTGGAATTCATCTTCATATATCAGCTGGGGGGTGTTAAATAGATGGCCAGCTCGCGTTGGCACTCAATACCTGTTCATACATAGTAAACAGGGGTTTTCTTTGGTTGGGCAGGTATGGTGATTTTGCAAGGTAATGAAAGGTTGGTCCCGGGGAATCTTGTCTAAGAAAATATATGTGGGGCCCAGAAGTGAGATCCTGCCTAGGAGGGCATGAGTGACATTTCATCAGTATAATGAGAAGTATTGTTGTTAAAAATTATTATTTTTTTTGTGCGTTTGTGTGCATGTTCAGAAAGAAGGGGATCAACCTGAAAGAGTCCAACCAATCGCATCATCTACCTTGATCCATTCCGACCTGACATCGGTTTATGGCACCGTGGTAATGAACAGGACTGTTTTATTCTTGGGGACTGGAGATGGCCAGTTACTTAAGGTTGGTTTTCTGTGCCTTCTTCAAATGTCTATTTTAATGGTGATATTTTGTGCTTTAAAAAAACATTTTTTTAATGCTTCTGGGTTATACATGAGACCAAACCAAGAACTTTGTGAACTCCTTAAAGACCCCCAGAAATGGCCTGGAAGAAAATCTGGAATTCTGTATGTAAGAATGCCCCGTAGCCATGTAATGAAGTATCAGCTACCTTGCTGCCCAGGAGTGCGCCAAGATATTTTTCCTTCCTTACTCATAAGCCACCTGGGTGAAGTAAATGGAGGTCTGGTCCCTACCCCAACCCTGACTCACCTTCCCAAGACATGTAACCTTTTAGTTCTAGCTCCTTTATCATGGAAATGTACAAAGCACCTGATTTCTCATAACTTGAAAGAGATGAGAGATGATAGGGCTTGAAAAGAAGAAAAAACAGGTGTTCCTTCCCTCCAGCCCACTTACCACCCACAGAGGGGGTTTGTTTTCTGCCCTTTGTACCCACACACACCACAGAGAGGTTAGAGATCTAAAATCCTTTGAGACTCCTCTTGACTTTTATCTCAGAGGACTATTTTTTCTCCACTGTATGGATACACCCCGGTCAAGTGCAGGTTTTTATTCACTTATGAGAGGGGAAGAGAGGAGGAGGAGAAAATAAAATCAGAGATACCAAATGACTTGTCTGAAGTTATCTAGCGGTCATCTTATCAATGTCATCAGCAAGCATTTACTGAAGACCTTCTGTGGTCTCCAACAACATTCCTGGTCAGGAAATGCACCATTTCTATGACCAAAGACTGAGATTCCTTGGCCTCTCTGCAGCCATCCATTTACTCTCAGCTCAGATTCTTAATTGAATAATGGTAGATCTGTTTCCCTCAACTGATCTCCCACAGATAACTCGCTGTGTGACTTTAGGTGAATTGCTTAACCTCTCTGAGCCTTCATTTCCTTACCAGTAAAATACAGTTCTACTAGACAACCCAGAAAAACCTTTTCCTCTTCTGATAGTCTCTAATTCTGTCTTCTGCACACGTATTCCCCACCATCTCCATCCCCAAGCCAAACCTAGTTACTTGCTCCTGTTTGATCCTGTTTCCACACTTGCTCACACTGTACCTCCAGCCTGACATGCTTTTTTCTTCTTTCTCTTATTTACGGCACCTTATGTATCTATGCTGTGGCTCAGCTCAAACCCCACCTCCTCTTTGATGACATCTAAGCCTGGAGTGACCTTGCTCCCCTCTCATTTCCTGAAATACTCATGATCTATGTCATTCTTGTGGCTCATTCCAAATGTCTTGCCTGGAGACCTCACCTTTTCACTGGTGTTTGTCTTGCCTTCCCAACTTGATTTTAAGCCTCGTGAGAAGGGGGCCATGAATTCCCACAGCCTAATACAGTGCTGAGTGCCTGGTAGGCATTTGATTTAATCTGTTTTCTTTGGAGGAAACCCAGTAACATATGGGAGGGAGTTTGTTTGTATACACATTCTTTTAAAATATACATTGATCATCTTTCCTGTTGTGTTAGCTCTATTTCCTGGGGAAGGGTAAATACCCATCCATCATTCTACACAAGTCACTGGGTGACGTCTGTGGCTCCACCAACCTGGTCAGGCTTATTGGACCCATTTGCCTGGCAGGAGTTTCCGTCAAGCCTTTCTGGGCCTCCTCACCAATTATCTCTTCAGATTTGGGATGTTTTTGACGAGTGTTTTGACAAGAACACTGTTTCCCCAAAGCCGAGCCAACCAAACTGCTACATGGTGAATTGGAGGTGAAGGAACACTCATCTATAAATAGTTCCCCATGGGATGGCCTGGTTTTGCCTGTCCTGTGTGTTCACCCAGCAGCCTGCACGCCGCTGGCCAGCTTTTAGCGATGTTGTGGCAACCAGGGAGTGGACCAAGCTGCAGCTTCACGCTGCTGAGGAGGCCGCGGCTGACCGAAGTCTCGCTCTCCTCAGGGTCTGTATGGGGTACCCATTCAGAAGCCACCTGTGTGGCCTCGTTGTTTTTTTTAGGGTTTGAATAACAAAGGCAGCTTTTTGTTGTTTTGTGACTGCTAACATTTACACAGTGCTTCCTAGATGCCAAGGGACTCTATATCTTCTAACGAATTCAGTCCTCTCCATGACACAATGGGGCAGGCCTACTATTCCCATTTTACAGATGAGGGAATTGAGGCCCAGAGAAGTGGGATGATGTTGCTCAAGGTCACACAGGGGCAGAGCAGGGATTTGAACCTGGAATGACTTCAGAGACTGCACTAAGATCCCTTATGCTACACTGACTTTGCAACCTCTGCCACAGACATGGGGACTACTCTCTGAGGATTCGGGGGCACATGGGAGACATGCGGATAGGGGTCCATGCCCTGGTGGGGGACACGTACTCCTGGGGTGAGTCAGGCTTCCTAGAGGCTCAGGAAAGAGTCCCAGCCTGAGAATAAGGCGGACCATCTGAATGAGGGAATACCTCACTGGCATGGTAACTTCTTGGGAATTAACACCCGCCCCCAAGCCCCCAATAAGAGAGAAGGTCCCTCACTCAGGAGAAGGGTGTGAGGGATGAACTTGAGCTGACTTGCCCCGCCAGGCTCCCTAGGGCAGCTCAGTAATGCCCAAGCCTCTCCCCTGTATCCTGTGTACAGATTCTTGGATGTAGCCCCTGAATGTACCCAGAATCCTGAAGACCCAGGATCGTGCGGATGATTTGGAAGCTACCAATAATCCCCAAATCCCTTTATTCAGAAGCTTTGAGCTTCTCCCTTGCCAAGGCTTGTCACCAGAACCGTAAGAAAGGACGAACACTGATAGACACAAGCTTGGCTCCTTAAGCCACAGCGTGGGGAAACTAATGAGCGGCAAAAAACACAACTCAACCCAACGCAGACAGTAGGAGGAGGAGAAGAAACAGGGCTTGGATCAGCCACAACCTGACTCATCAGTTTCTGAGTGATGATGAGTTGACGGCATTTTGACATGTGCCAGGCACTGTTGTATATACCTTGTTGAATGAGAGTCAGGAAACAGCAATTGGGGCCCAACTGCTGTTTTTTTACCACCACCAGTAAAAACCCGACTTCTTAAATCTCTGCAAATCCTATGAGTTTTAATATAATTTGGTGCAATTTTAAGCCTCATGTTATTTAAATAATTTTTCCTTATTGTAAAGGTAATATATGCTCATGTAAAAAGTTGCAGAGTCGGGGGTGAGAGGACAACAAAGAAAAAATTACCCCTAATTGTGTTGTGCAGAAGCAACTGCTGTCAGCATTTTGGATTCTCTATTTATGTAGCTGAGGTCAGATTTTGCATCCCATTTTGCATCCTTTTCTTCAGTTAGTGAGTGAAAATGCTTATCTTAAAATGTTATTGCAAACCCTTTCTAAACAGTATTTTTAAATAACTATATCATATTCTATTATTTGGGTACATTATTTTGAACTTAAGCTAAGATACTGGATCACTTTTAAAGTATCTTTAAAGACATACATTTTCCAGAGAAGACGGCATTACCTCCAAAGGTAAGATTTCACTGATAATCTGTGAAGAAACTAAAGGCTACAGTGTGCCAGTACCTTTATTGTCCTCCTTCTTTTGCCTATAGACCTAAGTCCCTTTATAAGATTTTGGGGAAATAGAAGGAATTTAGAGCTCAAAGTGTCCTTTGAGAGCATCTAATCTGCTCCTTTATTTTATCAGTGTACAGTCCCATGGTCGTGAGGTGAGTTATGTCTAGTCACCCCCGCAGTTATTTCCCCATCCTGCTTCTTTTTGGAACATGATTGCATGCTGGATTTTTTTTCAGTCGTCAGCATCTCCACTGAGATCAGCTGAAAAGTATGGTCACACTGAACTCAGCTTTGGGGAATTCACATTGCACGTGATGCACAATGTACGCATTTCTGTAAACACACACCGAGTCTTTCTCCAGATGATAGTACAGCCTATCATGTGGTTTGGATTCCTTTGAGCTGACTCCGTTGCCCATAGAAAACTGTCCTTATTTCAAAGGCAGAATTGCATATTTTGAGCTTTTCCAGGTGGTAAAGTAAGTAATAATAGAATGTGCCTGAAATTTGAAATTTGTAACTTTATGCATGCCCATTAACCTTCCTTGTAAGCATAAAAGATAAGAAGGCAACAGGCAAGGAAGAATAATCGCTGACATTTCTGAGCTCTTCCTGTGTGCTGGGCATTAGAACCAGCATCTGCACGGGTTGACTGGTTTAACCCTTACCAGTCAATACTCTCACCATCCCCACTTCATAAATGAAGAAACCTGAGGCCTCGCGAGGTTAGGGGTATCTTGTTCAAGGTGCTCTGAACCAAAATAATCCGTCCCAGAGCCCGAGCTTCTATCCCCCAACTAAACCGCATTAACTCTTACAGAGCTTAGTAGAGTTTGAGGGCTGGTTTTTGTTATATTTCTTTCTAATACTGGGGTATAAGGGTTGATACCAAGATGCAGATGTTTGAGGTTTCATAAGAGGGGCCGGGAACCCTGTGGTTTAGTTTGTTCCTATTTGGGGATGGCTTCCTGGCAACCCAGCTGAGTGCAGAGCCTGCTCCTGTCTGAGCTGCACGTAGTCCATGGGGGTCTCTGAATCTCCTTTGGGTCCCCAGCTTTACCCCAGTGGGCTCCTTTATAGGAAAGGTAGGAATTCTGTATTCAAGTTGCTGTTTTGAATGGTGTCAGCAGTAAAGACTAGTGTCTCCCTGACCTCCCAGGGACTGCAGTAGGGTTCAGGATACAGGAAGCTATTTCACACAGCTCTACCCTGTCCCCATATCCAGTCTTGAGGTATTTCCTTTGTGCTTGGGGTCAGACTGGTTACCTATGTGGCCCTCTATTCCCACTTAATGGCTTTCTTTTGTTTTTGTTTTTGCTTTTTTCTTTTTTGAGCCAAGGTCTGGCTCTGTTGCCCAGGCTGGAGTGCAGTGGTGCAGTCTCGGCTCACTACAACCTCTGCCTCTCAGGCTTAAGTGATCCTCCCACCTCAGCCTCTTGAGTAGCTGGGACTACAGACTTGTGCCCCCACACCTGGCTAATTTTTTTTGTATAGACAGGGTTTTGCCATGTTGCCCAGGCCAGTCTCGAACTCCTAGGCTCAAGAGATCCTCCCACCTTGGCCTTCCAAAGAGCTGGGATTACAGGCATGAGCCACTCTACATGGCGCCACTCATGGATTTCGTTTATTCAAATCACAGCCAGTTCCAAAAAGTTCTGTCTGAATTCAAACAGAAGCAAAAACTCTGTACTACCTAAAGAGTCTGCCTTGACTCTGGTTACTGAAGTTTTTGAATGAACATAAGAGAAAAAAATCTTTTGTAAAGACAAGCTGTACTATATACCCAGAAAATGTTCAAATAAGGAATAGGAGAACTTGGGGAACCTAGAACAGGACCTGGGACCGGAAGTGGTGGCAGTGGTGGGGATGACTGAGCTAACAGACCAAAATGTTAAAACAAGAGGAAGTGTCAAAACTTGGAAGTGGGTTCATTGGTTGGCTGTTTAGGATGTCATGTGAAGCCTACTTCAAGTTCTCCCCACCTCATTAATTCCAATTTATGAGTTTGCAGGGACTCCCCAGTTTGAAACTTTTAGTCCCATATAATCCACAAATCTAGAACCTGCGGTTCAGACTGTATGCTTCTCTTACTACCTACACTGCAATAAGTAGATTGGAAACAAAAGAGAAATTTGCCTTAATCTTTATATTTCATGTTTGTTACTCCTAACTGCTGAGGCACATTAAATACTTACCTTGCTTTCTCCTGTGTGTGTGTGTGTGTGTGTGTGTGAGTGTGCACACATACACAGGCATGCATGTGTGTGTATATGTATGTGTATGCAGGCATGCACGTGCATATGTGTGTGTGAGCTTGTGTGTGTGGATGTGTGGTTTAAGTCTCCTTCCCAGCATTTCTCAGAAACTGCTCATGGAAAAAAATAATAATAAATGAAAGGGTTGGCTTGTTTGCCCTTCAACTGGTTAGCCCCACAGAGTGAGGCACAGGAAATTAAATTTGGCATAAAATATTATAGCTTTTTGAACACCTATGGCTTTTCCATCTCATGGTAATTGTAAAGAAAAAAAAATAGTCTTTTGTTTAATTTTTCTCCCCCCTCATTTTCCTCAATGTGGTATCCTTCCTGTGGGTGGTCTTGAACCTGTCTTGCAATTGTATGGTGTTGAAGTCTCCACTCAGTTATTTTCAGCAGTGTAGTTGGGAGTTTTATATGCAACAAAAATCCCAAGGCTAGTTATTAGTCTACCATGAGGCTGCAGGAAGACGTCAACAGAAACAATATGTTGACACGAACTGAAATTCTCCATCAGAGAAAATTTGTTTTCTACACAGGCTTCAGCTGGAAAAAGCTGAAGAGCCCTGTAAAATCTTGAATGCTAATAGAGTCGTTTTTCATTTAATAAATATTTATTGGGCACCTTGTATGTGCCAGGCACTGTTCTGGGTGCTGAATATACAAAGGTGAACAAAACAGACAATGCCCCTGCTCTCCCGGTGGGAAGAAAAAGATAGAAAACAAGCAAATGGATTAATCAGTGATAAAGACACTTCAGATAGTGCTATGAAGAGAACAGAGTGATGGGTAGAGAGTGACAGAGGTGTTCAGCGGAGAAGTGATCAGGGAAGGCTTCTCAGAGGAGGTGATGTTGGCGACTTGAAAGATAAAGGAGTATACAAGCATACACATGGAGAAGGTTCAGATTGACTTCAGATTAGATCTATGTTAAGGTCGTATCCTGGAAGATAAAAATCCACATCGTGCCCAAGGAGTGTGTGTGTGAATTGGATGAGATTTCTCTTATGCAAAATTCAACCCATTTTGGGTTTTTGTGACTCATTGTTACTTCCTGCATTGCTTCACTGATCATGTTCTTTTGCCGAGGCTGCCCACCTAAACTGAGCTGAGGAAGGAACGTTTCCCTTGCTCCAGTCTTGCTGGGTTTTGTCTCTGTGTTGATATTCTCATGAAGTTTGCAATTAGAAAGTCCAAGTGTTCCATTAGTGCCTGTGGGCTGGGGCTCGGGCTAGGTGAGAGATGATATGAACACCGACCTGTCCTGTAGTCATCTGAGAGAGATGAGACTCCAGGGGCCACAGAAGCAGAAATCCCTCACCCCTCTGTGTAGCACATTTGGGACCTTTGTGGTGAAAACTAAAACTTCCTCTTGTCCTGTCCTCAGGATTATGGAGAGTATTGTTTGCATAATCTAGCAAAAAGAAAAACAATTTGACTCACCGTCAAGGATTTTTAAATTTAGATTTTATGTATTTATTTTTAAGGTAATACAATGATATTATTTAAAACTCAAAAGAACCAAGAAAATATTCCGTGAAAATCACCTGGTCTTGACTTCCAAGGAACCAATGATAGCAGTTTCATGGGTATCTTTCCAGAGATAGTTTATATCTGTCTATGGGCAAAAGAGTGAAGATATTCTTCTTCTCTTTTGTGGAAACATAAAACACAGTAAACATATATGTTATATATGTAAAGATACCTGTATATGTAAATATGTCTATATTTATAGAGATATGTACATATTTCATATAACTTTAAATATAACACAAAGAGCTTTCTAATTATTTTTATAGCTAAATAGTATTTCCTTGTTTGTACTATAGTTTACTTAACCAGTTCCCTATTGCTGGACATTTAAGTTTTTTTAATCTTTTCTCTATAACATACGATGCTACAATGAATATATGTCATTTCATATACATATATGTGTGTGTATATATGTGTGTGTGTGTGTGTGTGTATATATATATATATATATATATACACACATATATATGAGGGGCTGCAGGGTCCAAGGGTATGTGCTTTATAATTTTGATAGATGATGCCAAATTACCTGCTAGAGAGGTCTGGCTTCCACCACTGAGGAAACATACTCATTTAAACCCAGCATCTATGGCTATCAGGACAAGCTTCAGTGCAAGCCACGCTAAGTAGCTTTTTCAGGAAACGAATTGGTAAATCCTGGGCCACAGAACTTTTTGATAACTTGTAAAAAAAAGAAAGAAAAACAAAGAAAGAAAGAGAGAGAGAAAGAAAGAGACAGAGAAAGAAAAAGAGAGAGAGAGGTAGGGAGGGAAGGAAAGGAGAGGAGGGGAGGGGAGGGGAGGAGAGGAGAGGAAAGAGCTTCCTTACCACAGTTCAGAGTTCTAGAGAGAATACTGGTGCTTCATTTCCAAAGTACCAAGTAAATAAATCAATGTTGCACCCAACTAGATCTTTCCAGGTGCCGCCCATCTGTATCAATGATGCTCCAAGAGTAAATAAAATAAGCTCCCAATAAAAACTGCAGTGCAGCTCCTAATTTACATAAAATGGATGAGTGGTGGTGTAAAGTATGTTTTTACTTTGTTATTTTAAAGCAAACCCCACAGACACGATGTCATTTCACCTCAACATATTTCGTTATGCATCTCTCAAAAACTACAGTTATTTTCTTAAATAATTGTAACCATAATGCCAAGATCACAGCTAATAAAATTATCAGTCATTCTTTAGGATCACTTACTATCCAGTCTGTGTAACTAAATATTCCCAACTGATTCAAAAAGGTATTTTAAATGGTTTTGTTCAAATTGGTATCTGCACAAAGTCCTCAAACCAAATTTGATTGTTCTATTATCTAGAGCAGTCTCCTCCCTTACTTTTATTCCCTGCCACTGACTTAACTGAAAAAACCAGGTATTTTGCCCTATAGAATGTCTCTTATCATGTGTTTGGCTTTTTGCTTCCTTGTGGTGTCATTTAGCTTGTTCCTCTACTCCTGCTTCCTAGTGCTAAATGGAAGTTAGCGCTAAAGACTTGATTAGATTCAGCTTCAACTTTATTGGCAAGAATACATTATGGGTGGTGCTGCCCAATGATGCTTTTGCCATGATGAATTCCTGAAGAGATGCCAGGGCAGCAGCTTCTCTTCTCTTGGCCCTTCCTTGAGAATATTTCTATCAGTGTTTGTTTAAAAAAACAAAAAACTGGCTTCCTATTTCTCTTTCCCTATTCAACTGCTTTCCAGAACCAGATCAACTGAATCTGAGCTGATTAATACGGCTAATGAATTAGAGATGGCAAATCCTGGCAAGCCCATACCTTCGTCAGTGCCTGTCCCTTGGCTCCACTTACAAGATTCTGTAGAGCAGTGTTGGCCAAGAGAACTTTCTGTGGTGATAGAAATGTTCTACATCCGTACTCTCCAATATGGTAGCCAGTCACCATAGGTAGCTAGTGAACACTTGAAATGTTGCTAGTGTTTTTAATGAAATTTAAATTTTTAATTAAATTTAAATTTAAATAGCCATTATGTGGCTAGTGGCTATCATATTGGATAGTGCAGCTATAAAGTCATTTTAAAATGACTTGAGATACACACCTCTCCTACCTCCCTTAGGACCTAACTGCTTCTGTTTTAAAAAGAGCTTTTAAGAAGTCATATTTCATATGTTTGGTTAGTGAGATTGACTTTTACAAAGCTGCTGCTGAATTTGGTGAGCAGTCCAAGGGCTTCAAGTGAGCCACTATTTGCACCAAATCCACCTGGGCTTGGCCCAAGCAGATGATGGAAGGAAGTCACTGATCGCAGGGCAAAGCTAGACTCGGGCCCAGGTCCTGGAAAGGGGAAGTGAATGCGGGAAGTTGCTCCTTGTGCAAAATTGATAAGAAGCCTTTTGGCTAAACAGCAAATACCTAACTGCCATCAGGATATGTGGGAACAGGCATATTATTGATTAGTAGATATGTGAAGTAGGCTTTGTCCAAAAAGAATCTTAGGTGCCAAATTTTTCTTTTCAAACCACGCACCCAATGTGGCTGATGTCTACAGTGGTAGAGATATGAATACAGATAATCTATCTGGATATGTTCAAACTGACAAAATGTTGAACACCTTCACTTTTCAAAGTAGTGGGTACAAATTGTGTTAGGTACAAAGATGATTAAAGGTTAGGTACACAGGTGATTAAGACATGGTCCCAGGCCAGGCACGGTGGCTCACGCCTGTAATCCCAGCACTTCGGGAAGCAGAGGCGGGTGGATCACCTCAGGTCAGGAGTTCGAGACCAGCCTGGCCAACATGGTGAAACCCTGTCTCTACTAAAACTACAAAAATTAGCTGGGTGTGGTGGTGCATGTCTGTAGTCCCAGCTATTCAGGAGGCTGAGGCAAGAGAATGGCTTGAACCTGGGAAGCGGAGGTTGCAGTGAGCCAAGATCGCACCACTGCACTCCAGTCTGGGCAACTGAGTAAGACTCCATCTCAAAAAAAAAAAAAAAAAAAAATGACATGGTCCCTGCCCAAAAGGAGCTTGCAATCTAGTAACAGATTATTATCTATTGACTATTGATTATGTGCTAAGCATCTTTCATAGTTCTTATTTGATCCTTACAAAACTGTAATAAGGAAGGCACTGTTAGCCCCATTTTAGAGATGAGGAAATTGATGCCTAGGGAGATTAAGTTACCAGTTCAAAGTAGTGCAGCTACTTGAAGGATGGAGGCAGGATGCAAACTCAAGCTTACGCCACCATTATACTTCTCTAGCACTATGGGTTTAGAGTCTCCCGATGGGTCTTCATACCCATACTTCAAACCCTGCCTTCTCACCATCTCCTCTTGCTCCTCGACTCAAAGCCCTGCCATGGCCTCCTCTCTCTCATCTACAGTAAAAGGCAGGCTCTTTACACAGGCCCACAAGACCATTGATTATCCTTCCCCTGTTATCTTACTATCTTACTGTTCACTCCTCTACCTCTCTCCACTGAAGCCACCCTGGCCTCCTCCCATTTTAGTTTCTTTACACTGGCAGGGCTGCTTTTAAGAACATGTTTCATTCAAGTATGAAAATAACTCATCTCCTGCAAGTCTAAATAAATATCACCTTTTCAGTGACACCTACCCTGAACATATATTCTCTTAACCCCTGACCCCACTATATTTTATAATTTACTTTTTTTCTTATTAATAGTCTGCTGTTACTCACCCCACCACACACACACAAGAATGTAAGTTCTATGAGGTCAGGAGCTCTCCCTTCCGCATTTTGTTCACTGCCATTTTTCAAACACCCAGAACAGTGCTGGGTACATAATGGGTGTTGGGTAGGTGTTTGTTGACTGAAGCTGGATGAAGCTCAGGTGTGTCCAATTTCAAAACCACTGAGTACTGAGTCACACTTGTGTATATTTTATATGTGAACACAAACCTACTTGTCTGTATCTGCCAAGTTAATCTGGGTCACTTCTAACTGTATGATTATCAGAGTATCCTGTGCAAATACATGTAGGAGCTACTTCCTTTAATTTCCAGTCTCTCTTGAGACAGCACTAATGAAGCTGTCACTTGTGGCTTCCTATAGGGCCAGACAGGGTCAGAAATTGTGGTCAGCCAGCTTCCACATATGAGGATACTACCCCAGCCCTGAAGAGCGGCATTTTTGTTTGTTCATTTTTGGTGACTTTGCCCTTACAAAAGAAGAAATATTATGCTTGTTATTACCAGCCTTGTTGAGGACTGAGATATGGGAGGATGATTAAGGAGCATGGTACCTTAGGCAGTATTTGTAGTGAGTGAAAAAGGATGCAGCTTTATGATTAAGCTACAATTTTTGCCACCCTGCTATTGAAAGTATTGAATATAGGCCGGGTGTGGTGGCTCATGCCTGTTATCCCAGCATTTTGGGAGGCCGAGGCGGGTGGATCACGAGGTCAGGAGATCAAGACCATCCTGGCCAACCTAGTGAAACCCCATCTCTACTAAAAAAAATTAGCCGGGCGTGGTGCATCTATAGTCCCAGCTACTCGGGAGGCTGAGGCAGTGGAATCGCTTGAACCTGGGAGGCGGAGGTTGCAGTGAGCCAAGATCATGCCACTGCACTCCAGCCTGGCGGGAGCGAGACTCCATCTCAAAAAAAAAAAAAAAAAAAAAAAGTATTAAATAGAAATCATGTTTCTCTTTTTGAAAAAAAAAATAGGTTATTCTTGGTGAGAATTTGACTTCAAATTGTCCAGAGGTTATCTATGAAATTAAAGAAGAGACACCTGTTTTCTACAAACTCGTTCCTGATCCTGTGAAGAATATCTACATTTATCTAACAGCTGGGAAAGAGGTAGGTAGAAATACTAGTTATTGCTTCTGATTTATGAATAAAAATGGTTTAATTGATGTCATTATCTAGTAGCAAAGCTTTTACTTTGAACTACAGAGTTTAAGCAGTGCCCCAGGCTTCGAGGAGACCTCCGCAGTGGTTCACAGGCACGGAATTAAAAACCTTACTGACTGTCAGTAAGTAAGCAAGAAATATTATCTATTTAGACAATTTTATTATTGGCTATATTTCCAGTGCCAAGTTTTTCAGAGGAGGGCGTGCTTGCAAATGGGCGCATAATCAGCAAGGTAACTGAATTTACACATTTATTGTGTGGGCACTAAACGGTTAGATGCATTTATGAATATACCCAATGGGACTGGCTTTGGAATTTGGGGTTAATATCAGGCCACAGCCTCATACACATTCATGAACCAGGAAATATATGGTACTCACCTTCCCCCTCTTCATTTATCTTGCTGTTTTGGCTTTTCTTTTGCTTCTGCTTACTGAAATAAAAGTAATATATTTTTATATTTTCTTCATCTTTACCAAGTGCTGTTCTTGGCAAGGGAAGGGGAAAAGAAACTAATTGTTAAAGAGTCTCTACTATGCATTAGTCACTATTCTTTGCACGATCTCTGTCTAGATGCATAGAATTGTGTACATACACATACACACAAGTGTAGAAAACAGTGTTAATGACATGTGTCACTGATCGGGCATGGTGGCTCACGCCTGTCATCCCAGCACTTTGGGAGGCTGAGGCGGGAGGATCACTTGAGGCCAGGAGTTTAAGGCTGCAGTGAGCCATGATCGAACCTCTGTACCCTAGCCTGGGTGACAGAGCAAGACCCCGTCTCAAAAAAAAAAAAAAAAAAAAAAAAATGGGCTGGGCATGGTGGCTCACGCCTATAATCCTAGCACTTTGGGAAGCTAAGGCGGGGATCACCTGAGTTGAGAAGTTCCAGACCAGCCTGGGCAACATGATGAAACCCCATCTCCACTAAAAATACAAACAATTAGTTGGGTGTGGTGGCACATGCCTATAATCCCAGCTACTTGGGAGGCTGAAGAACAAGAATCACTTGAAACCAGGAGATGGAGTTTGCAGTGAGCTGACATCACACCACTGCATCCCAGCCTGGGCAACAGAGTGAGACTCTATCTCAAAAAAGAAAAAAAAAAAGAAGAAGAAAAAGAAATGTGTTATTAATTTAATAAAAAGAAATGTGTTATTTATTTTATGTGAAGAATCTAAGACTTCGAGAGGTTAAATAACTTGTTCAAGAATATCTATATCTATCTACCTATCTGTCTATCGATCAATCGATCTATCTATCTATCTATCTATCTATCTATCTATCTATCTATCTATCTAAAGGTTAGCCTTTGCAGAGCTAGGACAAAAACTCAACTCTGATTCTAAAGCCTGTGATAAATGATGTTAAATCCAAAATTTGTGAAAACTGGACATTCCCTGGCTCAGTGGTTTTGACCTATGACCATTTGAACATGGAAAGTGCAAAGAAGATAATTGAGACTTACATAATTATATAATGGATGTAACAGATACTCTCAGCCCAACCCTGGTTTTCCATTCTTTTCAGTCATTCTAAGGAGAATAGCAATGACAGCAATCTACATGTGCTTTTTGAGTCACAGATAAGATGTGCAAGCAATTTGTAGTTTCTGGTATTCTTATAAAGATGATACTGTTCTTTGCACATTGAAAAGTCAGTGATATCAAAATGACCGCATTGAGATGGCCACATCTTCCCACAGAGCTTGTAAACCAGTCCTTCACCATATAGAATCTCCTGTGCCAATTTGCTTCACCATTCAGACACTTTGTATTATGTTTCTCCCCTGAGGATCCCATCTTTGAAAGACTTTTGTCTACCCAACAAACTGCACATACTAAGTAACAGTTCCCATTCCCAGGGTTTATTTATCAAGGGCATCTCAAAACTGCCGGTCAGAGTACTGACTGTGCTCCCACATGGAGCTGATAAAATTCCAACCCAAAGCAAAGAAACTTGATATCTTCCTTAATCCGTGCATGTTTTTCCATTCTGCTTCTTGAAATATTGCAAATAGCTCATAAGCCCCCATTACTTCCTTCATGGATAGTAATGGAACCCCAGAACTCAGGACCCTAGGCTGGGAACCACTATGAAAAGCCACCAGTAGTTGATGGGTTCCCACTTTCTAGAAAGCAAAAAGTTATAGCCTCTGGTCATTCAAAGCCTGAAGTCCTGGGGAGAGTTTTTGACTGGGCATCAAAGCTGGTTAGCCCTGCATTCTTCACTGAGGATTACTGCTAGAGATCCTACTATTTGAACTCTGGCCGAGCAAATATAACCCCTAAAGAGACAAAGTCCAAGGAAGGCTCTTGGGGAGATAAGAACAGCCAAACTGGGATATCCATAAAACGGTATGATATGGGGCCGCTAAAAATAATCATATGGAGATCTATGCATTGATGTGGAATAGTTACTACGGTCTGTTATTAAATTAGAGAGCAGGTCTAATGTAGTATTTTTAGTGTCCTGTCTCTCTCTCTTTTTTTTTTTTTTTTGATGGAGTCTTGCTCTGTCACCCAGCCTGGAGTGCAGTGGTGCAATCTCAGCTCACTGCAATCTACACCTCCACGGGTTCAAGCAATTCTCCTGTCTCAGCTTCCCTAGTAGCTGGGACTACAGTCACACGCTACCATGCCCGGCTAATTTTTGTATTTTTTTTTTTTTTTTAATAGAGACGGGGTTTCACTATACTGGTCAGGGTGGTCTCGAACTCCTGACCTCAGGTGATCCACCCACCTCGGCCTCCCAAAGTGCTGGGATTATAGGCGTGAGCCACCTCACCTGGCCCTCTCTCATTTTTTTTTGAAACAGAGCCTCACTCTGTCGCCCAGGCTGGAGTGCAGTGGTATGATCTTGGCTCACTGCAACCTCCACCTCCTGAGTTCAAGGGATTCTCCTGCCTCAGCCTCCCGACTAGCTGGGATTACAGGCACCTACCACTATGCCCAGCTAAATTTTGTATTTTTAGTAGAGACAGAGTTGGCCAGACTGGTCTTGAACTCCAGGCCTGAAGTGATCTGTCCGCCTCAGCCTCCCAAAGTGCTGGGATTACAGGTGTGAGCCACCACGCCCGGCCAGTGTCCTCCCTCTTATACAGAGTTATATTTGTGTGTTTAAATAGACTGATTAATAGTTCTCAGAGAATGTTCTGGAGACCCATATTCCACAGAATGTTCTGAGCAAAAGTGGTCCCAGAACCAGCTGTTACTTACTATACCCCTCCTGGAATACCGTAAGGCTCAGCATATTCAAAGGCTCTGAGAAGCCCTGTGGTAAGGAAACCTGTTTCGCTTTTTCAGTCTAAGGTTTTATGTTTGCTGGATCATGGAACCCTTTTCCTGCATAATAGCAGTAACCAATACTTATTGAACATTTAGTACCTGTCAGACAATAGTTCATAATAACCCCATGAAGTCGTGATCTATTTTACAGATGAGGAAACAAGGTTAGAGAGATTGCATGACACTTATTAAAATCCGTCAGTGTTACAGAGGCATTTGTGAACTACAAGGAAATACCTCCATTCTGGCTAATTCTGGCTCAGGATCACGGGCTGCCGGCTGCATCTGTCAGCAGTGTTGGGGACTATGAAATGGAAGGGCGTGGTTATCCTCCATGAGGTCAACTTGGAACTGAAGGATCCACCTCAAGATAGTCCCTGTTTTCCTCACAAAATAGAGAAAGATAGAGAGCTCCCTTGTAGAACTCTTTATTTCTCTAACCTGCTAAAGAAGTTATTTACACTGTCTAGCATGTACAACTTCCTGGCATAATGAGTTCCCCAAGTTCCCTTACTACCTGCTGTGTGGTTTTGCCTGCAGAAAGTGCTCTGTGTGATGCTCAGTTACTCCCTGCCTCTCACTGCCCTACTTGGAGGCTCTGACTGGCTGCCTAGATGTCTGGGTCTGCCCAGCTGGGGTGCCCTCTTTGTGGGCTGCTGTTTCCTGACAATGGCAAGAGGCAGCTCTAGGGACGGGGAAATGATTTGACTACTCCCCGTTTCTTTTATTTTCAACTCCATTGGAGGGGTGTGAGCAAAACAAGCCAGGAGCTGAGGTGACGGCGCTGTCCCTGGCAGGGGTGTGGGAGGGCCTGGTCCCTGGTCCTCCTCATTTCCACATTGAGTGCCAACCTCCTGCTGACACTCCTGGGGCAGAGCCTTTGCTATTCCCTAATGCTCATTTCCAAAATGCCATTGGCCACACATGGACTGTCTCTGTATGAAAACCAGGCAACCTGATTCCATGATCCGTATGGAAATCATCATTAGCAGATCGGAAACCCAACTGCGTGTCAGACTCACGCAGCTCTGAGAGAGCTCTTAAAATACAGATTCCTGGCCAGACACAGTGGTGCACGCCTGCAACCTCAGCACTTTTGGGAGGAGTGCTTTGAGCCCAGAAGTTCAAAACGAGCTGGGCAACATAGTGAGACCCTGTGTCTTTAAGAAAAAAATCTTTTAAATGAAAAAATACGCGTTCGTAGGCTCCGCCCCCAGACTTAGCGAGAGTCTCTGCGGCAGAGGCCTGGGAATACGCACTGTCAAAAGCTCCCCAGGTGATTCTGATACAACGACTTCATGTCCTAGAACTTGAGACCCACTGCCCAGTGCCAATATGGAGGTGTTCTGAGTTCAAGTTGATAAATAGGCTCTTTTTGGCCCTTCATTAGATAAGGTGTTATAGTTTTCCTGCCGTTGCTTATAATTCCATCTGAACCGTTGTCCTCTTTCCTTTTAGGTGAGGAGAATTCGTGTTGCAAACTGCAATAAACATAAATCCTGTTCGGAGTGTTTAACAGCCACAGACCCTCACTGCGGTTGGTGCCATTCGCTACAAAGGTATCTCCTGAATTCTTTCTCACCAACTCGCATTTTCGAAAAAGTGTCATGCGGCAGAACACTTGTTGCCCTACTTTAACGATCCATTCCAGTGACCTGAGGGAACTGATCTCTTCCTCGACTAAAATCTCGTTGTGCAATCCTAATGAATTCTCGAAGATGTTTCCAGCAGCGTCCGTGCTATGCAATCACTGGACCCAGGGGCTCCCCAGTCTGGGGGCGGGAGGGGCAGGTGTGCAGCCTTCAGGAGAACGGGCGAGAGCAGGCAGGTTTGGCTTTTACTTTCTCCAGAATTCGCCAAGACTCAAGAGAGAGGCAAAAAGGCCCCCCCCCGCTCCGAGAAGATAAAAGAATAGAGATGTTTGACAATTTTTCAGTTGAATCCCCATCACGTATGTCATGTATTCTGTTCGCTCCGCAGAAGCCTCGTTATTGATGGCGCCGTCTCCTAATGCGCCGAGCAGCTGTGGGCCTGATGTACAATCTCAGTCTCCGGGCAGAATCTGCCCAGCCTGGTCTGGAATGACGATGCTCACGACCCATCCAGGCTCAGGGGCGACTCGGAGCGGCTTCCCCGCCATGGCAGTTTCCTAGCGTCGCTGGGCCCGGCCTGGTTGGATTCGCCGTCGCCATGGCAACCCAGTACTGGGGCTCTTGCCGGAGAAGCAAAGGAGAGAGCCTTCGCTGCGGCTCAGGCAGGAAAGAGAGAGAGAGAGAGAGAAAAAAAACCATAACAGTGTCTGTCAGTTTGGTGCTTTCAGTTTTTAAAGGTGAAAAGGATAAGAAAGAGCAGAGCAGGTGGAGAGATGCTGAAGGCTGAACCAGGGGACAGTTTGGGGGTAGAAAAGAGTAGGAGGAAGAGAATTGGTGACTGAAGGGGGAGGCAGCCAAGAGAAATGAAGGGAGAGGGGGAAATGCAATACAAGCAAGAGGTTTAGGAAACAAATCAAAAATATGGGGATGGAATTAATTAAGAGTTCACGGGGGAAGGCGCAATCCGAGCTGCAGCAAGAGGAATAATTGCCCCTGCCATTTGCTACGCTTCCTTACCGGGCTGCTTCCGTCAGAGTCACTGGCAGACAAACGAAGCAAGGGCCAGAAAAAATGCTCATGAATAATTCACTGATCACGAACGGGATTTATTTGTTGCACACTCACTGAGCAGTCTTGCTATAATCTTTTAGATCCATTCATTTATGTAGCATCCCTGTCTGTATTTGTAGAGCTGTGTACAGGAGTCAGTTCGATAATGGTGACGACGATGGTGGTGATTAGCCACATGGAGCTAGTGGCTAATGTATTAACAAGCTCAGCTCTGGAGCTTGTGGGAGATGTCCAAGCTGGTGATATGAATTTGGGAGTTGGTAGTATTTTAGATGGTACTTAGAGAAGCCTTAAGACCAGACGAAGGAGTGTGTGTTGATTGAGGAGAGAAGTTTAAGAACTGAGCATTGAGGGGCTGTGGTGTTTAGGGGTTGGGGAGAAGGAGGGGAAACAGAACAAGAAATAAGGAGGGAGCCGTCAGAAGGGGAAGAGGAAGAACTGGAGAGGGTGGTCTCCTGGAAGCCAAGGAAAGAAAGGAGGAGGAAGTGATCCACTGGGTGAGATTCAGCGGAGAGGTCAAGCACCAGAAGAAAAGAATGGATCCATTGCACTTAGCAGGTGACAATGGGTGACTGCTGGGAATGCCATTGTTAGGAGCGGTGCTAAATCCACAAGAGACAATGGGAAAATAAGACCTTAAGCACGGACAGCTTAGAGAAGCTTTACTGAGAAAGGCAGCTGAAAAAATGAAGCAGACACTGAAAACGAAATTAGAGTCCAAAGAATTTTGTCTTTTTGTCTTTTTCTTTTTCTTTTTTTTTTTTTTTGAGATGGACTCTGGCTTTGTCTCCCAGGCTGGAGTGCAGTGGCATGATCTTGGCTCACTGCAACCTCCACCTCCCAGGTTCAAGCCAATTCTCTTGCCTCAGCCTCCCGAGTAGCTGGGATTACTGGTACATGCCACCACGTCTGACTAATTTTTGTATTTTTAGTAGAGATGGGGTTTCACCATGTTGGCCAGGGTGGTCTCGAACTCCTGACCTCAGGTGATCCGCCTGCCGCAGCCTCCCAAAGTGCTGGGATTACAGCCGTGAGCCACTGTGCCCAGCCAGTTTTGTCTTTTTAAGATGCATGAAATAACAGTGCATGTCTGCACTGCTGGGAAAATTCCAGAAGAAAAGGAGAAATGGATGATACAGGAGAGAGAAGGGTTGTGGAGTGTTGTCTTGCAGCAGGTGGAAGAAAATATGACTTGGTGTGCCAGTAGGGAGGCCAGCCTCAGACAGGAGCACTGGCCCCTCACCGTCAGTGATAGGAGGGAAGGTAGGGAATCTGGGCCCGAGCATGGGGAGGTGGCAGAGGCCTGTGTGGTGTCTTCTCCTATTGCTCACATTATTTTCAGTGGCCTAAGGCCATTGAGAATGAGGTGAGGGAGGAAGCACTGGAGGTTTGAGGAGAAAAGAAAGAGAAGGAGTGGACTGGAAGACTGGGAGAGAGAATAGAGAAGGGAAATATCGGGCGGTTGCCAGGCAGCATTAGGGCCCACTTGAGTTGTCCTTCTTAAGCTGCGTTCAGCTTTGGTGGTATAGCTGTAGACTCAGAAAAGTTGGCTTTAGCCAGTTTGGGGGCTTTGCCAGAAAATACATCAAGAAAGGAGAGAGTGGCCAGAGAGCTGTGGGAGCATGTAAGGAATGGATGATGATATTGATATGGATGTTGATTCATATGATGATGGCACTTGGGCTCTAAGGAGGGAAGTAAGGACCTGACGGGGGTAGGGATGTGAAAAGGTAGCAGGGTCTGTGTTGGAAGTTGAGGTTGAGTTTAAAGATTTTTAGGGGCAGGCGTGGTGACGCACACCTATATTCCCAGCTTTTTGGGAGGCCAAAGCAGGTGGATCACTTGAGCCCAAGAGTTTGAGACCTGCCTGGGCAACATAGCAAAGACCCCATCTATGCAAAAAATACAAACATTAGCTGGGTGTGGTGGTATGTGCTTGTGGTCCCAGCTACTCGGGAGGTTAAGGTGAGAGGCTTGCTTGAGTCCCAGAGGCAGAAGTTGCAGTGAGCTGAGATCACACCTCTACTTTCCAGCTTGGATGACAAAGTGAGACCCTGTCTCAAAAAAAAAAAAAAAATTGTTGGAACTAGAGAATTGGAAAGGGGAATTATTGGACTGTGGGGGCTTGATATTGAGGTCATGGAGGGGTGGAGTTATTGGCAATGACAGGGTCTGCCATATGATTGTCAAGATCATTGGCAGAGAGGGGTCAAGGAACTGAGGTGGTTACCAGGGTACTAAATGGCTCCATCATCTGTGTGGAAATCGCAGTCACCAAGAGAGTGAGGAGCTACATATTCAAGGAACGAAGGGAAGTGGCCAGGGCTGGGGTGGTCTGTAATGATCACAATGAGGAGGGACCTGGGGTGGTTTGAGCTGACAGCGTGGGCTTCGAAGCTGGGGAGAAAGTGTTGGAAAGAGAGAAGAAGGATCTTCCAGAAGAGGCTGCAAGACACAAGTAGGACAGCTAGATGAGGGAGAGGAAGCTTCCCTTGAGAGGGGCTTGGGGAAGCTGTGGCCTTGAGGGAGAGCTGGTTTCAGTAATATTGAGAAGGGGAAAGGAACAATCAGAGAAGAGGTTGAAGACATGGGGGCTTCTGTTGATAACTGGCTGTGAGTTATAGTCTTTAGTTTGTTTTGAGACAGAGTCTCATCCTGTCGCCCAGGCTGGAGTGCAGTGGTGCAATCACAGCTCACTAAAGCCTAGACCTCCCCAGGCTCAGGTGATCCTTCCACTGCAGTCTCCCAAGTAGTTGGGACCACAGCTGTGCACCACCATGCCCAGTTTTTTTTTTTTTTGTATTTTGTAGAAATGGGGCTTCACCATGTTGCTCAGGCTGGTCTTGAACTCCTGGGCTCAAGCAATCCTCCTTCCTGGGCCTCCCAAAGTGTTACAATTAGAGATGTGGGCCACCATGCCTGGCCAAAAGCCTGCTTCTGCTCTTGCTCCCTCACCCCTATCCCAATGTGCTCCAAGAAGAGTGATTCATTTAAAATCCTAATCAGATTATGTCACTCCCCAGCTTAATACCCTCTCCTGGCTTTCCATCTTAGAACTCAGTCTGATTCCCTTGCTGCCAGGGCCTGCATACCAGGCTTTCTGTGATCTGGCCTTTCACCACTTCTCTGACCTCTCACGCCATTCTCTCCTTTGTTTACTCAACCCCAGACATCCTGATTTAAGACTATGCTAAGCACGTGTTCCTGCCCCGGGGCTTTTGCATGTGCTATTTCCTCAGTCTAGTGCATTCTTCCCCACATCTTTCTATGGCAGACTCTTCCTCGGCTGTCTGGTCCTAGAGCACACATCTCTCTGCACCTGCCTACCCAGTGTTCAGTAGCCTCCCCTTACTCACAGTGACATTACTGTTTTATTTTCTTCATGGCCCATCACTATTAGGAATGACCTTACTTCTCTACCTCTCTTTATTGAAATGTGCTCAGAAAAACATAAGTTAAATGAATGAGATAGGCTGAGTGATTGGTCGACTCTACCAATAGCAGGTTAAGACTTGTGCCTTAAGTCTTATAAGACATTTTGAAGTCATGGAGCGATGGCCCTTCACAGCCATGTCAGATCATGTGGTTTCAGACAGCCTAGGTTCTGGCCTACAATGAAATGAAACTAAATCTCATATCTGTGACTCATGTGAAGCTCCCAGTACCATTCAAAATTAGGAATTCTAAAGGGGGATGTTTTCTTGCATCCCACTGTGTTTATTTTAAATGTCATGGATTTATTTAGACAAATAATTTATTTTCTCTGTTGAGAAGGTTGAGTTTTCTTGCATACATGTCTAGAAAGTGGAGTGGTGGGGAGAGGCAAGAAAACTATCTTCACTTCCTTCTGATCAGATGTTAAGAATAGGCATCCAGACTGGGCATGGTGGCTCACACCTGTAATCCCAGCACTTTGGGAGGCTGAGGCAGGTGGATCACCTGAGATCAGGAGTTCAACACCAGCCTGGCCAACATGGTGAAACTCTGTCTCTACTAAAAATACAAAAATTAGCCAGGTGTGGTGGTGCATGCCTGTAATCCCAGCAACACGGGAGGCTGAGGCAGGAGAATCACTTGAACCCAGGAGACGGAGGTTGCAGTGAGCCGAGATCCAGCCTGGGTGACAGAGTGAAACTCCGTCTCAAAAAAAAAAAAAAAAAAGAGAATAGGCATCTAGTATAAGTAGATAAAAAGCAATTAGATAAACAATGAGCTCTAAAAAGTCTAGTATTTTATTGTTGGAACCTCAGATCCAACCTGTGCTGAATTTGTCTGTGTGGGTGGAAAGTGAATTTTTGCAGGCTGAATATCTTGGGTTTGGAAGCAGTTTCTCAGTTTCTCCCATATTGCAAAGCATAGCACATGTGTTCAGTTACGGATTTCCACAAAACTGGCAATCCCGACCCAATGAACGGGTGAGGTTCCAAAAGTTCATTTGCAAGTTTGTTTGGCATGCAGAATGCATTTTCCCATAGAAACAATGTCATAAATTAAGGATTGATTCCCAAGCCAGCCCATAAAATCCAAAATTATTTAATTTCAACAAATATTTATTGAACACCTAATGAGAGCCTAATCTGGGGCATGAGATAGCTAGGTGGTATTGAGAGAAATCAGATGCCATTCTTGGCTTTAAGGAACTCGCATGCTAGCTGGGAAGGCAGACTTTTCAATGGCCAACATTCATTCATTCAATCCTACATCCAATCACAAACATTTTTTAAGCACAGCAGTGTGCTAAGTCCTATGCTCAGTGCTCAGGGTACGGTTCTTTCTTGTCTCTATAGAGCTTGCAGTCTAATGAGGGGATATAATGTGTATCAGTAGATTTCTGATCTAGTAATGCTGTACAACAAACAACCCCCAAATCCTTAGTAGTTTAAAAGAGCAAACATTTATTTACATTTTTTTTTTTGCTCATGGGTCAGCCTGTCAGCTATGGGAAGAAGGGTGGGGTCAATGTCAAGCTGAAGGTTGAGTTCAGGTCTGTTTCCCACGTTTCTCATTCTGTACATGCTCCTCTTAAGGCAGATAGAAGTAGCATGAGAGACCAAGCTAAACTAGACAACATGTTCTAAGCCCTGGCTGACATCATGCTGACCAATATTCCACTGATAAAGCAAGCTGCATGGCCAAGCCCTATATCCATGGAGTAGGGAAATATATTCCACCTACTCTAGTGGAAGATTCTGCAAAGTGACCTGGCAAAAATGTAGTGTGGGTGTGTCATTCTAGTACAGCATGGATTGAAGAATTGGGAACAATAATCCACTCTTATCAATAAGTAAAGGAGATGAATGAATAGAGTGTCATAAGGGCTAGCATGGGGGAAGTATAGGGTTTCATGGGGGCACATAAGAAATATCTAACCCAAACTTAACAGGTCAAGGAAGGCTTCCTGGAGGAAGGGATATCTAATCTGAACCTGAAGGGTAGGGGGATATCAGCTAGGTAAAGATGAGGCAGGGGAAGCTGGTGTAGGGATCAGGCTGTACAAAGGCCAGGAGAGCTTGGCCTGAAGCTCAGTGTGGATGAGCATACGGGAGAGCTGGGGGGTGTTGGGAGATGAGGGTGGCAAGATAGGCAGAGGCAGATGCAGGGAGGGTCCTGCAAGTCACATTAAAGCATTTGAATTTTGTTGGAAGGATCTTGGGGAGCCATTGCAGGGCTTTAATTAAAAGTGCGACCAGATCAAGTGAGTGTTTTAGAATGAGAACTCTGGGGTGCAAGGTGGACCGGAGGGGACTGAGAAGAGCTGGCAGATCAGTTAGCAGGTGGCTGTAAACCAGTAAGAGACCAGGGACTGAATTAGAGTGATAGTAGTGGTGAGGGAAGGAAGTGGGTGGATTAGAGAGCTATTTGAAAGATAGAATTGACAGGGCTTAGTGATTAATTAGATTCCCCTTTGAATCTGACACACTAAAAATAGGGCCACAAAATGAAAAATAAAATCTCAAGGTGGCCACTGTTTTTCTGGAAGATGTATCCTTTCTCCTTTGATCTCAGTCTTCATGAAGAAAACAAACAAGTGATACCCACACGTACACTTGATTCTTCCTGTGTCCCAGGCACTGGGCTAGGCACCAGGTTAGACCCCAAAAGATGGGCACCTGAGTCAAATGTGGGAGGGCTTCTGAGAGACACCAGCCCTGAGTCTCAGAGTGTGCAGTGGGGTGAGTTATTGCACTGAAGCTGGTGCTCAGATTACAGAGGAAGGAGTGCAGGCTTCTGGCTGGGGTGACCAGATGGACAGAGGTGTCGGTTACTGAGTAGGGAGTGTAGAAGGAGTAGCCTGTTTGGGCTGCATGGGAAATGCAGGGGGCGGACTTCCACACTGGCAACATGGGTAGGACAGCCTATGAGGACAGAGGAAAGGTCCTGTGTTTGTCTGTTTTTGCACTGCTATAATGAAATACCTGAGACTGGGTAATTTATAAAGAAAAGAGGTTAGTTGGCTCATGGTTCTGCTGGCTGTACAGGAAGCACGATGCTGGCATCTGCTCAGCTTCTGGGGAGGCCTCAGGAAACTTACAATCATGGCAGAAGGTGAAGGGAAAGCAGGGCACGTCTTACATGGCTGGAGCAGGAGGAGAGGGGGGTTGGGGAGGCACCACACACTTTTAAACAACCAGATCTCAAGAGAACTCACTTACCATCACGAAAACAGCACTGAGGAGATGGTGGTAAACCATTCATGAAGGACCCACCCTCATGATCCAATCACCTTTCACCAGGCCCCACTTCCAACATTGAGGATTACAACTGAACATGAGATTTGGGTGGAGATACAGATCCAAACCATATCAGGTCCCAAATGCATTTTGCTTTGGATAGATTCTGGGCTTTGTGTGACTTGCCAATTTCTTATCTCTGCCACTTCTACTCTTCTGTAAAGTGGCATTTATAATTGGCCAGGTATTGCAAAAATTGCTGGGATTACAGGCACATAATCCTGGGATTACAGGCACTTTGGGAGGCCAAGGTGGGTGGATTGCTTGAGCCCAGGAGTTCAAGACCAGCCTGGGCAACATGGTGAAACCCTGTCTCTATAAAAAATACAAAAATGAGCTGGGTGTGGTGGCACACGCCTGTGGTCCCAGCTACTCGGGAGGCTGAGGTGGGAGGATCATTTGAATGTTGGAGGTTGAGCCTTCAGTGAGCCGTGATTATACCACTGTGCTCCAGCCTAGGTGACAGAATGAGACCTTGTCTCAATAGTAATAATAATAATAATAATAATAATAATACCTGCCTCAGAGGTTTGCTGAGAGAATTAAATCACATAATGTACATCATCGTGGGCCCAGTGCCTGGCTCCTGGTAGGCAATGAAGTTGTGTCAACTGTCATTTGGTGGAAGCCCAAGGAGGCAGTCATTACTTGTCCCTGAGGTTGGGAAAGGCTTCAACGAGGAGATGGCCTTAACATTGGCCTTGAAGCCTGGGTAGACCTTCACAAGAGGAAGAGTGGTTGGGAGGCATTTCAGGCAGAAGAACCAGCGCAGTAAGAGGTCTGTGGAGAGACTGGCAGACGGAGTTCTATGCACTGGCTGTAGAAGGAAGGAAGTGGGTGGAGGTGCTGGGTGGGCTCTCAGGGTGGACCTTACTAGCGGGTGATGGGAACTCATGACAGGGTTTTAAGCAGAGGCCTTCCAGTGCCATATTTGTGGTTTAAAAAGATTATCCCGCTGGCAATGTGGAAGATGAACCACGTTAATCCAAGGCTCTCCCGGCCTCCCACCCCACACTTCCTGGGTCGCTTTCCTCTGGTGTGTTTTGTAAAGAGAGAGTTTATGTCACATCTCTTCCTGAGTCAGCTACTTGGTGGCTATTCTCCGAATTCATGTACCTCCCCATTGGGAGAAATAGTACGTCTCCCAGTGCATCCATGGGGCCCCACTTGCTCTGGTTTTAGTGCCACGATGGAATCAGGGCTGGGTCCTCTTCAGAAAATGGGCCCTACAGGAAAGAGCACACTTGCATTCACCCTCCCAGCCCTTCGTGCTCCACCCCGTACAGGGTATACACAGGTGGAGGCAAGGCCCCCAGGCATGCTGCTTATAAGGTATCTGTATGCGTCCTTCAATTATCTGTACAAATTTCACATTCACTCCATATTTTTCTACATGTTTCTTCCATGTTGATAGTTGGAAGACCTTCAAGCAGCCCCTGGTGGCTGTTTTTAGGTCTTCAGCTGCTGTTAGGCTGTTCCACGCATGAGATCATGAAAGAGATCATTTCTCGCCTAACAGCAGGGACCTGTGGTCAGTCTTCCTATCAGACTTTCTGAAGGGTTGGGAGTAACAGAAGGGTATTTTTAACACACGAGAGAAAACTGCGATCTGAATGCTAAACATATTTGTACCCAACACCCCAGAGTAACAAATGAAAAGAATTACATGAGTTGCTTGTGGACATATCCCAGCTCCTTTTTTTATCTTGCTCTCCTGTCTTGAGGGTTCTTCTCCAAGTGCCACTCCTTCCTCAAGCCCCCCAGGCCTATCATTAACCTGCTGGGACCCTTCCCACCAGGACTGTGATTGCCCTGAAACCTGACCAATATAATCCATGGTGCACAGTAATTTATGGCCATATTCTTCAGTAGCCTGAGTTAGTCTGTTCTTTCATCATGAGAGGTGAGCTACATACAGCAGAGAGGGCATGATAGGGCTTAGATGTTTTGTCTCCTCCAAATCTCATGTTGAAATGTGACCTCCAGTACTGGAGATGGGCCTGCTAGGCGGGGTCGGGTCATGGGAATGGATCCCTCATGAATGGCTTGGTGCTGTCTTCCGCAATAGTGGGTGGGTTCTCACTCTGAGTTCACAGGAGATCTGGTTGTTTAAGAGAGTGTGGCACCTGCCCCCTCACATTCTTGCTCCCACCCTAGCCATGTGACACACCTGTTCTTCCTTCGCTTCCAGCATGATTGGAAGCTTCCTGAGCCCCTCACCAGGAGCAGACATTACCCATGCTTCCTGTACAGCCTGTAAAATCATGAGCCAATTAAACCCCTTTTCTTTATAAATTATCCAGTCTCAGGTATTTCTTCATAGCTATGCAAAAAATGGACTAACACAGGGTCACGGAAGGCTTTGCAGTAGAAAAGTCCAGATGGATGTGACTGCTCCTCATTCAGAAGGCGGCTGCAGTGCCCCTTCCACAGGGAGCCTGCCTCGAGTCCAGGCCTGGCTAGGAGACAGCATGCATGGGTGGAGAAGAATATGCTTATCATACATTAGACACTACCTTGCACGTTCTGTGCCATGTTCCATTTAGTCCTCCTGGTACCCCATGAAGTAATCACTATTACAATCCCCACTTTATAGAGAACAGCCTTAGCTTGTGTATAGTTTCCCACAGCTGCAGAAACAAATTCCCACAAAATTGGCAGCTTAAAACAACATGCACTTGTGATCTTACAGTTCTGGAGGTCACAAGCTTGCAATGGGTTTCACTGGGCTGAAACCAAAGCATTGACAGGGCTGTGCTCCTTCTGGAGGCCCTTCTTTGCGTTTTCCAGCTTTTGGAAGCAGCCAGCATTCCTTGGCTCATGGTCCCTTCCTGCATCTTCAAAACCAACAGTGTGGCATCATCAGATTACACTGGGCCCACCCAGATAATCCAAAATAATCTGCCCATTTTAAGATCCTCAACTTACTCACATCTGCAGAGTCCGTTTTGCCATGTGCTATGGTTTGAATGTATCCCCCAAAGTTCATGTATTGGACACTTAATCCCCAGTGCAACAGTTTTGAGAGGTGGAACCTTTCGGGCGTGATTAGGTCATGAGGACTCTGTCCTCATGAATGGATTAATGACATTATCACAGGAGTCGGTTAGTTATTGCAGGAGTGGGTTACTTATCACAGGAGTGGGTTCCTGATAAAATGATACATTAGGCCCCCTTCTCTCTCTCTCTCTCTCTCGTGCTTTCTTGCCCTTCCACCATGGAATGATGCAGCAAGAAGGCCCTCACCAGATGCAGGCCCCTTGACCCTGGACTGCCCAGCCTCTAGAACTGTAAAAAATAAATTTCTTTTCTTTATAAATTTCCCAGTTAGTAGTATTCTGTAATAGCAACACAAAACGAACTGAGACACCATGTAAGGTGACACAGTCACACGTTCCAGGGATTAGGACGTGGACATCTTTGGGGGCCATTATTCTGCCTACCACTGGTTGTACAAGTAGTGGAAGCAGGATTCAACTCTAGGCTTAGCTCTAGCTCCTAAGCCATTAGAGCAAAACAAAGAGAAACAGGCAAGGGACATTATCCCTCATGGCAGTGGGTGGAGAGGGGAGAGCCTGGAGCAAATGGCCGTAATGGAGCATTTGTGATAACTGCTATGTATAAGAAAGACATGGCACTCAGGGCCCACCTGAGTTGGAGAAAACCCTCCATCTTGAAAGATTAGGCAACCATGCATTCATTTAACAGGTATTTACTGAGTACCTGATATGTGTCAATCACTGTCCTAAGCACTGGGATTCTAAGCACTAGCAGTGAGTAACACAGATCAAAATCCCTCTACACGTATGTTCATTGCAGCACTATTCACAATAGCAAAGACATGGAATCAACCCAAATGCCCATCGATGATAGACTGGATAAAGAAAATGTGGTACATATGTGCCATGGAATGAAAAGGAATGAGCAGCCATGAAAAGGAATGAGATCATGTCCTTTTGGGGATGTGGATGGAGCTGGAAGCCATTATCCTCAGCAAACTAACGCAGGAACAGAAAACCAAATACCGCATGTTCTCACTTATAGGTGGGAGGTGAACAATGAGAACACATGGACACAGGGAGGGGACAACACACATAGGCCCCTGTCAGGGGGTAGGGTCGGGGGAGGGAAAGCATTAGGATAAATAGCTAATGCAAGCTGGGCTTAATACCTAGTTGATGAGTTGATAGGTGCAGCAAACCACCCTGGCACACATTTGCCTATGTAACAAACCTACACATCCTGCACATGTACCCTGGAATTTAAAATGAAAATAAAAATTAAAAAAAAAATCCCTGCCCTCATGGAGTTCCCTCTAGTGAGGTGTTTTAGTGTCCCAAGGCTGCCATAACAAATTACTAGCAACACAAATTTATCCTCTCCCAGTTCTGGAAGCCAGAAGTCTGAAATCAAGGTGTCAGCAGAGCTGGGCTCCCTCTGGAGGCTATAGGGGCAAATCCTTCCTCACCTCTCCCAGCTCCGGGTGGCTCCTGGTGTTTCTTGGCTTGGGGTAGGATAACCATATCTGCCTCGGTCTTCACATGGCCTTCTTCTGTGTGTCCAAATCTCCCTCTCTTTCTCCTAGAAAATTCCCATTCACTGGGACACCCTAAATCCAGGATGATTTCATCGCGACATCCTTAGCTCATTACATCTACAAAGACCCTATTTCTACATAAGGTCACATTCTGAGGTTCTGATGGGCATGAATTTGGGGGAACACTCTTTAACGCACAGCATGAGGGAAGATGGACAGTGTAAAAATAAATGAGGAAAGAGAGAACATGTCACAGAGTAAACAGGGCTGTGAAGAAAAATAAAGCAGAGAAAGGAAATGGGGAGCGCTAGTTAGAGGCAGGGGGCGCTAATTTAAACAGGGGGCCCTGGAAGGCCTCAGTGAGAAGGGGCATCTGAGCCAAGACCCGAAGGGACACACTCAGTTTTGGGGCTATCCGCCTTCATAGGCTATTGCACTACTGAGCGGAATGGCCGACAATTTGAGACAGAAGAGCCTTCCTCCTTTCTTTCCAATCCGGGATGTGTCCTTGTGCAGATCTCAAGCTTGACGTCTGTGCGGTGACACTTCTTTATGGTCCAGTGCGGCTCTAATGACAGCAACAATGATAATAATGGAATTGGGGACGGCCCCTCCTCGTGTGAGGACCCCATTGTGCTGACTAATTGTGTAGAAGCAAGTAGGACAACTGTCTGTGGCGTGGAAGCGGTGGGGAGCAAAGAGGAATATGTTCTTTGGGCCTCGGGGAATTACTGAATTACTGTGGTGTGGGCTGAATCCATGCATCTGGGTTACTGCGAATGCTGGAAGGGATTTGGGGGGCTTTCCAACACCAGAAGGGGTCTGGGAGTCAACCTGTGTCCTGTGGGTTCTCCACCTCTGTTTTCAGCTGTGAGAGGAGCTATGAGTTCTATGTGTTTCAAAGCAGAAGGCAAAGAGGGGATAGCAGTGCTAAGGGACACCTCTCCACCCTTGGTGTCCCAGACAATTGGCACTGGGAAAGTGCTCGCTGTGCTCAGAAGACAAGTTTGTTTTTTGTTTTTTGTTTTTTGGTTTTTTTTTAGATGGAGTCTCACTCTGTTGTCAGGCTGGAGTACAATGGCACAATCTCAGCTCACTGCAACCTCCGCCTCCCAGGTTCAAGTGATTCTCCTGCCTCAGCCTCCTGAGAAGCTGGGACTACAGGCGCGTGCCACCATGCTCGCCTAATTTTTGTATTTTTAGTAGAGACGGGGTTTCACCATGTTGTTCAGGATGGTCTCGATCTCTTGACCTTGTGATCCCCCCACCTTGGCCTCCCAAATTGCTGGGATTACAGGCGTGAGCCACCACGCCCAGCCGGGTTTGTTTTTTGTTTAGTGGAGCTAGTAACTGACGTTCTCGGACCTCAGCCTCCGTGCTACTTACCTGCACCATCTCTAATGGATGCTGTCTGACGTCCAACAAGCACCATTAAGAACATCCCTTTTAGTAAATATATGTTGTAATGGAATAGATTTTTTTTGAAATGACCGTATCTCAGGCAGCATGCACTTTCATAAGAATGTATTGATTGGCCTTTAAATATTCCTCAAATGTTTTCACTTGTCTCTGTGACCTAGTATTTGTTCTGTTCCCAGCATCTCCTCCATATCCAAACACAACGTTCAGGTCTTCATTCGAAGCCTTCCTGCCAGTCTTGTTTTTTGCTTTTTAAACATTTTGATTCTTTTATTCTGCTATATGGAGGGTGCACTGTTTCTGATAGGCCAAATGTGGGATTTGATATTGCTTTCAGGAGGATCGGGTTTTAATATCATTGCCACCTGTTTAGTGGTGGAGAAACTGAGGCCCACAGAGGCTAAGGAATGTGGCCCCCAGTTACACAGGGAGTATATGGGAGAGCAGCTTTGAACCCAGACCTTTCTAACTCAAGAGGTGTCATTTTCCCATTTTTATTTCCGTGCTGCTGTTTTTTAAAATGGCTCCCCTAAATTATTTAGTTCATGGTTTGCATTTGGAAATAAACACCAACTTTTAGTACACTCATCGCCCACAAAAGAACCACATGGAGCGAAGGCCACAAACCCATTTTGTGTGAGTGTTTCAGTCTGCAAATGTGTTTTTTATGTGCTAAATAGCTCAAAGTTTCAAGACAAAGGCTGTTTTTCCACCACGCCAGTGAACAGGCCAACCTAGTGAACAAAAATCAATGAAATGACTTCTGCTGGTATCACTGAAACACAGACAAGAATTTAGCCATTTTAAAATTTCCTTCTTAATCCAATTCAATTACCTTTTGTTGAATCCCACCCATGGGCCAGGTCCTGTACTAGGCCCTGGGGAAAACAAAGATGAATGAGAGTCTACTCTGATGAAGCTCACAGGTGAGTATGGGAATAATTTCAATACACTGTGCAAAGTGCTCTAATAGCTGGTACCCAAGGTATGAAAGGACTCCAAAGAACCCTTTAATATTTAGGAGGAAAGAGAGTTGTGATTAAGAATCCTCCAAGAAGCCTCGAATTATGTCTGCCTCCTTACATAGAAAAGGCATGTTGGGCATTGAGCTGGTGTGTGAGCAATGCCAAAGGGCATCTGGTCAACCTCATTGCCCAAATCCCTTTCTCGTCACTACCATTTTGTCTTTGGCTTGTGTCATCCAATTTTTTGCCTAAATTTTCTGTTCCATTTTCCCATATAATATAATAATAATAACGAATATTTATTGAGGCATAATTGTAAACTCTTAGAACAGATGTACATTTTTCTCCCAACTTCATCAGGTGAAAACTATTATTTGCATTTCTGCAGATGGAGAGCCTGAAACACAGAGAGGGCACATGTCTTGCTTGAGGTCACCAGCTTGCAAATGGCACAATCAGTATCCTCCTTCCTTCACTAAGTTCTAGCCAAGCTGGTCTATTTCATCAGTTCCTTGCAGAGACCATGCTTTAAGTGCACTCAGATACTTTGCACATGCTGTTCCTTCTGCCTGGAATGCTCTTCCCACTACTTTTTTTTTTTGAGACCGAGTCTTGCTCTGTCACCCAGGCTGGAGTGCAGTGGCATGATCTCAACTCACTGCAAGCTCTGTCTCCAGTTCAAGCAATTCTCGTGCCTCAGCTTCCCAAGTAGCTGGGATTACAGGCATGCACCACCTCACCCAGCTAATTTTTTGTATTTTTATTACAGACAGGGTTTCACCAGGTTGAGCAGGATGGTCTTGAGCTCCTGGCCTCAAGTGATCTGGCCTCCCAAAGTGCTGGGATTACAGGCATGAGCCACTAACACCGGCCTCTTCCTACTACTCTTGACCCGACTACATGGTTCTCACCCTTGAATGCTTAGCTGAAATGCCATCTTTCTTCACTAGCCTGTCTAAAGTGGGTTCCTTTCTACTATATCTTTGGTTTCTGCAGAAGACGTACCTCAATTTGAAATTATTTTAAATGATTATTTGGTTTTTGTCTGTGTGCCTCTCTGGACTGTAAGCTCAATAAGAGAAGGAACTTAACTGGCTTATCCATTGAAGTGTCTGCAGTGCCTAGTGGAGTGTTTGGCATCCGATGGGCTCTCAGTTAATATTTGTAGAATGAATGCCAGGTATGGTCCTAGGCCCTGAGGGTGCAAAGGTGAATAAAGTGGGCCTTTCCCTTTGGGGGATTTACAGTGTAGCTGGAGAGACAGGCAGGCAATCAGCAACTAATGCAGTATGCTGTGTAGAGTAGGAGCATGTGTAAATGTCATGGGGACACAGAGGAGGGAGTGACTGCTTTGCTTGGAGTCTGAGCAAACATCATAGAGGAGGACACTGAAATAGCCCTTGAACAAGGAAGGTGATTTCACCAAGTGTTGCAGGCCCAGGGGCGTTCGGGGCAGTGGGGATAGCACACGCTTGGGAGGGCCTGGCCTCTTTGCCCTGTATGTGTTTATCAAATGCCTGCTCTCCACGAGGCACTATGGAATAGATATCAGGGATGGGTGTTTTTAGGAGCTTGCAGTCTAGATAGAGGGACAGACTCATCAACCAAACTTACCGGGGGATGAGTTTGAAGAGGAAGGCAGGGGCCAGATCACAGTGTCGGGGTCAGAGATGAGCATGGAAACATGTGTTGCAGGCTGAGGTGCTGAAAGGCATATAGACAGGAGAGTCTGGTATGGGAGAAAGGGTGTCATGAGAGTTTTTTAAGCAGGGAGTAACATCGTCAGCTCTGTGGTAAGAGTAATTCAGATGTTGATGTGGAGGTTGATGAGAGGAACAGGAAGTGGGAAGGGGGAGACCTCATTTGACTGCTGCAGGAACCCAGGTGAGAGGTGGGGGGTAAGCATGGGTTGTAGAGGATGCTTAGAATTAATAGGCCATGATCAGTTGGGTATAAGAGTTACCCAAACTAGCCAAAATAAGCATAAAGTTTTCTAATTTGATCCGCCATGCGGATTATTGCTCATTAAACCAGACCAGGTAGTGGTTCCCAACGTGTGTGACTAGAATTTCTCATCCCTCAGAACATCCTTCAACAAAAAAGCTGGAAGATGGTACATCATTCATTCTTGTCTTGGAAAGTTACAAAGCACAGTGGCATCTTCAAGGCTCTGAGAAGTCCTGCAGCAGAAAGACTTGTTTAATTTTATTTAACTAGTGTTTCCCAAGCTTCTTGGCAATACAACCCTACTTTAATATTAACACCCAAAACAAATCCAGGAACACAGTTTGAAAAATGCTGAGAAATTGAGTAAAACTTGTATTTTCCTATATGGCCATGTCTTGGAAGAATCTACTTGCTATTATGCTGGCATTTGTGATGTCGCTACCCTGGAAGCCTTTAAAATTTTTGAGCAATTAGGTGTAGTAGTAAGAGATAGGTGCCAGTGCCAGACACCATGCTAACTAACCGCTCTGCACCTCCGTTTCTCAACCTCTGGCATGGAGGTGGTAACAATAACACCTGCTTCATGGGCTGGTTGTGAGGATTACTGTGTTAATTCCCAGAAGTCCCCAGAAACAGTGCCTGGCCTATGGGCACTGGGAAGGTGCTATGGTTTGAAAATGTCACCTAAAAATCACGTGCTGGGAATTTAATCCCCAATGCAACTCTGTTGAAAGGTGGGACCTAATGAGAGGTGTTTAGGTCATGAGTGCTCTGCCTTTGTGAATGGATTAATGCCAATCATAGAAGGGCTTCAGGCTGCAAATTCAGTCTCTTTCTCTTGTTCACACGCTCATGCCCTCACTCTCTCTTGCTCTTCCACCTCCCGCTGTGGGATAATGCAGCAATAAGGCCCTCGCCAGATGCAGGCCCCTCGACCTTGGACTCTCCGGCCTCCAGAACTGTAAAAAATAAATTTCTTGTCTTTATAAATTACCCAGTCTGTGGTATTCTATTATAGCAACACAAAACAGACTAAGACAGATGGGCTCAGTCACTATTAGCTATTCTGAGAGGCAATATAGGTAGCTGATGAGACCACAGGCTTTGAGGCTACACTGCCTGACTTAGTAGGTCAGCTCCTCTGCTTACTATCCCTGTGACTTTAGGAAAGTAATATGGAACCAGCTATGCCTCAGTTTCCCACATTTGTGAAGCAGGGACAATTATTGCAGCTACTTAGAAGTTTGTTGTGAATAATAAATGAATCAAATCATGTGAAAAGACATTGCCTGGCATGTTAGATGTTTTTGCTTAAAAAAAAAAAAACTTCTAAATTGTCTCTGTTATTAGCATAATTTTATCATGTAGATTGACTTTCAGCTTCAGTGATGAAGATCCAATTTTTCAGCTTTCCCAGCAAGTTATTTTGGTCTTATGTTTTGGCATTCCCCTCTTAAAGAGTCTGGAGGCCTTTCTTTGAAGTTTAGTTTGTCACAGACTTCCTATTCTCTTCCATTCAGTAGACTTTGTTTTCCTCATCTCGTGGATTGGCAATTGTAAAGAAAGTCCCCCGATTCTGGAGACCACCTGGCCCCTCCACTGGGCTCTGTGCCTCCCTAAAAATGCAGACATCTGTTTCAAATCACTTAGCAAAAGACCTTGGGATGCTCTTATAGCAAAGCCCTCCCCCAGCATGGATGCAGTCTCTTGTTTCCTGGGAGAGAGAGAAGCTGGATTGTCTCCTTGTTAAAAGTTTTCTGATATTATATCAGTGTAGAATCTTTGGAACAGTTCACACTAACCCCCACATTCAAGCCACTTACCTGATATGTAGTTATCAGATTCCTTCAGGGACTGTCTGCTCTTGGTGAACAATTAGATTAGAGGATGCTGATGAAATTTGAGTGGCAGGAAGTAGAAGTTACATTTCTGAGTTCAGAGTTTCTATTTCAAGGTTGAGTAAGTGGTAAATTTTTACTGCAAGATTCTAGCCTAATAGAGTCGGCTTCTCAAGGTCCCCCAGCCCAGCCCATGGGTATTTCACCTGCTTGGAAACTTCAGCTCCATTTCAGAGGTGGGCCTCCCTATTCTTTATGTTGGCATGAAAACAATTAATAATTTAAGCCGTGCCCATTAAAAAAATAGAAATGCTGTATAAATACAATACTGTAATAATAAATTTAAAAGTCGATCCAGCTGGGCACAGTTCCCAGACTACCAGCTGAGCAGAAACACAAATAAGTAAAGAAGAAAACTGCTATATAATGCAAATGGCTACAATCTCATTGTTTTCTGCTATTCTTTATTGCAAATATATAGTAGTAAAGTTACATTATGGATAAGTAGGTTTTGTGGGCTAACCTGGAAACCTAATCACTGTTTATAACATTATTTCTATGGGGGAAAAATGCATTTTATATTAGAAACAGATGGTTTGCAAGAAAAATTTTTTGGGAATAGAATGGATTTCTACGTCCAGGGCCGCCTGAAATTCTAACCTCTTGCTAGTTGTGTGGTTGTGTTGTATTCACAGCTAGTGATAGAGGAAAATTAGAGGCCTCTCAGAATCCCCACTTCTGTGTTCTCCCCCAAATCCTTGCTACCCTCTTCATCCTACAGTCTCTGCCTTACCTTCTGTCTTCTCTGTTTCTGAGGTCCCCATCCCTGTGTCCTCGTCCTGGCCCAGCTCCACCCTCCAACCACTGGTTGAGGTCCCAGGAAGCCAGGAGGAGCTATGAATGTCCTCTATTAAGTGGTGGTTAGGATCTATAGGAAGGCATGCAGCCAGGGGGCCATGTTTGTGGGCTCTGAAATCAGACTTCTGCCACTTGGCAGCTGTGTGGCCTTGATATGTTACTGTACTTCTCTGAGCTTCTGTTTCATCCATAAAGAGTGAGGTTGTTGTGGCTGCATAGTATTCCATGGCACACCATCGCAAGGACAAAAAACCAAACACCGCATATTCTCACTCATAGGTGGGAATTGAACAATGAGAACTCATGGACACAGGAAGGGGAACATCACACACCGGGGACTGTTGTGGGGTGGGGGGAGGGGGGAGCGGGGAGGGACAGCATTAGGAGATATCCCTAATGCTAAATGACGAGTTAATGGGTGCAGCAAACCAACATGGCACATGGATACATATGTAACAAACCTGCACATTGTGCACATGTACCCTAAAACCTAAAGTATAAAAAAAAAAAGTTTACACACACACACACACACACACACACACACACACACAAAAGAGTGAGATTGTTGTGAGAATTAACTGCAAATGCTCCCAGCAGTGCCTGGCACACAGTACTGTTCCCTCCATGCCAGTCTGTGGTGGGGTAATTATTCAGGGATATTATGGGTTACACGTATTTCTATGAACCCAGGAAGCAAACCCACTGTATAGAAAGACTTTCTAAGTTTCAGACAGTGAACTTAGAAACAAGTGTCTGGGACCTTCCTGTCTATGACTTGGGGCCAGTGTAGGTTTGGAACTTTTTTTTTTTTTTTTTAAATCTGTTGGGGGTGAGGGAGGGGGCGGTTACATACTTATATAGTTGAATGCCAATATCAAACTCTAGTATTATCTCGAATACTTTAAGCTCTACAGCAGATTTTATAGCAAACTAACAAGAACAGCTTTCTTAAATAGTTTCATTGACTGAATTGTTTCTACATACAGTGTTTTTCACATAAGGGAAGTCTTTTTAAATTAACTTTTTGGTTTGGGGGATTTTTTTTTTCTTCAGGCAATCTTTTCTTTGCATTTGGGCAGGTTCTGTTTTCTAATTTGCAAATAGGCTTGTGTCTGCCTGCAGGCTTTATCATGAAAGTATTCGTTCTAACTGGAAATAAGGACTAGAAAAATAAAATACTGACTGGGAGTCTGAGGACTTTGGGATAGATCCTCAGTAGAGGATGGAGCAAAAGTAATAATAAGTCAAGAAAGCAAACATATCTCTACCAGTTTCCCTAGAATATGTCTATTCTTATCCAAATCCAATTTTCCTCCTATTCTTGGCCTGAAGAAATTGAAATGAAGCCATTAAGATATCAGCCTATCTGAGAGTACATCACTGAAGAATCAGCCTCAATAAGAGTCCTGTGTGACAATGAGATTTTAATTTAATTAGGGCAGTGGCTCAAGTGTTTATGCACTTGACCATTGCTCTTGTTGATACGCAGGAATTAGAGTGATAGCTTTCAAAAGGAATTATTTCAGAGTAACTAGCTTTGTTTACTAAAATATGGGAGCTATAAGATCTGCTCTGTAAGAAATGTAAATGTGTGAGTAATATGCTGTCATGAAGATTTTATAATCTGCAATATTTGAGAAGTAATAAGATACTGTTGTTGGCTGGCCATCTGGTTATACATACTTGGTGTCATGGTTTGCTTTTTATTTTTTCATTTTTTATTTTTACTGGTGAGAGGCAAGGAATAGGAGTTCAGAGGTGGTGGGTTGTTTATATATATATATATATATAAACAAGGAATTTATGTTTAGTTGCTTAACATGGTTAGATTTTGTTTTCGCCTTATGCAAAATAAAAAATGGAAGGTTCATTATATATTTTCTTTTATCTTTTTTTTTTCAAAAAGTAAAATGGAAACCTCACCCCCTAATTTGGTCCCCAGATTTAAACTTTTAGCTTATTTTATTTTAAAAATAGTCTCTTTGGCATAAGGAGGAGTCAGACATGAGTTAAAACTCTAGAAAGAAAAATCAGCAATGGAAAAGACCTATAGAGATTTTATATTTCATCCTTTCATTCAAAAATATTTATTGAAACCCTAGTATTTGCATATCATGCTGCCAGACACTGAGGGATTTGCTAAAGAAATATTAAAGACCTTCTCCCTTCTTTGAGGAGCTTAGAGCTTACTTGGGGAGAACTGAGATAGACTTATGAAACAGTTAAGTTGTAATTCAAGGCAGCATATGATTAAATACCGAAATATGTACTTCCGACAAGAAATGCTATAGGAGTTCAGAAAAGGGAGTGATAACTCAGTGGCACTACTGTTTTCTGCCTACAAATTGGCAAATTGTAGCACTATTTGTATGAAATATTTTACACTTGTTTTTTTGGCAGCCTTAGGCTTTGACTCCCAGGCAGCATTAAGAGCCAACAAAAATATTTGTACTCCAGTCTCTTCGGAATTGGCTTATTTTTTTTTCTTATAGGCAGAGGAAGTGCCTTACACAAACCGGAGTGCCCATGAGAGGCAGGGAGTTTTTGACAGTCATGATCTATTTCAGATACAACCGAAAGAACCAGCTTCGTCATTCTGTTTTTCAATCCAGCAGTGCTTGTCTCTCCGTTGCAAACTCTCTCTGACATTAAGAGGCGGTTTAATTTGAACTTAATGTCCGTGACGGAAGAGCTAGCCATCAAGGGTCAGATAAATTTATGGCTTTGGAGAATTGCTGATGAAAATCCCCATGGTTATAATGTTGGAGAAGAAACTGACACAGATGTAGTGGGAGGTGGAACACAGATGTGCTTATTGGAAGCAGGGTTCCCCAAATGTCAGAAGCCAGTGACATGCTAAAGGTATTGTGCTTGGGGATGACGTTTAGTGAAACTCACTGACTTCCTGTTCTATTTTTGCCATATTCAAATTAACACAGAGCTCAAAGATGAAGCCATGAGGCCTAAATTCTTAAGAATTAAGAGAGAGAGAGAGTAGAGAAAGGAGAAAAAATAAAACCTTTAGGAAGCCAAATACACTATTTGGGCCCATCCCTTCCTCATTCTGCTCGGATCCCCTCCGGGACTCCCTGTAGCTGAATGTGGTCATCATTTGGTTGCTTTTCAATCTTATGATTCATGTGTTTTCAGTTTCTTTTAAAAATTCACCATCACTGGTTTACCACCCCTGCATTTTAATCTTCAGCCTTGAGGAGGTGTAGTACTAGAAATATTTCGTTCTTTCCTTGACACTATCAATGGAGTATCTGTGGAGTCCAACACCCTTTGGCGATAACATGCTATTGGTATTTGTTCTTCTTGCCAGGTTGGTGCCCCGTCTGGTGAGGCAAGTGTTCCCAAGTTAGTGTGACCTAGAGTGACTGACACATCAAGCAAGCCAGTGATCTCACCACTCGGCTTCTGAGCATCTCTTTATCAAAGTAGTTGGTCCTGGCCACAGCTTAAGACTTATCTGGGTCATCCTCTGAGCTGGCTGACTTGGGAAAATGGCCCTGGAAAAATGTTTCACCTATATCTTTTGATATAATTTGGTATCTGTCTAAATAAATGTTATGTAGCAGATGGTTATGGAATGTCTTATCAAATTCTTAGGCAGACTCTGCCCTTGAAATATTTCTATTTAATTATCATACTGCAAAGCACAAAATAGTAACTTTATTTTTTTTAAACAAAATCAAGTTACACAATAGGTTGATATTCTGAGAATGAATAGCAAACCTGAAATTTATACAATATGTGAACTCTTCCTTGAGCTGTTCTTTGCTAGGTATTTCTAAAAGGGAGCTCCTTATTTCAGAATCCATGGGAGGATGTGTTTTGGATATATTTGGCGATGTCATCTTGAGAGATGGCTCAGGAGTCGAAGTTCAACATGTTGTCTACATTTGTTCTTTGCTCCTAGACATGATGGAAAAAAATGCTCTGCTGTTTTCTTGTTGCTTTTCATGGTTTTAACATCATGTTCCTATTCTCACTCAAATCAATAATCCACTGTACAAAGTCTGGCATTTTGTATTGAAGCCAAGTATAAGAAAATTTTAACTAATGCACATATGGGGTCGCTGTTTTAACTAACACACGTATGGGGTCGCTGTTTTGTTGCCTCTTTTTTTAGGTGCACTTTTCAAGGAGATTGTGTACATTCAGAGAACTTAGAAAACTGGCTGGATATTTCGTCTGGAGCAAAAAAGTGCCCCAAAATTCAGATAATTCGAAGCAGTAAAGACAAGGTAAGAGGAAAGATTTTAATTTGTCCTCGTTGTATTGTCTCATTTTACACAGCGGATGCTAACTTCCTTCTGTGTGTAAAATATCAATTAGCAATCAAACATGCTTAGTGATAGCACTCCATTCATTTAGCACTCATTAACGAATATTGAGTGCCTACCAGATGCCATCCACTCTGCGAGGTGCTGGGGATACAGCGGTAACCAAGTCACATCATGGGCCTGCTCTCATGGAGTTTGTCATCTTATGGAGCTGAAGATGACTCTCAATGGTTGAACTGGAAGAAAAGTTGGACTTCTAATGTCGTAGAAATACATATTCCTTTTGAAAATAGAGAAAAAGGAAGTTTAGATTCATGGTCAACGAGATTCCTTAAAGGTGGCTTAATTGCAAAATTTTGTTTAGTGTAATGGTCCCTTATCCTAATGTGTTGAGGCTTCCCCAGTAACCATCTTATGAACATAGCTTCCAACGGTCTTGGTAGAGATGGAGAGAAGACCAACATGGGCAGTGACTATTGCAAGTGAGGTCCTTTGGAAAGCCAGCGAGCCCTTGCTATGGCAGCACCACTCTTGACAACACATCAGTGCTGTCATTGGATGAGAGAAGGGAGCAAGGAGCATATTTCAGCATTTTCAAATGCACATGCCAACCGTGCCTTACGGGAAAAGGGAATTCCTGCCTTGCAATCTCAGTGGTGCTATAAGGAGACATTTTCTCCCTAATGATGGCTCTTGTGTTATGAATAATTGTACGGAATCCTCTGTTATGAATAATTGTACAGCAGCCAGCTGACCTGTCTCTTGAGCTCACTGTGTTCTGTTTGAATGCCACGTTAACAAGGAAATGGGCCACTTTCTCTTTTCCCTTACACTTTGCCATTTCAGAGAAATAGCAAGAACTTTACCACTTACGATGATTTAACATTTAATAAAGGAGAGCCAAAGTATTTAATGAGTGATAAATAATGAAATAATCAAGCTTTTAAGTCGTAACAGATCAGAGCTAACAGATTTAAAGTTATTTGGCTATTGTCACTTTCTGTTGTCTTCCTGGAGAAAAAAAATAAATAAATAACTTTCACACAAACTTCTACCAGCCCTGAATCAGAGTGAATAGATTTGGTGGAAAAGATTCTTAGGCATCTAAACATAGGTATATCCAAATTCTAATTTCTCTCATCAGTCTGAAAAATAGCCAAATTTGGCGCTAATAGAGAATAGTAGAAAGTAGAATACCATAATCCTTGAATATACCCAGGACTCTGATAAGTGGTTAAGATTCTGGAAGATTTTTTTTCTTATGTCATTTAAAAAAATTTAAGGATAATACTTCAGCTAAATGTAGTGGGAGGAAGTAGCTTGTTCATTAAATAAAAAGTGCTGCTTATACAACTTCCTTACCTAGCTAGGGGCTATTACAAATTAATCTCTGTTTATATCTGGTCTGGAACATTTCGAAAACTGCTTACCACCCAAACAACCACTGGTGTTTTCTTCCTCGCCCTAAGTCCCACTGTGGTTTACCCTATTTTTCCCAGAGACTTCCCACACAGCCACTGCCTCACTCTCTCCAGCTCACCACCACTCTCAAAGAAGATAAGAAGTTCCTAATTTGATTAAAGCTGTCCTTTGAAACCAACTTCGGACTAATTATTTTAATAGTGTTGATAAGTCATCTGATTCTATCTCTTGATCACATTATTTCAAAATATTTCCTACCCTATTGCCACCTTTGGCTTACCTGAAAATCTCAGGTCTTTGTTTAAATAAACCTGACCCTGACCTATGGAGATGGCAGTCTAGGGTCGTGTTCAGTTCCATCTATTAGCTCTATTCAAAGGCTGTTTGCTACCTGCCTATCATATGCCTAGTAACGTTCTAGTCACTTTGTAGGCAGAGAAAAACCTCCATATAATTCAGAACTTCTGTTCACAGAGGCTTTGTTTCTTTCCACAAAACAATTAAAAGATAGTACATCCTCATACTCCCTATGGGATCAGCATTAAAAAGAAATAAGTAGAGCAATTCCAGTTGTCCTGGAGGGATTTCTGTGAGGTTTTGTTGAGTAAAAACAGCAAGATGCATAAAAGTGTTCCTAGCATGGTCTTATATTGATCAAAAAATGTCCCTGTATATGTTTATGTATATATGTCTCTATATGATTATTTGATCATGGGCAAAAATATAGAAGAATTCATACAAGGTTATAAACATGGGCTTGCCTGGTGGAATGACTGATGTGGTGGAGAAGGAAAGCAGAGATATGTAATAAAAATAGAAAAGACACAGAAATAAAATTATTATTATTATTTATTATACTTTAAGTTGCAGGGTACATGTGCACAACATGCAGTTTTGTTAACATAGGTCTACATGTGCCATGTTGGTTTGCTGCACCCATCAACTCATCATTTACATTAGGTATTTCTCCTAATGCTATCCCTCCCCCAGCCCCCCACCTCCTGACAGGCCCCGGGGGTGTGATGTTCCCCACCCTGTGTCCAAGTGATCTCATTGTTCAGTTCCCACCTATGAGTGAGAGCATGCGGTGTTTGGTTTTCTGTCTTTGTGTTAGTTTGCTGAGAATGATGGTTTCCAGCTTCATCCATGTCCCTGCAAAGGACATGAACTCATCTTTTTTATGGCTGCATAGTATTCCATGGTGTATATGTGCCACATTTTCTTAATCCAGTCTATCATGGATGGACATTTGGGTTGGTTCCAAGTCTTTGCTATTGTGAATAGTGCCGCAATATACATACGTGTGCATGTGTCTTTATAGTAGCATGATTTATAATCCTTTGGGTATATACCCAATAATGAGATTTGCTGGGTCAAATGCTATTTCTAGTTCTAGATCCTTGAGGGATCGCCACACTGTCTTCCACAATGGTTGAACTAGTTTACACTCCCACCAACAGTGTAAAAGTGTTCCTGTTTCACCACATCCTCTCCAGCATCTGTTGTTTCCTGACTTTTTAATGATAGCCATTCTAACTGGTGTGAGATGGTATCTCATTGTAGTTTTGATTTGCATTTCTCCAATGACCAAATGACCAGTGATGATGAGCATTTTTGCATATGTCTGTTGGCTGCATAAATGTCTTCTTTTGAGAAGTGCCTATTCATATCCTTTGCCTACTTTTTGGTGGGTTGTTTGTTTTTTCTTATAAATGTGTTTGAGTTCTTTGTAGATTCTGGATATTAGCCCTTTGTCAGTTGGGTAGATTGCAAAAATTTTCTCCCATTCTGTAGGTTGCCTGTTTAGTCTGATGGTAGCTTCTTTTGCCATGCAGAAGCCCTTTAGTTTAATTAGATCCCATTTGTCTATTTTGGCTTTTGTTGCCGTTGCTTTTGGTGTTTTAGACATGAAGTCCTTGCCCATGCCTATGTCCTGAATGGTATTGCCTAGGTTTTCTTCTAGGGTTTTTATGGTTTTAGGTCTAACATTTAAGTCTTTAATCCATCTTGAATTAATTTTTTGTATAAGGTGTAAGGAAGGGATCCAGTTTCCGCTTTCTACATTTTTTTTTTTTTTTTTGAGATAGAGTCTTGCTCTGTCACCCAGGCTGGAGTGCAGTGGCACGTTCTAGGCTCACTGCAACCTCCACCTCCCAGGTTCAAGCGATTCTCCTGCCTCAGCCTCCCAAATAGCTAGGATTACAGGTATGTGCCACCACGCCCAGCTAATTGGAATAAAAGTATTTCTTAAACAATATGGTTTCTAGAGGAGAGACACTGGAAACTTTTTTTTTTTTTTTGACAGGGTCTCCCTCTGTCACCTAGGCTGGAGTGCAGAGACGTGATCATAATTTACTGCAGCCTCGAACTCCTGGGCTCAAGGGGTCCTCCCACCTCAGCCTCCCAAGTAGTTGGGACTACAGGTGTGAACCACCACACCCAGCTAATTTTTTAAAATTTTTTATAGAGATAAGGTCTCCCTATGTTGCCCAGGCTGGTCCCAAACCCCTGGGCTCAAGTGATCCTCCCACCTCAGCCCTCAAAGTGCTGGGATTATAGGCATAAGTGACCATGCCTATCCTAGAAACATTCTTTTACAAATCAGAACTTAGACAAGGAATTCCACCATCGCTAATACTATTGACATTATTTGTAAAGCTCTGTCCACTGCAGTAATTCAAGAAATAAGTAATACAAATAATTATTCAAATTAAATATAAAAAAATTATTTACTCATCTTAAGTGGCTGCATATCTGCAGAATCTAAATATGTTAGCTTTAAAAATTATTCAAATGAATTAAAGTTAAATGAAGTGCTGAATGTTCAATAAATATTTAAATATCAATAACCTTACTACATGTTAAATAAAACAAACTTGTAACTTCATGAATAAAAAGTCCTATTCATAAAAACAACAGAACTACTCAGCCATAAACTTAAAGAGCAAGGTACATATCCTGCTTTAAAATCATTTTTACTAAGAGATATGTGTTGGAATCAGCTACCAAAAATAGTGATTTTGCTTTGAACAACTTAGCTTAAGCCGTTCTTTGTAATAGAAATTAGATAGCAGAGCAGTGGTGTATTAAGTCTATTTTTTTTTTTTTTTTGAGACAAAGTTTCACTCTTGTTGCCCAGGCTGGAGTGCTGTGGTGCGATCCTGGTTCACTGCAACCTCTGCCTCCTGGGTTCAAGCGATTCTCCTGCCTCAGCCGCCCAAGTAGCTGGAATTACAGGTGCCCACCACCAAGCCTGGCTAATTTTTTGTATTTTAAGTAGAGATGGAGTTCCACCATTTTGGCCAGGCTGGTCTCAAACTCCTGACCTCAGGTGATCTGCCTGCCTCGGCCTCCCAAAGTGCTGGGATTACAAGCATGAGCCACCGTGCCCAGCCTTAAGGCTATTTATAATTTATCATAGCAAAACCTTATCAATTAAAAACATAAGCATAAAGAAAAATAAAAACAAAAATATCAATTAAAAACATAAGCATAAAGAAAAATAAAAACAAAAATATCAATTAAAAACATAAGCATAAAGAAAAATAACAAGTATTTTCTTAGAATATATGGAAAACATCTTGAACATATTCAGTCATGTTCTACATTTCTTGGTGAGAAGATATAAAAATGTCACTTCTTCCGCACCTGTTTTTCTTGATTTCATATAATTCCAATGATTTTTGAATTAGTGTTTATTTAAAATTAATATAAAATTCATCTGGAATATCATGAGCTGATCAAGAATATCCAAAACATATTTTGGAAAAAAAAAAGAAGTTGATTTAGGCAAGACCACTCCCATTAGATTGCAAACATCGATGATAGATAGATAGATAGATAGATAGATAGATAGATAGATATCAACAGTAATTTAATCCATGATTCTGGTTTAAAAATAGGAATATGGATTCATAGAATACAGTGGAAAGCTCAGAAATAGATGTAAAAATTTTAAAGAACCGATATCGTAAAATAAGAGGAAACAAAAATTATTTCATAAAATATGTGAGATAACTGGCTTGTACTATGGAAATGTAATTTCATATTTTACATTAAATATAAAAATAAAATTTAGGCTAAGAAATTGATAAGTAATGAAAAATCACAGAAGAACTAACAGAAAATGAAGTTGAACATAATTTGAAAGTATGATCATTTATTTTACCTCTGAAGCAATATAGTATGTAATAACAAAAGAAAAATATTCATATACATTATTTCCTTTTACAAAAAATAAGAGTTAACTTGGCCGGGCATGGTGGCTCATGCCTGTAATCCCAGCACTTTGGGGACAGAGGCGGGTAGATCACCTGAAGGTCAGGAGTTCGAGACCAGCCTGGCCAACCTGGTGAAACACTGTCTCTACTAAAAATACAAAAAAATTAGCAAGGCGTGGTGGCAGGTGTCTGTAATCCCAGCTACTCGGGAGGCTGAGGCAGGAGAATCGCTTAAATCTGGGAGGTGAAGGTTGCAGTGAACCAAGTTTGTGCCATTGCACTCTAGCCTGGCTGACAAGAGCAAAACTCTGTCTCAAAAAAAAAAAAAAAAACAAAACAGTTAACTAAAGCACACACTTCAGGAAAATATTTGCCACTAACAAAATATTCATCATAATGTAATAACACTAAGAAAAATTAAAAAGAAAAACATCAATACACCAAAAAGTAAGTGGGCCAAAACACATATATTTTCACAAGAGGAGATTCAGAAAGTAGATATAAATATGGAAATATGTTCAACCTCACTAGTTTTCAAATAAATACAAATTAAAGCGATAATAAGCTATGCTAACACCCAGTGTTGGTGATGCCAGTTAGCACAACCTTTTTGGAAAGCAATTTGGCAGCATGTTTCAAAAGTCATAAATATATTCATTCCGTTTGAAGCATTAACTTCAGCCTTAGAATCCTGAGGAAATAACTTGAAAGAAGAAAATCCCTAGGCATGAAGATGCTCTTGCCATAGCATTTATAGAATTAGAAACCTGGAAATAATGAAACTGTTTAGCAATAAGGAATGATTCAGTAAAATAAGTTATGTCAGTCTGATAAGAGTGTTGTGCAGCAAGCAATTCTTTGGCCTTGTGGATATTGCCGGCTAATTGACACCCCAGCTGCCTCTGCATCCTATCTGCCCTTTAAGTCTTCACTCCCTCTTTATCTGGCTTGATTCACGAAAGAGCCATCAGCCTGGTAAGGAGTCCCATACTGGGTTTCTTAGGACAAAGCTTCGGCTTTTTAACTGTACTTGCCTGGACCCCAAGTTACGCAAAAATACCTTCACCTCACTGGCTCCTCTCTCCTTCCACTGCACCTGAAAAAAACATGCTATCTCCTCTTTTCAGGTCCACTCCAACCTGGCTTCTGCCCCACTGTTCCCCTGAACCTGTTCTTGCTAAGGTCACTAGTGAACTCCATGCAGCCATTCCAGCAGACACTATAAGGTCCTCATCTAACTTGGCTGATAGCCAGCATTCTTGAAACTGTCTTTTCCATTGCTTTCCATGGCACGCCCACTCCATGCTCTCCTCCTTCTCTGTGGCCAGGCCTCAATTCCCTTGCTGGGCCTTGCTGGTCCCTTCTCTCCCTGTCTCTAAATATTGGAGCCATTTAAGGCCCAGTTTTGGCTCTTCCTCTCTTCTTACTCTACATTTCGTCTGTAGACAATCTTATTCACTTCCATGGCTTTATAAATCGTCTGTATGTTCATGTCTCCTTTATCCCCACCCCAGATTGCTCCTCTGAGCTCCAGGCCCATACCCAACTTGACACATCTGCTTGAGTATCACACAAGTATCTTGAACTACATACACCCATACCTGAAGTCTTGAATCTTCTACCCATCCGCCTCTCCATCAGTATGCCCCATCTCCATGTATGGTACCTCCATTCATCCATTTGCTCACCAGCATCCTCCATATCCACATCCCCCACTTCCAGTCCTGCCCGATGCCACTTCTAAGGGGTACTTCGACTGCCTCGTTCTTTCCCTTTCCATTGTACCATCTTAGCTCAGTCATTTCTTGATGATTCCTTGATACCATGTGACCTTCCAGTTTTATTCTGGTGGAATATTCTATACTTCTACTAGTCTATAAGCTCTTTGAGGGCAAGGACCATAGCTGTTTGGTTCACTGGTATATTCAGTACATTGTGCAGCACTTGGCATATGTTGCAAGCTTGATAAATATTTATGGAATAAATAAATGGAATCATTATAGTTATGTAAAAGCTACATATGTGAGAACTAGAAGGAAATGTGGAAACTTTAAAAGAGTTGGTGAAAGTATGATTTTTAAAAATTCTGATACTCTTGTTATAACGTTTGAGCGTGAATTCAATTTAAGACATATATGTATACAAGGTAAGATGTGTGGTGCGGATATAAATGCTGCTTGAAGATTCGGCATGAATGAGAGTTCAGGCATTTGTTGAAGATAAGTTAGTGGGAATGGTTTGGGATCTTTCACTGTGCTCAGAATTCCCTAAAGATAATTGAACTCCAGTCCAGGTGAAGTGGACTGAAAGAACTTGCCTTCTTCCAGCATGATAATATGGCCAGAACTTTTTGAAAATGGAAAGATAGGGGTGACCTCCAGGGACTAGATTAGACTTAGCAAGCTTATCAAAGAACGAGGGAGACAGCAGAGTCTTAGGTGGCAGTGCCTAAGTCTGGGAGGAAGTGAGAAGTATAACAGAAGACAGACAGCTGCCAGGTTGTCTAGACTATGGCTCTTCATAGGGGGTGATAAGGTTACCACTTCCTGCACTCCCAGGTTCCTTTCACTTAGCCCTCATTCCCACCAGATCCCATCATGCGCCTGATGCAAAAGGAGTCCCCTGTTGGCATGTTAATTCCTATAATTTTCCTTCTGAACAGGACACCTGGCTGCCTTGTTCCTTTGGACCATTTCCTTGGGAAAAAGTTACTTTGGGGACATTTCAAGATTGTCTTTTTGTGTCCCTACTATACACACACACACATACAAGCACACAGATGTATCCCTGTACACATACAAACATACACACACAAAAACACTGCCTCCACCCAATTTTGATCATATGTTTGACCACAAGCAAAATCTTAACTAATTCTAAAGCACATTTCACAGGCCACCTTCTTTAATCATTATCTAACAATATTAGCAATAAGGAATAGTTGACAAATGTATCTTCACACCTAGGATCATCAAGGCACGCTGTCTTAAATGAACCCCCCAGATCAAAGAGAAACAGATGAAAAAAAGTCATGTGTTTGGATGGGAATAATTAATATCATAAAGATAGAAATTTTTCTAACATTAAGGCACATATTTAATACAATTTCATTTAGACTCAGTCCCCTCAACCCCTTCAGATAAAATGAATATGGATGAATAATGTCCAGGAAATGCTAAGAAAATTATGAAAATGGAGATAAAGAAGGAGAGATTTGCCTTATCAGATGCTAAATATATTTAAAATTACAGGAGTAAAAACTTAATGACATTGGAATAGAAGTAGATCAATAGATTATTAGAACAGAGCAGAGTTCAGAAATAGATTCCAGATAAATGGAAATTTAATATAGGACAAAATGATATTTCAGTTCAGTGGGAAAAGGAGGTTTGTTTTTGTTTAATAAATGGCTGTGACATAATTGATTAACCATCTGGATAAAGTTGGACCCTTATCTCACACTGTATATAAAAATAAATTCCAGATGGATTAAAGACATAAGCTTAAAAATAAAGCAATAAAGATGTTGGAACAATTTTATATTTGTCCGTAAGCTAGAGTTTGGGAAGCACTTTATAGCCGAGACAAGAAACCCTGTATTTGATTACTTAAAAGCACATTGTGTAAGAGTAAAAGATGCCACAAGCAAAAGTTACAAGATAAACAATAGATTAGGAGAAAAATATGTGTCAGAAATATGACAGATAAAGATTAATATCTACATCATGCAGAGAGCTCTTGAAAATTGATAATATATACACACAAAGCAGAAAAATGGCCAAAGAATAAGAATATGCAATTTACAAAAGAGCAAACCAAATAGCCAACAAAACATCTATTCTTTTATATTTTTATGTATTTGTCTATTTATTTATTTATTTATTTTTGGAGGCAGTGTCTTGCTCTGTCACCCAGAAACATCTATTCTTTACATCAGCTCTTCTGAGAAATCTTCCCTCCTGTGGCAGGTCAAAAGGTGAGATAATATGAGGCTCTATGATGGATGGAAATGAGGCAGAAATCATCATTTTTTCCCCATATCTTCCCTGCACAGACTACAGTGACTATGGTGGGAAGCTTCTCTCCAAGACACTCAAAGTGCATGGTGAAGAATGTGGACTCTAGCAGGGAGCTCTGCCAGAATAAAAGTCAGCCCAACCGGACCTGCACCTGTAGCATCCCAACCAGAGCAACCTACAAAGGTATGTGGATTCTTCTGGGTATTTTTGTTATAAAGTCAAAAAAACGGGCCGGGCGCGGTGGCTCACGCTTGTAATCCCAGCACTTTGGGAGGCCGAGGCGGGTGGATCACGAGGTCAGGAATCGAGACCACGGTGAACCCGTCTCTACTAAAAATACAAAAATAGCCGGCGTGTGCGGCGCCTGTAGTCCCAGCTACTCAGAGAGGCTGAGGCAAGAATCGTGAACCCGGAGCGAGCTTGCAGTGAGCCGAGATTGCCCACGCACTCCACCTGGCACAGAGCGACTCCGTCTCAAAAAAAAAAAAAAAAAAAAAAAAAGTCAAAAAACAAGGGAACCTCCTGAGTTTAGTTTTCCCAAGGAATCTGAATAGTTCCCCCTCTGTAGACTCACTCCCTCCCTACCCCCTGGTTCCCACTTTTCCTCTGGGTCCTCCTCACCTCTGGTTTACCTTATTCACTGACTCCAAGACCCCACTATCAGATATACCTGGACAATGACAAGAGGAGGGCAAGTTGGATGGGAGAGTGCAGAAAAGCCAGATAGCACTGGGCCGACTGTACCCAAATGGTTTGGATAACTCAGAGATCTGAAAAGCAAGAAATACCCTGGGTGAGATGAGAAATTTTGACAACCAATGTTCTATCAGTTTGAGTTCATTGCATTCATACATCCATCCAGGAAGTATTTATTGAACATCTACTATATGTGAGGCACTATGCTAGGTACTAGGGATACAGTGACTCCCCCTTGCCCCTAAAAAAAAGACTGTACACAGGGATAGAGAGAAGTAAGTAGCTCATTACAATGCAGTGTGTAAATACAGGGAACATAGAGTACCATGAGAAGCACATGAAAAATGTACCTTACCAGACATGGCAGAGGGGGAAGGGGTAAGGAAAGCTTCCTGGAGGAAGTGATGTCCAGACAAGGCGAGGGTAGAGTTGAGCCAGACAAAGAGGATGGGAATGGGTATTTCAGACAGAGACCAACCTGCATGATGGCCAGGAGAAAAAAAGCTTTATTTGAAGAACCAGAAGAGCTTCTACATGGCCAAGGCACATGGGGTAGGGGAAGGTGGAAAGGGGAGAAGGAGGGAAGATAGATACCAAAGGAGGCAGCCAGGGGACCATTAAGGGCCTTGTGAACCGTGAATCCTGGGAGCTGTGATGAGATGCTGAAAGTTTTAAGCTGGAGGCTGGCAGCACAATCAGATTTTTATCACAGAAAGGTTCAATTGTGCATTGTCTGTCTTTCTTACTGGAATGTAAGCCCCATGGAGGCAGGGACTTGGAGAAGACATCTTCACTGCTGTGCTTAGAACAGTGTCTGGCACAACGTAGCCATTCACAATCAATAAACGTTTCTTGAATGAATGAATGGCTTGAAGGTGGAGAATGGACCAAAGAAGGGAAAGACTGAAAGACTGAGTTCCAAAAGATCACTTGGAGGGGTCCAAGTGAGAGGGAAAGTGAAAGTGGAAAGCTACTGGAGGGTCCAGGTGAGAGGGCAAGTGAGAGCTGGAGGAGAAGCCAAGGGGGATGGAGAGAAGTGGATTCAATAGATGGTCAGGAGGTCCAGTGGGCAGACTGAGGACTCCTGAGTCTCTTCGAATGAGAAAGACTAGAAGTAGAGTTGAGTTCATGGAGTAGGTCTCCAGGACTGAGTGATGATCATTAATGGAGCTGAGTGGGTTTTGTGGTGAGAGCTGGAGTTACCCAATATCAGTCCATTCTGGCTGCTATAACAAAATACCTTAGACTGGATAATTTATAAAAAATAGAAATGTATTGCTTACAGCCCTGGCGACTGGGGAGTCCAAGGTCAAGTCTCCAGCAGATTCAGTGTCTGGTAAGGGCTTGGCCTCTGACTTCACAGATGGTGCCTTGTTGCTATATTCTCACATACAGAAGGGGCAAGGGAGCTCTCTTAAGCCTCTTTTATAAGGACACTAATCACATTCATGAGGGTGCAGCCCTCATGATTTAATCACTTCACAGAGGCCCCATGGCTTAATACTAAAACTTTGGGTATTAGATTCCAACTTATGAATTTAGGGGAGACATAAATATTCTGACCATAGCACCCAATTGATCCTAAATCCTTCAAAAGGCGATTTAATACACCAGGCCAGAGATGTGAGCTTAAAAATGCTCTCAGCCACTGGATGGTGGCTGTTTGGGTCTGATTGCTTGGAAAATCACCTCAATTTTCCACTTTACTTTGTCCACACTGTGCAGCCTTTGTGATGCATTTCTGGTTAATTTTGTTCATTAAAACGCAGACCTTGCTCACCTATAAAATATGCCTCTGAAGTATTTGAGATCACCTTGTAAAGCTAGTTGGTTGCTTTTAGAGCCTCCATCAGTTGCACCCAACCCTTCACCTGCCGTTTTCTGAATATCTTACATATTCCGAACAGGCAAACAAATTCACTTCCCAGCCTCTTGTACTCAGCCAGCCAGTGACCGTTGCCAAGCCTTTATCCATGGCCTTCTTTAAACCTAGAACGGCTTCCCCCTTTCACAAAATCCTGTCCCCCTTTCTGCTTTGAAACATTGGAGAAAAGTCACCTTTTCCATATGCCCCTGCCGGATTCTGCTCTGACTTTCTCAGCCATTCTAACACCCCTTTGGTCCTCCATGCACACCTCTGTCTTGGTACCCAGGTTACCAGAGAGAACTGAAACCACTCATATGGTTGTTTCCTTGACTGTGCTATCATCACCCAAATTATTTTACCTCTTCCAGAATAACTGTAAATGCTTTCCTAGAAGAAATCATGAATATTCATTTCCTTGTGATATTTCCAAATAGAGTTTTGTGCCTATTTGGTGCTTGAAAAAAAGTATGACTTTTGCAGTCTTCATCACCGGACACTTATAGATGCCACTGGAGTGTATTTTCACTGGGAGTCCCTCTGAGCTGACTGTCCCTGTGTTCATTCTACTCACATGTAACAAGTGTCTGTTCAGAGGCTTTTGCAGAGAGGTCATGCCAGCCCTCCAAGCCTCTTTGTCTTGAGAACAGAAGACGATCATTTCACACACACCCTCTGTACGTGAACCGAATTTTATGTGGAATTCTGACTTTCAGAGGGTCTGTTATTGCTGTGGAGAAGGACCTTAAAGTAAGGGTTTTTAGACTTTGGGAACCACACACTAATAAAATTTCAATAAGAAAATGAGGGGTGCCAACGGAGTCAAGCCAGCTTCTTATTTTGTCAAGACTTGGATTTAAAAAGCACCCTCTCGGCCGGGCGCAGTGGCACACGCCTGTAATCCCGGCACTTTGGGAGGCCGAGGCGGGCAGATCACTTGAGGTCAGGAGTTCAAGACCAGCCTAGCCAACATGGTGAAACCCCATCCCAACTAAAGTAAATAAATAAACAAACAAATAAATAGCACCACCTCCTATTCCTATTAATTCACCAAAGGGAAAAGATATTAATACCTTGTTAGTAGCACTGGTCCCTGGACAGAGGGGATTTGAAAGGTGCTACTTTGTGTTGTGGCCCCAAACCTGGGCTCTATACAATCATTCCATGGGGAGCAATGCAACCACAGGTTCCTGGGTCCACCCCAGGCTTGCTAAATCAGAATATTTAGGGGCATGGCCCTGGGATCTATAGCTTTGTAAATTTCTCAGGTGATTCTGATAGACAACTGGGTTTGGGAATCACTACCTTGGATAGAGTATATATGTTTAAAGAGATACAGGAAATACTATGTTTCTCTAATGCTGATTTAGTAGTTTTGAAATCCTTGTTATTTTGTTCTTTTGGGGTTTTCTAACCAATGAGTAGGTTTTCAAAGGGAAATAAGAAAGCCTTTGTCACAGATTTGGTGACAGTTGACCCCAAGAAGATCGTGGAACCCAGCCTATGGAAACTACACTTTAGAGTATGTTAGGTAAATATTTGCAGCGTGGATTTTTCTGAAGGTGCAGGATTTCTAATGCTCCGGTTTTCATGTTCTAGGCACTTCTTGCTTGGTGACTTGTTTTATTCCTATGCCTTGGCCAATTAAAAGCTGAGATAGTGATCCCTAGGAGAGTATGAGATGTAAATGAGCTGTAAAATGGCTTCTTCCTAGTGATTATCCATGGGAGGCTTGGAACTCGAGGTGGGTTCAGTCTGTTTGGAGGCTTGAGCTGTGCACTTCGGCAGCCTGATGCGAATGGCCCATGGGGAAGGAACCACATACTGATTGAAATGTTAGCGAACAGCTGGCACGCTCCCGCCCACTATGCAGAGGAGGCAAAAATATTTATCTTTTTTTGCATTTACAGCTATGCTTGACTATAGCAGGACTCCACCATAAATGACTTTTTCCCCCCTTCCCTCCAGATGTTTCAGTTGTCAACGTGATGTTCTCCTTTGGTTCTTGGAATTTATCAGACAGATTCAACTTTACCAACTGCTCATCATTAAAAGAGTAAGATTTTATTTGAAATTTGAATATTCTCTCATTTGTCTTAATTTACTTATTTGTTTGACTCCTCGATTTCCTAAAGAACTCTTTTGTGAGACAGAACTTTCCAAAATGCCTTTTGAAGCATGGTGTAATGGGAGATAGGAGAGCCACTGAGCTAATCAGCTCCGCTCACACATTCTAGCCCTGACTAGTAAGCTGGCGCCGCGAGGGAGAGAGATCCACTGTGCTTAAGTGTTCATACCCACAGGGAAATATGTCTTCCCAGGACAGAGAGGCAGCCTTGAAGTAAGTAAAGAAGAAGGGACAAACTAGGCGTGGTGGCTCACATCTGGAATCCCAGCACTTTAGGAGGCCGAGATGGGCAGATCACTTGAGCCCAGGAGAGTTTGAGACCAGCCTGGGCAATATAGTGAGATGCCATCACTAAAAAAACACAAAAGTTAGCCAGGCATGGTGGTGTGTGCCTGTAGTCCCAGCTACTTGGGTGGCTGAGGTGGGAGGATCACCTGAGCCTAGGAGACGGAGGTTGCAGTGAGCCGGGTTGGCACCCTGCATTCCAGTCTGAGTGACAGAGTGAGATTGTCTCAACAGAAAGAAGAAGGAGCGCTGCTAGATTCTCTTCTGATTGGAATGGCTTCGGGAATTTGGGTGGAACGAGAAGCCTTGAGCGTAGGGGTAAAAAGTCATACTTGAGAAGGACAAGGTGAAGTCCCTTTCACCAAAAGAACATGTTCCTGCTGCCCCCCTTTTTCACCGTCTTTGGCCTCTTTGAGCTACATAGGCCCCTGAGTTAGTGCCCAGCCTCACTCCTTGCTTCTAAAGCAGCAAGAGGACAGAGGAAATATGTTTCTCAGATGCCTGACTTTCCAATTGGAAGTTGGGATGGAGGCCTGCAGGGCATCTTGGGAGGCTGCATGAGTAGCAGTGCTGTAGATCACTCCACGGTTTGATTGACCAGCTATGTGAGCACCAAATGGGAGTTTCTTTTGGCCTGGCCTGGGAACCATGGTTTCTATGGGGAAAATGAATTTGAACTTGAAGCTGAGCTGGGAGGCTGCTCTTGAATGATTAGAACAGGAGCCCCTGGGCCTCATCTCTTCCACTGAGGCACTTTGAAAAAGATGACACAAGGCCCAGTTCAATTATCGCTAAGAAACAGAATGAATTTAAGGAGAAAAAAATACAAAAATTGCTACAGAAAGCCTCAGAAGTTCGTAAAAATAGGAAAAAAAGGGGAGAATTAAATAGAATTATATAGCTCAAAGACAGTTGAAAGATAACGTAGCTCCCCTGATGCCCACTTTAAGGCCAGATGAAAGGAACCGACTAGCTCCAGGTCCCACAACTCGGTAATTAAGAACCAGACCTCAGACCTAGGTCCCCCGGGGAGGGGGAGTGCCCTTTCCATAAGTAACTGCTTCCTGTTAGGAAACGACTTAGTACAGTAATCACACCCCGGGGGTAGAAGAAGCGTGCAAATCACAAACCCGATTCTAGCTCACTTAGGTGGCCGGATCCACGCAAAAGCCAATGTGTCTTCTCCTTCCATGGAAACTGCAGTTTCTGTAGGTCAGAATCTCAGAATGTTTCCTGATTTCTTGGAGAAGGTATAAAACAAACTGAGTCCCCCGGCCCTGCACTAGCACCCCTTGCTGGAGCTAAGTAAGGCTTCCTCTGGCCTCCCTTGGCCCTGTTTCCAGATCAACCCCGATTTCCCTTTTTAACACTCCTTCTCATAAGTGCTTTTCAAGTCCTCCACAGTTTACCCAATCATGATAGGTGATTTGATTAGTAGAAACACAATTCTTCCTTAATTTCATTATAAAGCAAACACAGGCACCTCGTTGCCTCTGCTTGCCAGCTAACACCTTCTGTCTCACGTCTTCCAGGCAGTTGGCAGTGTGACTGCTGGAGTGAGTGAGGGCTTCCTGATTTTGGAAGGCAGGGTGGGTAGAGGCGGGGAGAGAGGCCTTTCCAGAGGGACTTACCTGAGGGTAGACAAATAGCAGAACTGGATTCAGAAACAGATTCACTGGGTTCCTATTATCTACAGACCAGCAGGTGACCCAGCTTCAGGTTTCCATGGCAACACCCCTGCAGGTGCCATTCTGGCCCATCAACCTGAGGGCTTCCGAGAGCAGGGCACAAAGCCTCACAGGAATGTCTGTCCGGGGATTTTTTTTTTGTCTTCTTTTAAATGCTTGCATGCCACATCACAGAGGGAAATTCTAGGATGTGAACATTGTCCTAAAACGCAGGAATTAAGTCAGTTTTCTGTGTTGCTAGATGCCCAGCATGCGTAGAAACTGGCTGCGCGTGGTGTAAAAGTGCAAGAAGGTGTATCCACCCCTTCACAGCTTGCGACCCTTCTGATTATGAGAGAAACCAGGTAAAGTAACATTTTTGGTATTGTAAGTCTTAACCGCCGGGCATGGTGGCTCACGCCTGTAATCCCAGCATTTTGGGAGGTCGAGGCGGGTGGATCACCTGAGGTCAGGAGTTCAAGACCAGCCTGACCAACATGGCAAAACCCTGCCTCTACTAAAAATACAAAGTTAGTGGGGTGTGGTGGCGCATGCCTGTAATCCCAGCTACTCAGGAGGCTGAGGCAGGAGAATCGCTTGAACCTGGGAAGCGGAGGTTGCAGTGAGCCTAGATCGCGCCACTGCACTCCAACCTGGGTGACAGAGTGAGACTCTGTCTCAAAAAAAAAAAAAAAAAAAGATTTAACCAAAAATAAATGTTTGTGACTGCCTAGTCCTACCTTCTCTTTTATGTTTGTTTTGCACACTTTGAATTTACCACCCATCTGGATGTTGAAGGGCTGTTCTCCATTCCAGGAACAGTGTCCAGTGGCTGTCGAGAAGACATCAGGAGGAGGAAGAACCAAGGAGAACAAGGGGAACAGAACCAACCAGGCTTTACAGGTCAGACCCTATTTTTGTGTGGTTGAGGGGAAAACCTCTCTTTGAATGACCATGACCACAACTTGTACTACCTTAGGTTCCTTAAAAAAATTCTCTATTTTACTTTCTACCAAAATTCCCTTTTGTATCTTTGGTTTTTTAACCACGTTTCACTTAATTAGCTCAATACATCAAAGGCTGGACACTCACATAAAATAAATTAAAACTCTGTAATTATGAAAAATGATGTTGCTCTGGTCGAAATAAAATTGTAAAGGTGACTTTGCAGCTCACTGGGGAAGAGCTGGAAGGAAGTTTTAGCATTCCATCTGAGGGCTTTCAACTTGCACCTTATATAATTGAGTTTCTGGGGGTTATGTGTGTGGATGGGGGTCTGTGCAAAGTGTGCAAACTAACCTCAATTCCATTGTTTTTTTCAACTTTGTAGGGACATCTAACCAGTAGTGAACGCTGCTAAACCAGAATTGTTATAGAATGTGTATTTCTCTCGCCTTCTCACAAGCAGTTATTTATCCATGAACTTTCCGTGGAAATGCCCCTTATTTTCTTCATAGTAAATTACTAAGCCCCCATGTCAGTCATGTTTGAAAAGAGGGGACGTAACAATGTAAACATTTCTGGGCGGAACACATGGCTGTGCTTACAACTTCATTCAGTCAACAAAAGTTCATTGAGCATCTATGTGCTCTATAAACACAAAAAGAGGGTAAGTCTTGCCCTCGCTAACCTTGGAGTCTAGCAGAAATAGACAAATTACAAATGATAGCTCTGGGGAGAAAAAGGCTTCATTTTCCATTTCTCTAATCTGTGGTTTTGACTTCTCCATTTGCTGCTACCTAAGGTCAAGTGCAAAGGTAAATAAGTAGCACATTTTAAGTCATTACTGAAAAGTTTATAGTAACTTCAAGTGAATTAAGTAACAGGCAGAGGGAATGTGAATCAAATGGATATGAAGTTAATTAAAGGCATTAGAAAAGCTTGATGCTCAGGTATCTCCAGACTTTAGCAGTCTTTGAGGTCTTGTTAAGTAATGGGCTCCTTTTCTCATCCCATTGGTTTGGAAAACTAAGACACAGTGACAAGGACTTGGATCAGGGAGACAGTGGCTTTGTGGCTTTTTCTTTTTAATTAAACTTTGTTGTTCCAGGGTTTGTTTGTTTGTTTTTTCATTTTGATAAAATACACAAACAAAATTTCCCATTTTTATTGCTTTTAAGTGTACAGTTAGTCGTGGTAAGTACGTTCACATCATTGCACAATCCATCTCCAGAACAGTTTTCATCTTGCAAAACTGAAACTCTATGCTCATTAAATAATAACTCTTCATCTCTCTTTCCCCCCAGCCCTTGGAAACCACCATTCTAATTTTTTGTCTCTATGAATTTGACTACTCTAGGTACCTCATATAAGTGAATTTGTCTTTTTGTGCTGGCTTCTTTCACTTAGCATGATGTCCTCAAGGTTCATCTGTGTGGTAGCATGGGTCAGAATTCCCTTCTTTTCTAAGGTTGAATAATATTCCAGTGTATGTATATACCATGTTTTGTTTACCATTCATCCATGGATTAATGCTTGGGTTGCTTCCACATTTTAGCTATGATGAATAATGCTACTAGGAACGTGGGTGTGCTGCTATTTCTTCGAGACCCTGCTCTCAGTTCTTTTGGTCATATGCCCAGAAGCGGAATTACTGGATTGTATTGTAACTCTCTTTTTGGTTTTTTGAAGAACCATTGTACCGTTTTCCATAGCAATAATACCATTTTGCATTCCCACCAACAGTGCACAAGGGTTCCAGTTGCACCACATCCTCACCAACACTTGTTATTTTCGATTTTGTTTGACAGTAGCCATCCTAATATGTGTCAGGTGGTATCTCACTGTGGTTTTGATTTGCAATTTCCTTGATGATTAATGATGTTGAGCATCTTTGTGTATGCTTGCTGGCCATTTGTATATCTTCTCTGGAGAAATGTCTAATCAAGTCCTTTGCCCATTTTAAAAATTGGGTTATTTTTGTTGTTGTTGAGTTGTAGGAGTTCTTTATGTATTCTGGATATGAACCCCTTATCAGATATATCATTTGCAAATATTTTCTACCATTCCGTAGGTTTCCTTTTCATTCTGTTGACTGTGCCCTATAATACACAGAGTTTTTAATTTTGATGAAGTCCAGTTCATTTATTTTTTCTTTTATTGCCCATGCTTTCGGTGTCAGATCCAATAAATCATTGCCAAATTCAATGTCATGAAACTCTCTATATTTATTCGTAAAGGTCTGTAGCACTTATATTTTGGTCTCTGATTCATTCTGAGTTCATTTTTATATATGGCATAAGAAACGGGTCTAACTTCATTCTTTTGCATGTGGATATCCAGTTTTCCCAACATCATTTGTTGAAAAAAATGTCCTTTCTCCATTGAATGGTCTTGGCACCCTCGTCGAAAATCATTTCATCATATTTGTGAGAGTGTATTTCTGGGTGTTCTTTTCCATTCTATTGGTCTATGTCTGTCTTTATGGCAGTACTGCACTGTTTGATTACTGTAGCTTTGTAAAGTAAATTTTGAAATCAGGAAATGTGAATTCTTCAGCTTTGTTCTTCTTTTTCAAGATTGTTTTAGAAAATAATAAACTTTTAATTTTGAGATAATTGTAGATTCACATGTACTTGTGAGACAATAATACTTAACATCTTTTGCCCAGTTTCCTTCAATAGTACTATCTTGCAAAACTATAGCACAACATCACAGTCAGGATATTGACGTTGACAGCAGTCAAGACACAGAACAGCTCTATCGTCACAAGGCTCCCCAGGTTGCCCTTTCACAGTCACATCCATTTCCCTCCTCCCTCCCATTCTCCGTCTCTGATGCCTGGCAACCACTGATCTCGGCTCCATTTCTATAATTTTATCATTTCAATAATTTTATATAAACGGAATCATCCAGATGTACCCTTTGGGGGACTGGCTCTTTTAACTCAACATAATTCTCTGGAAATTCATCCAAGTTCTTTTATGTATCAATAATTCATTCCTTTTTATCGCTGAGTCGTGGTCCAGGCAGCGGCTTTTTAAACTTCTTTAATTTTAAAGATGAATATCATAAAGTCACTACATCCTGGTTTCCTGCAGTGTATCTCTCTGCACCCTTTGAACTGTGTGGTTAAAAGGACTGGGGTCACCACAAGAGAAGAAGAAGGCTGAAAATAAACAAAAGCCCAGATCTGTTTTCAGTGCTTCTCTGTGGATTACCCCTCTAAGTATGGAGAAAGACATTTTGTTGATACTGACATGTTTTCTTTAAATATGTGACTCAGAGCAGAATCTCTCTTTTGTTTGATAGGGAATGGAGTGTTATTTGTCACAGGAGGGATTTCTCGTGCTCTGTCAAACACTGCTGTCTTTCATTATCAGGTGGAATGTGTAACATTCTGGTTCCCACTTTGGGCCTTCATGTTGGCCTTGAACAAAGCACCCAATGTCTTTGTGATTCTGTTTCTACCAGAGAAGTCACTCACAGCTTTGCTTCAATGCATCTGCCCACACCACATAGGTACCGAGTACTTCCTGTGTGCTAGGCACTAGGAATGGAGCAGGTACTGTCCTAGGCGTCTAGGATCCTGAACTTGAGTTGATTCTTTCTAGAGGCATTTATTGCACACCTATTAGATGCAATTATACCAATCTCCACAGATTCCATGAGGAGGATTCAAATGAATCAGGCACATCTCTGGCCATCAGTCTCAAGAATCTTATCCATGAGTACATGAGTAACAATACAAGATTTTAAAAATATTAATATAGGGAAAGTACAAGAAAGTATACAGAGAGCCTCTCTGTGCCCGGGGCTTTGTCTTAGTCCTTCCTGTTCGCTTAAACCCAGTGCCTTGAAGTTGAAAACACTTAATCAGTGTGGTTAGTTAAGTCTTTGATTGATGGATGGATTGATTGATGGAGATGGCATTTCAGCCCACCTTTGAGGATGAGAAGCATCCAGACACATGAATGTGGGTATTCGAAGCAGAGGAACCAGCATAAGCACAGTGTGGGGGTAGGAGCCAGAAGATTCCAGGACACACACGAGAGGAAACCCTAAGTAGGCACAGAGGATGCAGGAAATTATGAGACACAAGGTTGAAATGACCCTGGAGCCTGCATATATAGGGCCTCACATACCAGTCCTATGAGTGCTGACTTTATTCTTCAGTGGCAATGGAATGCTATTCAAGGTATCTTATTTTATTTTTTTAGTGTATGAGTTTTCTAATCCAAGGATCTGGTACTTATGAGATAGGGTCCTGGTTCAGTCCCTACTAGGCCGGTAGCCCTCACACTGTTTCATGACCCCAAGACCTACCCCTGTATCCTGACCCTGAAACGTATAGCATCATCTGCCAAGGGGGCTGAGTTACAGAAAAGTGTGACCACAATAGAGAAATGAGCTCAAAAATCTATGTATGACCTCGGAGGAGGAGTATTTCAAGCTATAAAGGCCAGTGTCTGACCGTCTGTCTGTTTCTCTCCACATATCTAGTAGTTGAAACCTTGTCAGGGACCGTTGGCCCTGTCACCCTGACCTGACAACTTCTCCTTCCATTTCTTAACATTCTCAGGTCTGGTGCCTTCACTCACTGAGACCAGAGATAGCTCCCCTCTCCTTTGTGCATTCAACGAAAGATTGTGAAGATTTATGATATGATGTCATCCTAATATTTGTTATTACCCTCAATATGCTTATCACTATAGGGCAGAAATAAAGCATACAAAGTCATATCCCCTGGCAATTTACATTCAAATGGTTCTTTCTCTTCCTTGCACCTCCTCTTCTCTTCCTCCATCACTTCTTCCCCGCCGAGATGGAGTTTCACTCTTGTTGCCCAGGGTGGAGTGCAGTGGCACAATCTCGGCTCACTGCAACCTGTGCCTCCCCAGTTCAAGTGATTATCCTGCCTTGCCCTCCCAAGTAGCTGGGATTACAGGCACCCGCCACCATGCCCAGCTAATTTTTTCCAATTTTTAGTAAAGACAGGGTTTCACCATGTTGGCCAGGATGGTCTTGAACTCCTGACCTCAGGTGATCTGCCTGCCTCATCCTCCCAAAGTGCTGGGATTACAGGCATGAACCACCACACCCGGCCCCTCCATCACTTTTGACTATGCATTTTAGATCTCTCACAGGCAATCCAAATGAATGCTTTTGGGGACCTTGCCTTCAAGAATGAAACTAAATTTCACATATACCTTGCTGAGTAGCTTCTATGGGCCTAGCATAGGGCCAGGTACTATAGAATTAACTTACAATCATTCATTTATTCGTTCATTCAAAATTTGTTTGTTGAGCAACTACTATGTGCTAGACAGGCAGGCAAAGTGTGTGGCTGCATGGAGCTTACATGGTAGAACTTATAATATTTTGGAGGAAATAAGATTCATTTTCATGAAGCAGTTGCATGTGCACAACAGAAAAAGATACAAGAGAGAATGCCAGAATGTACTCAAATGAACAGTGGTAGCTAGTATTTGCTGAGCCTGTGCCATGCCCTGAGCTCAGAGTATCTAAGCCTCAAAATGGACCTATTTTCCCCATTTTATAGATAAGGAAATTTTAGCTCAGAGAGAGCAAATGGTAGGTAAGAAATATGAATCCAGGCAATCTGACTCAACAGAGTTTTAACCATTACCCTACATTGTATGCCCTAAATTGAATTTAAACATTGGTTAAACCATACTACTGATGATATTAATAAAAGTCAGTCTGGAAAGGACTCTAATATTGGCTTCTCTTGGCATTAGACTGTGAAAGCCTGCCCCCGATCCATGCCACACATGTAGGGTAGGAGCAAGACCTCCAACCTGGCCAGGATGTGGGAGGAGTGTATTAACCTCAAAGACATGGGAGAAAGGGGTGGGGCAGGGTGTGGTCAGAGGGAAGGAGTCAGACCCAGACACGGCTGGGCATCTGCTCCAAGACAGGGAGAGCAGAAGAGGCTTAGTGAGGCAACTGAGGCCCTGGGGAGAGGGGAGCAGCAAGAATCTCATGCATGAGTCGAATCTTGGCCAAGGGGTGGACTTTGAGGGGCTGGGTTTAAATTGGAATCAGGGCCCTCCACTGGCTGGGAAGAGCTGTCCTCCCTGGCCCTGGAGTTTTGGTCACCCAGTCCAGGTCTGGGGAGCCACACTCAGAAGGCTCAAGTGCCAAGAGGAATAGCGGGTTGTTCAGAGGGTGGGCTTGGCAGCCAAGTCAGCCTCCTTTTAGAGTCTGCAGCTCAGAGAAGTGAGTCTTGATCTCTTCGCACAGGGCATTGGTCTGTCACCTTCTCCCTGGAAGTCTCAAGCTCTGTGTCCCGAGGCACTGCTCACTATTGGCATTTCCAGGGCCAACTGAAATCACATCTCAAGTTCCCTGGAGTCTGTACCGAGGGGTCCCCGTGAAAAGGCATTTGTCCCAGGGGCTAAGCATCAAATGAATAACCATTTTGTTCCATTTCACGCTCTGATTTTTCTTGAGTGGACCTATATTTTGCTATTTTCTTTCCATATCTCACCTCCTTTTACTCTTTCCCATTTCCACTGCTGGTTACCACTCTTACCAATTTATACATTTCATTAATATATTAGTTCCATCCTCTTCTCAGTCATTAATAAAGATGTTAAATAATCCTGAACTGAATACTCACTCCTGTAGGGCCCTACAGGACTCTTTCCTTTAATTAGTTGTGCTACCTTTCATCTATCTAATGTCCTTCGGTTTCAGATTTCCAGCTGGTTTTGAATCCATGTGACTTTTTATCTAGTCCTGTTTGAACTAATTTCACGAGTGAAAATCCGAGAGATGTTTTACTGAGTGTTGATTCAGGTCCAGGCCTACAGAGAGCTTTGCTATATTCCGATTTTTTTAAACAGATTAATAGAGTACAATTTGGCCTTAATAAACTGAGCCCTCCTAATGCACCTCTTTCCAATATTCTTTTCAATCATAGCAGTATTTTCTCCATTAATGTCATGGTAATTTGAATTGTGTTGACGTCAGACTTCACAAAAGGTACTCTTACTGTCAGAAGTAATCCTCTTAGACCTTTTGAAAGATAACTATTTCTTAGTGGTTGTGCTATTTCCAATATCCTATAATGACTTAGTTAAAAATAAAAAACAAAAAGGATCGGGTATTCTATAAATCTCCTAATTAACCAGTTTCTAATGTGCTTTCTTATACAAAACAGAGAGTGAAAACCAGAGCTCATAGTAGTTTATTAAATAAGTTCAAATTGTGCAGCCATTTAAAAATAACCCTGAAGTCTTTAAAATGTAACCTACAGGAAGTAGACTATTCTGAGGTTAATTGCTGGACAACATAGGGCTGTGATGGTTATAGTCAATGGTATTTTGATTTGAATATATAGAAATCCTTGGACATAGAGTGAGGGAGGAATCCCACAATAAGGCTGTAAGAATTTGTCTCTTTGTATTGGGCTCAGTTATGTTTTAAAATTAACTCCCTCTAAAATGTATAAGCTTATAGGGCTGGCTATTATATGCCAGGTTTTATGAATTAACTCTTGATGAAAATACAAAAATTGATCTAAAATATTGAATATGTAGAACCTTTATGGGGAGATGATTCTTTGCTCTTTTGCCTGTACTGGATTTTTCAAAATCTTTATTGGTAAAAAGAAAGAATGCATTTCTAAGAATTGTTGCAACCATACAGGGCAGCCATAGAGCTGACTCTATATTTTGTTTTAAAAATGTTGTTTTATACTTGCACTATTTATTTAGGAGGGTCCTCTGGTAGCTCTTCAACCCATTTATTAAGATTAGAAGAAGTTCCACCAGCAAACAAAAGACAACTAATCTGACTCTGTTTGAAAGCAGACTGGAAGCACCCACTTTCACAAGACAGGCCAGGGCTGGATTCCATCCTAGATGGCCAAGGGAACCCTCTCTAAACAATAGGGGTTTAAAATCTTTTTGAAGTAGCAAGGCAGTCTCCACTCAGGGAAGTAAAAAGTTAATAAGATGGTGTGACAAGCCCTCTGATGGTGTTCGTAGAGCCATTTAAGGAGCAAAATATAACTTCTTAAAAAATCTTTTTTACGTTAGTTGTAAGGCTCTCTTTATCCTCTGCAGAGAGTGGAGAAGTAGCATTTACTTGGCATGTTTGAAAATTTTGCTTGAGCAGACATCAACAGTATAAATATAAGAAGCAGGAAGGACTATCTAGAAAGAAACGAAACCTGGGAATCATAGTTGACTTGGAGGTAAATGTGAGTCTGCAGTGAGGTTTACATAAAAAAAGAAAAAAAATTCTATCTTGTTCCCTTAAGAAGCCAGTGGACTCCTCTAGAGCAGAGGTCGGCAAATGTTTTCTACAAAGAGCCAGACAGTAAATATTTTAGGCTTTGCGGGCCGTAGTATGGTCTCTGCTGCAGCTACTCCACTCGACTGCTGCAGTGCAACAGCAGCCAGAGACACTACCCAGACGAATATTTATAGGTGCTGAAATTTGAATTTCATGTGTTTTTATATGTCATGAAATATTATTCTTCTTTTGACATTTTGTCATGGGCCATGCAAAAGCAGGTAGCGGGCAGGATCTGGCCCACAGACTATAGTTTGCCAACTCCTGATCTAGTGCACACATAGATCATGTGTCCCCCACAACATCTGGCCTAAGGACCCTGTAGGTGCTCAATAAACACTTGTTCTCTTAGCTGTCACCATGTAAGAGTGAAGAGTAAGCCTTTTGCTGTATAACACACACTTGACATTTGCAAGAGATTTATCTTGAAGGCTTTGCTAATCCCCCCATTCCAAGTACCACTCTAGCAGATAATTTCCCCCATAAAATGCAGTCAAGTATAACAGAATAATTAAAGTGACCCTTTCAGGCCCTTAGTGATTCTATAAATACAGGGCTAATGTCCTTCACAAAGTGATTAAAATAAATTCTGCTACCAGAATCAATTCTGTGTCACGTTACATCATTGCTGTGATGACATTAACGATGAATTTACCTCAATCTGCAAAACCAATCCAAAGCGCTGATGAGTGATGGGGACCACTGTGCTGTGTAGCACCTGTGTGTGCCGAGGAGCAGAATGAGAAAATGTCTGTTTCAGCAGGATGGGCAGCCCTGTAGCCCAGCAGTGCCACCCCGATGAGTGTTCCATGCACAAAGGAGCAGAGGATACTCAAGTGCTTCAAGAAGCAGGTGTTAGGCAGGTGTTGGACATCACGGAGTTCTCCCAGGGGCTCAGGGGCTTCTTCCTGGACTTGGTCCTCCAAGTGGATGCACTCAGCATTTAGAATTTCACCAAATGTCATGTGATTAAGCATCTCTGGACCTTGGGGTCATTTTCAAATATCAAGACTGAGTATATTCTGCGATGGTAGAGGATATAGGGGAAAAAAAGAGTGTGAGTATGATGTTCACTCTTGCTGAAGATCTGCTGGACTTTATATTGGGTAGAATCTTAGACTCTTATGTCCTGTTTTGGTCACCGTATTATAGAAGAATACAGACTTGCTGAAAATGGTCTACAAAAAACAGTGAAATTATCAGAATGATAGACAGTAGCATCTGTAACATAAAAGTGAAAGAAATCAGGATTGTTTTATCTTGAAAAGGGAAAATGCTATCAAATAAAGGGCTTTTTTTTTTAAGGGAGAATTTGATTAGACCTCACAAATGGAGAAGTAAGGTGGCATTCACCTATATGGTATGAAGCTAGGTAGCAAGGGACTCCAAGGGACATGTTCTTGACCTTAGGCCTGATAAAGTCTATTGAAACTGGGTAGCAAGAAGGAGGTTGTGGTGTCTACAAACCTTAGTTGGCCACAGTGGTTTAGACATCCAACTACTTGACATTAGGTGACTGAACAGGTTGATTTCTTGAGGTTTTTCCCCCTGCAGTATCCTCCTGGATTCAAATAGCCTCACTGTAACAAAAATCTGACTGCTTTCTTGGGAATTGAATTTATCTGGAATGACATTTATTTCAACTTAACGATGAGTCTGTCATTGGCCTATGGTCAATGGACTCTCTTTCTTTTCCTTGATTTTGCTTACATTGTGAGCCTCCAGAGGCTGTAAGGTAGTAAATATTTTCAAAACTCTAGTGATGCCTCACTCTTCAGACAGAATATCAGACTCTTCAACTGTATTTTCAACTGTCTTGTGAGACAAAGACTAATTGGTTTGACCTCATGCTGTCACATGTTGAGAGACATGAATCTGCAGCAGTCTTCCTTGAATTCATTGATTTCATTAAACACTGTCTGCTTGTGTTTGCAAAATGTTGTAATTTCCCAGTGATTTCTTCAAACTGCAGCGCATAAACAGATTTTTTTTGGAGCGATGCCATTTCTTAGCTTTGATCTCCTGTTTTAATCTTTTCTTTCCAATAGGTCTTCTACATTAAGTCCATTGAGCCACAGAAAGTATCGACATTAGGGAAAAGCAACGTGATAGTAACGGGAGCAAACTTTACCCAGGCATCGAACATCACAATGATCCTGAAAGGAACCAGTACCTGTGATAAGGATGTGTGAGTCGAAATACTAATAATTTATCCTTGGTAACATCATGTTCAAACCTGTGCCAAAGGAATATCAATGTGATTATAACCTTTATATAGTCAAATTATTGCCATGCACCAAAGCAGGCCAATTAGTCAGAGTATTTGACATAATATAATTCCAACACGTAAAATAATTTTCACAACAGATCTGAAGTTCATTGTGAGAGAATCTGTTCTGTGTTATTCCCCAAAAATCTCAGTATATAGTCATTTCAGGATGTTGCCTGTTTGGGGTCTTGATTCATTTTCAGTAACAAAATCAAGTATATGGAGTAGCAAACATCATTCTTTAGGTGATGCACTTGGAAAAATAGTTGAGTACCTAGAAATTTGATGGGGAATTTTTTTGGAGCAACTCTTCCAGTGTGCCACCCAAAGTTGAAAAAACAAAACCTCTTGGATCCATTTTATGTGGACATTTTATTCTTTGTAGCCTTCTCTTTACTGGTTTGGTTTCAGCCTCCAAAAATTAAATTACTACTACATATTATGGTAGTAAAAAAGAACACACCGACGTAAATATCTGATCAGTGTATCTCTTGAACAGTATTATTTCTGTCACTTCTTTCCCAAACTCATCGCATCGGTGAAACTTGGGGAAAGAATTTTCAATTTCTACCAATGTCCTTGTGCAAATGGTTACTCCCCCCTCAAAAAAATAAAAAAGTGATGTGATAACTGCAGTTATTAAATAACACAACAGATTATTTGAGTTTTCTGCTTGTTAACTCGTATAAGTTTGGGCTAATTTGAAGTAAAAGATGTTACAGTCTACATAGAGTATAATACTAAGCTTATTTTCATCATGGAAATGCGTTTAAGACAATCTGCTGAAGCGTGATGTTTTGATTTTTAACTACTAAAACAGATTTGTAGAGCATTCTAATCTGCCATGCTTATTTACTGAATTTTCTGCTTTAATTTATTTTCTGCACATCACTGCCATGCCCTTCCCCTCATAGCAGTAAATTTGGAATATCTGTGATCTTGATGAGAAAAGCTGCTCATTGGTGGCTTGCCTGTGTTCTGCTATTTGCCAGAATTATCAAACACACATTAGAGGCTGTATCTATGCAACATAGGTTTTTTTGTGCTGTTTATCCTAGCTAAATACCTTATTGCAAAAATCTTTCATTTGATGTAGTGAAATCTGTGAAGTTAGACACCTGTGTATTCACTGAAAGGCAATCAACTTCATGGAAAATAAGTACTTTTTCAGAGCATTACCCTGTTTCTGACTCTTTATGTTCTCATTTTAATTCCGAATGTGTCTTGAGATACTGCGGTTATTAAATTAAATGACTAGGAGACCTTTCTGCCTGTAGCATTTCAGTAACCACATCTGTGTGTGGTGAACCCAAGTTCACAAGCAGTCAACATAATACTCAGTTAATCCTATACCTGAGCCCAGGCTGTAATCCCAAGCTCTTTTAATATGGTACTTTTAAAATGGGTAATTATTTTAAAGAGAAAAATACTAGTAGTGGAATGACCTACATTTTCACCTCTCTTCTTCTAAAATTTATAAATAAGTTTGAATTTTAATGTTCAACCACTTTGTGATAAATTTCCTAGAGCTTTGCTCTGAATATAAACCTGAAAATGTGCATCTGAGGTGGTATAAGTACAAACTGACTCAGATGTTTTTGAATTTGCCTTATCCTAAAGGGTTAGTGATAGCATTAAAGTTAATCATCATGCACATGGCCTTTAGTAATAATAGATTCTCATGTAGCATGATTATACTGAGCATTATTCAGACACAACCCAGGCTTAGTGATTTGTGCTTTAGAGGGTCATTGTAGACACACAGAGGAAGCTGCAGGTGACAGCGGGAATGTTGGAGAAGGCTTCACTCTGACCCTGAAAGGACGCCAAGCGTCAGCTGTTGGATGTCAGGAGCACCCTGGACAGCCCCAGCTTAGTCCCAGCCTGGAGACTCCTTAGGGGGCATGTTGGCCTCAATGCTGATTGATTCTGAGATGCCTGGGTTCTTGGTTTAGGTCCCCTTTGAACAGCAGAATTTCCATCTCTGTCTGGTGCTGGGTTTTACCCTCTCAGTGCTTGACTAGGGCTTTTTTTCTTAAGCTTTTTATTATGGAAACTCAAACATATACAAGAGAGATGAGTGTGATGAACCTCTCTGTAGCCATTACCAGTTTCAAAGCCCATCAACATTCTGCCAATCTTGCTTCATCTATCTTATCTGGGGTTTTTGGGGGGGGCATGATGAGAACCAAACACCATATCCTTCACTGATAATACTACAGTATCTCTCTAACAGATAAGCATAGTGCCATTATGATACTCAACAGAATTATCCATAATTCCTAATATAATGTAACCACCAGTTCATGTTCTGCTTTCTGTTAGTACTTCTTTAAGGCAATGGTTATACCTCCTTCCTTTCCCACTTCTAAGGGCAATGCAAATAAGAAAGATAAAAATGTACTAAAGAAAGAGGAACCCAGCCCCTAATAATACCCAACTTGGGTCATTGGCCCCTGATGAGTCAGTAGTTGCCTGCAGCTGTTCTGCTCCTTCATGAAGTGTTGTAGTTCAAGTGAAATTCATCTGCTGTCACCTTGGGTAATCAACTGTGCTAAGTGTCTGTGTCATGTGAGAGTTCTTTTTCTACTCCTTTCTAGGATACAGGTTAGCCATGTGCTAAATGACACCCACATGAAATTCTCTCTTCCATCAAGCCGGAAAGAAATGAAGGATGTGTGTATCCAGTTTGATGGTGGGAACTGCTCTTCTGTAGGATCCTTATCCTACATTGCTCTGCCACATTGTTCCCTTATATTTCCTGCTACCACCTGGATCAGGTACTTTCTAGATTCATTATCTTTTTCTCTCATTGTGGTTAAGGGTCATATGCCCAAAGATCATTGATTTTATTCAAGTAAATTCAGAAACAGTAGTCATTCCAAATTCCTCTCACCGAGTTCTCCTTAGGATTTACTCCTAGAAAAATGCATACCTGACAAGGCATTTGCTTCCCATGCTCATCGTGAATGCTGTGAGCACATCTTTTTCTCTTCACCATGGCTGCTGAGAAACTCACAGCTGAAATGTTTGCCTAGGTTTTTGATATAGATATATGACACTCTTTACTATGTGTCCCTCCTGCTCATGATAAAAGGCTTCTTTCTTACCTCTTTCATTTTATAGACTTTAGATACTTGAGAGTAAGCTGTTTAGAATTCTTTGGTTGAAATATTGGGAGCTATCAAAATGAAAAGCAGAATCAACATTTTCAAGGTGTTCCCTAAGGAGGAGATGGAAACCCCAAAATAAACTCTCCCAGATAAATCCAATATGTTAAGAAAAACATTTATCTTCCTAGTTGAATTTTTTTATTTATTACTATTATGTATTTTTTACATTTTCATGGGTACGTAATACTTGTACATGTTTATGGGACACGTGATGTTTTTTCTATGATCATACAGTGAATATGTAATCATCAAATCAGGGTAATTGGAGTATCCATCACCTCAAGCATTTATCATTTCTTTCTGTTAGGAACATTCCAATTCCACTCTTCTAGCTATTTTTAAATATGCAATAAATTATTGTGAATTATAGACACCCTACTATGCTACTGAACACTAGATCTTATTCTATCTCATTGTATTTTTGTAGCTGTGAACCAACCCCTCTTTATCCCTCTCTGGCCCCGCCACACCACCCTTCCCAGCCTCTGATACCCATAATTCTACTCTCTATCTCCATTAGACCAACTTTCTCAGCTCCCACGTATGGGTGAGAACCTGCAATATTTGTCTTTCTGTGCCTGGCTTATTTCACTTAACGTAATGTCCTGCAGTTCCATCTGTATTGTTGCAAATGACAGGGTCTCATTCTTTTTTGTATGCTGAATAATACTCCATTGGGTATAGGTACCACATTTTCTTTATCCTCTAATCTGTTGATGGACACTCAGGTTGAGTCCCTATCTTGGTTATTGTGAAGAATGCTGTAATAAAGATTCCCCCTAGTTGAATTTAAATTCACTTTCATAATATTTTTATTCCTAAATCTCTTTAGGACTAAAATCCTAATGATGTTTTCTTTGCCTGACACAGTACGAAGCTAATTTTCAAAGTATTCTCTAGGTAAACCTACAGACAAAGCTTTGTTAAAAAAAAAAAGAAGAAGAAGAAGAAGAAGAATAAAAGAAGGGGAAGAGAAAGAGGAAAAAAAGTAGAGAAGAAAAAAATCACTTTTAATATTCTTACTTAAGATCAAGTGAGAGGTGGCTATGTTAGTTTGCCAGGGTGGACATAAAGTGCCACAGCGTTTGTGGCTTAAACAACAGAAATTTCTTTCTCCCCAGTTCTGGAGGCTGAAATCATGGTGTTGGTAAGGTTGGTTTCTCCTGAGGCCTTACACCGTGGCTTGTAGATGGTCATCTTCTCTTTATGTCTTCACGAGGTCTTCCCTCTGTATCTCTGTCCTAATCTCCCCACTTTTTTTTTTTTTTTTTTTTTTTTTTGAGACAGTCTCACTCTGTCACCCAGGCTGGAGTGCAGTGGCACGATCTTGGCTCACTGCAACCTCTGCCTCCCGGGTTCAAGTGATTCTCCTGCCTCAGCCTCTCGAGTAGCTGGGATAATCTCCGCTTTTTATAAGGACATCGGTCATGTTGGATGAGGGCCCACCCCAGTGACCTTGTTTAACCTTCCTTACCTCTTTAACCACCCACATCTCTAAATACAGTCCCATTCTGAGGCACTGGGAGTTAGGGCTTCAACATACACATTTTATGGGGACACAGTTCAGTCCGTGATAGTAAGATAAAGAGAACTGAAATTTCAAAACCAAGGCTCTAGCATGACATCCCCCACTCTAGGACCAATTCCATTCTCCATATAAAAGGAGACTTGATGTGGCATGCCCCATGTGCCTGGTGTGTTCATCTATTGACTAGGTTAATCCTCACAACAAATTTATGAGATCTGCTATGGCTTGTCCCTTTTGCAAATGAGGGAACTGGGGGAGGAAAAGGGTTCAAACAACTCACCCCAGCCTCCCAGACAGCTGGGATTAGGAGGTTGGGCTCTGAGCCACTGCAGTATCCTGCTTTGCTATAAAGTAAGAGGCTCTCTACTGTCCTGTCACCTGCGACATTCTGAGCCTGTGTGTCTTGGCTGCTCCTGGGTCACTGTGCCTTGGCTGCTCCTGGGTCACTGTGCCTTGAGCAAGAATGTGGCTCTAAATGCTGGCCATCGGGAGAGCACGCTTGGCTTGGTTTTCTAGTAATGGCTACAGACTGGCATGAAGCCAACTCAGCCCTTCCCACTGTGGCTGGAGGATTCAGAGATCAGTGTCTTCTCTCTGCCCTACACAAATTGGGTTGCTCAGGCCCACCTCCTGGTCTTGTCATCAGGGGCTCAGCTGGCTGTTGGACCTGACATACCCAGGCTCTTGTCCCCTAGAATGAGTGTCTGGTGACCTACGTGAACAGAGGTGCAAGGGCAGCCAGAGCTGTGGACAGCTGTTTCTTTCACACCCAGTGACCGCTTTGCTTATATGCACTGAGAAACGTGAAGTTATTTGGCTTGGTTTTAGAGAGATAGAGTGTAGCTATTATTTATATGGTGTACCAAATAGGAATTTACACTTTTAATGTCATCTGTAATTTTACCTTGCCCAAAGCGTTTCCTGTCTCTCTAAATAACATACCATTGGTAGGTTAGGAGTTTGATTTTGAAAATTGTTAGATTGAAGCCTCTTTATATAGATTAAACAGTAATCAAACAAAATTCTGTTTAGTGAAACCTTTTCAAGGTACAGCTCCTGATCTGACTATATGTGGCGATATGACACAAACAAAATTCAAATTCCATCAAAGAATCTGGGCATTTTCCTAGAATTAAAATAGGATCTGACCTGAATTTTTATATTTATGCATCTTGAAACCCATGAATTTGTGGCTAGTATCCTGAAAAGATTTCTAAAATTGTCCTGTATTTGAAATTAAAATTCATTAATTTGCTCTCAGACAAAATTGGGTTTAATATTAAACATGAATAAATTGATAGCTTTGTTCATACACGCAAAATGCCTGTGTGTTAGCTATGAAACCCTTATTGTTGCTTTTATTCCTTACAGTGGTGGTCAAAATATAACCATGATGGGCAGAAATTTTGATGTAATTGACAACTTAATCATTTCACATGAATTAAAAGGAAACATAAATGTAAGTCTCCAGCTTTTTTGTAATAATGGTTGTTTTCAAGGATGGTTCTATTTTCATCACACTTTTTTTTTGTTTCTGTGACTTTGGTGTTATAAACTTTTACCTATGCTATCATATATTCTATCTGTGCTAGAATGGAAATAATAAGACCTTATCCTTGTAGCTGAGTATTTCTAGTTGCAGCAGTGAGGAAAGAGAAGTGAACTTGGTACGATAAGACCTGACATTTTCTTTGTATGTGATTTGTGGCAAGTCACCCTAATGAGGCAATGCTTATGAATATGTGTGAAAATGCTTCGTGAATGGTTAAGGTGTGATATAAAGAATTGCATTTCTGTGAAGAGAAGGTGGTATTGTTCCCATTGCACAGGGAGAGTTGGGGTTCACAGAGGTTAGATGACTTGGAAAGGTCCCAGAAATCTTGTCATGTGCTTCTCTCTCTCTTCGACCCAATTTGTTCTCTACCATCTGATGTCATCTTCTCTTACCTTTCGTCTCCCCACAGGAGAAATGGTAGGAGGGGTCTGCTTTCCACCCTTGCCTAATTCTCCCATGGGTGACTCCGGATGGGGATCCTCTAGAGTAGGGCTGTCAACCTTTTGGCTTCCTTTGGCCACATTGGAAGAAGAATTGTCTTGGGCCACACATAAGATACACCAACACTAACAATAGCTAATGAGCCAAAAAATGGTTTGTGCATAATTTCCGTGATACCCACCGCCACAGATAAGCAAAAAAGTCCTCACATTCAAAAGGCTGGACACAGCTGCTCTAGATGGAAGCTTCTGATGCCAAGAGGGGAGATGAGGGATTTCACATACTAGTCAGGCCTCCAAGTGTACTTGCACACACTTCTAAATATCCTTCCCCATTCTTTCTTCCCCTTTTTCCCTCTCCTTGGTGAGATATGTGAGGTGGCTGCCTCTCTGGGGCCCTGCCTGACCACTTCCTGCCAAGGCTGACACACTCCCTCCTCAGGAGCAGTGTGGGTTCAGACCCAAATTCTGGGGGCCTCCTGATAGGCCGTCCTTACAGCCTTGTCGTGCACACATTCACCTGCTGACACAGTTCGGAGCCACTTCCAAGCCTCACGCTGTATCTGACTCCAGGCTTCGTCTCCATGGTGTGAACACCTCCAGTTGAATGACTCGTATAGTTTAACCCTCTGACCAGAGGCATTGCCTGAGTTTGTCAGGGACTTGTTCTCCCTCCCACTTGCTGTTCCCAAATCAAGTTGAATTTTTTGAGCACCTACTTCAGGCAAAACATTTTGCTGGGTGCAGGGACAAAAGATAAGTGAGAGAGTCATATTGCCTTCATGGAGGCAGGCAGCAGATCTACACTGGGATTGAAAGTTGAGGCTGGGTGTGGTGGCTCACGATTATAATCCCAGCACTTTGGGAGGCCAAGGCAGGAAGACTGCTTAAGGCCAGGAGTTCGAGACCAGCCTAGGCAACATAGTGAGACCCCATCTCTATAAAATAAAAATAAAAAAGTTGACAGCATAGAGTATCATCAGGTTCTAGGTCCTCTGGTTCCCTAACTGTTCAGAAACCCTGTGAGTCCAAGAAGACACCATGTATTTTCACATGAAAGAGAAATTAAACATGGATGGGATTAAGCACGCCTGCAGTATGGAGTGGGGTGGGTGGAAGCGGGGAGGTGAGTTCAGGTACAGAGGACAGAGTCCTCGCAGGCCCGCGCTGGGAACATCACTCAATCCTGCTTAGTGGGAACCTAGAGGGTTGGTCGGGAATGACCAAGAGGGATAGCCATAAAACTGAGTTGGGGCCACAAAAAGCAACGTCAGACTGAAAGCTTTGCCTTTAATTCTATAGGCAGCAGGGACCACTGAAGATCTCCGAGCAGGAAGTGACATAGGTCTAGGTACACTGGACTCACACTGGACCGAGACAATGGGTGACAATGAAAGCAGTCAGAAGGTTATCAATGGGAAAAGAGACTATGCAGAAAGCAGTAGACTAGGGAAAGGGGAGGATTCTCACCCAAAAGGCTTCGGTGTCCTGTCTTAAGTCCTGGGAAACCACGAGAAAAGAAGAGAGTGTCCAACCCCCAGCAGGGGCCAGCTCCTGAAGCGCTTGTTGCCGCTGAATCACTCTTTGTTGGGGAACCTCCTGCAGGGCGGTTATTATTTTGGCAATGGTGCACAGCTGAGTTTGGAGAGGCAGGAACTGAAGAAAGGCTGGGAGCCCAGTGAGGATGCTCATGCCAGGGCAGGTGTGTCTGAGACGTCCACAGTCTCTCTGGGCTGACAGCAGGTCCCTTTGGGCTGTGGTTAGCAGAGCAGGTCTCAAGTGCTGGGGCATGGTGAAGCTAGAGATGACCAGCTTGTCTTTATAGCAGTATCGTTAAAGGGAGAGTGGGGGTGACATCATGGGAGTGAGAGCACAGAGGAGGAAGAAAAGAGCACCTAGGGCTGGTGGCAAAGCTTCATTTTAAGGAATGACAGACAATAGGATGGGCCGTGAAGGTGGCCGAGAAGGTGCTCAGAAACCGGTGAAAAAGAGTAAATCGCATGGCGCGAGTTTGTCACGAGTATGGAACTGTAGAGTCTTGAGGATAATGAGATTGGGTGATCCTCTCGCCAGCAATCCTTCTAGAAGGCATCTTCAGTAAAAAGCCAGTCTGCTAGGAGTTAAGGCTGCTGAAGGCAGTAGAGACAGTGGTTCTCATCCTGAGGACAGAAATGTGGGCAGGAGATTCAGGGCTATAGTTTGGAAAGACGTGAAGGGAAAGGAAGGTTGTGCTTGTCCAAATCTCAGCTCTTTACATCATATTTTCCCACCAATTGCCTCTTCCTATTGTCTTTTTTATGCTCTAGTATCAGGGGGTGGCGGGGGTGGGGGAAAAACAGTTTTTCCCACCTGACAAATTTCTTTTTATGAGTTATAATTGCTTTTCTGTAGAATGTTTGCCATCCTCCCTTAACGCACCAGCCTCCTCTGCCTGTCCTTCTGTACACCTAAACAGGACAATATATTTATGTTATGTATTTACTAACTTTTTAAATTTTATTTTTTATATATATATAGAGAGACAGGGTCTCGCTATGTTACCCAGGCTGATCTCCAACTCCTGGGCTCACGTAACCCTCCTCCCTCAGTTTCTCAAAGTGCTGGGATTACAGGCGTGAGCCACTACGCCCAGCCTATTTATGTTGGTATTTTTTTTTTAATCCTGTAAATCAGGCCACCTTTTCTGCATTGTTCTCAGTTTTCATGCTCTTCATTTCATAGGGGATGCATTGTGTCTTTTACTTTTGTTTTCTACTGTTTTCTGTTAAACCTGAAAAGCCTTTTCCTCCTTGTGGCTAGTGACTTCTGCTAAGGCCCTGCAGGAGGTTCCCCCAACAAAGAGTGATTCCGCTGCAACAAGCACTTCAGGAGCTGGCCCTTGCTGGGGCTTGGACACTTTTCTTTTCTTGTGGTTTCCCAGGGCTCAGACAGGCTGACCCCAAGGACACCTAAGCCCCTTGGGTCAGAATCTTCCCCTTTCCCTAGCCTACTGCTGTCAGCCTAGTCTCTTTTCCCATGGTATAACCTTCCAGCTGCTTTCATTGTCACTCATGATATTAATCGTAATATTAACTAGCATGTTTTGAGTGCTTACTGTGTGTCGGGCCCTGTTCTAAGCATGTATAATCTCATTTAACATAGCCCTCATTTAATGTAATGTAGGGTGAAGTCAATCCTGTGAGGGAAGTAGTATTGCTGTCTCCATATTATACATGAGGAAACAGAAGCACCAAGAAGTTAAGTTGCTCAGGTCACTTAGCTCTTAGAGATCAGAGCTGGGATTCATTAACGAAGTTACTAAAATGTTCTTTTCTTTTCTCCCAGGTGTCTGAATATTGTGTGGCGACTTACTGCGGGTTTTTAGCCCCCAGTTTAAAGAGTTCAAAAGTACGCACAAATGTCACTGTGAAGCTGAGAGTACAAGACACCTACTTGGACTGTGGAACCCTGCAGTATCGGGAGGACCCCAGATTCACAGGGTATCGGGTGGAATCTGAGGTGGACACAGAACTGGAAGTGAAAATTCAAGTATGTTTCTTTTCTTTCTGGGTGGGGTGTCACCCTGCCCCCTTGACTGGAAAGGTGTGTTTATGCTTGTGAGTTTCTACACGTGCTCTGATTTCTCCATCTTCATTTTGTTCTTCACAGAAAGAAAATGACAACTTCAACATTTCCAAAAAAGACATTGAAATTACTCTCTTCCATGGGGAAAATGGGCAATTAAATTGCAGTTTTGAAAATATTACTAGAAATCAAGATCTCACCACCATCCTTTGCAAAATTAAAGGCATCAAGACTGCAAGCACCATTGCCAACTCTTCTAAGAAAGTTCGGGTAAGTGACCTGGCAGTCCCACCTGCTGTCTTTACCTGATTTTTGTGATAATTCCTTGGCTAAACCAGAGGCCAGAATGGAATCTTTCATGGATCTTCAGATCCTCACTTTAAATAGAAGATAAACAAAGCTGGTACTGCGAGCCCAAGCAAAATAGCTCCAAAATAGCTGGCTGAATCCATCCCTGTGCCTGTTTGAATGTCAAAGCGTTGGACACACCATTGTCTATAACCCTAATGAGTCTTGATAGCTTTTGTTCTAGCCATACATTTATGCAGTAGCATCGGCAAGCAAAATCTCTAGACCCATTGACAAATGAGCTGTCATTCTTTTCTCAAATGCGGAGGTGACATGTCTTAGCAGAAACCCAAAACAAACAAGGGCCTCTTCAGCACACTCTGGGTAGCATTAGAATCAGATGGAGACCAGATAATCTCTGGGTCACGGGCTGCTTCCTTCACCATGAAGTCATACTTTCTGCGATTAATATTTTCCCAGATGTTTGGGGGACACGTCACTGCTATATTTATGTCCCATAATAAAGATGTGAGACCACTGAGAAGGGAAACATATTAAAAGTCACCCTTTATACTGTTCATGCCATATGAGGCTCTGTACAGCCTATATAAATTCTTTTTGATCTATCATCATAAATAATTGGATAAAAAATAATGAAAAAGAACTTCAGACTGGAAGGCAACAACAAAAATGTGTTCATGTCCCAGTGGCACCAGTTAATAGCTCTGTGGCCTTAGGTAAAATCACTTGAGTTTCCTGAGCCTCTCTTTGTCCATCTGTATGATAAATGGGTTAATAATAAGTTTTATTTATTTTTTAGACAGAGTATCACTCTGTCACCCAGGCAGGAGTGCAGGGGCGCGATCTTGGCTTACAGCAACCTCCGCTTCCCAGTTTTAAGCAATTCTCATGCCTCGGCCACCCAAGTAGCTGGGATTACAGGTGCACACCACCACACCTGGCTAATTTTTTCTATTTTTAGTAAAGATGGAGTTTCACTGTGTTGGGCCGGCTGGTCCTGAACTCCTGGCCTCAAGTGATCTGCCTGCCTCGGCCTCCCAAAGTGCTGGCATTACAGGTGTGAGCCACCGCGCCCAGCCATTAAATCGGGAATAACAACTAGCCTGGGAGAGACAACTCAAGCCTATAATGCCAGCACTTTGGGAAGCCAAAGCAGGAGGATCATTTGAGCCCCCAGAAGTCTGGGCAACATAGTAAGACCCTGTCTCAAAACAAAATAAGGAACAACAACTCAACTCACCGGTGTTTCCACCTTTCCTGTTAGTTGAGAAGACCAAATGCTAGCATTCTTCATCATTCATGACATAGCTCCTGAGAGCCTACGCTGTGATGGGGACAGACAGAGAATAAAACAGACAAAAACATCTGCCTTTATGGAGGTTCCCTAAAGAGACACAGCGTGAAGAATATAAATAAAAATTGTGTTACTTGGTGGCAGTTGCTATGGAGAAAAAAAGCACCAGTGTGGGGGGGTGGGGGGTGGGAATAGGAGCATGTAGGGGGTCCATGCTGCAGGTTTTGCAATGCTGGGCAGAAAAGGCCTGCTTGTGAAGGTGACATCTGTATAAGGAGGAGTGGGAACAAGCCATGGGCTATCTGGGGTAGAATGTTCTAGGCAGAGGGAGCAGAAGTTGCAGAGGTCCTGAGGCAGGAGGCTGCCTGGCGTGTTTGAAGAGCAGCAAGGAGGCCAGTGTGACTGGAGTGGAGGGAGCAGAGCAGAGGCTTCTGAGGTTAGAGAGTTCATGGAGAGAACAGAAGATGATTAGGACCTTGTGGACCATGGCGAGGGCTTGGCTTGTGGGCTGCAGAAGGCATGGGAGAGTTTTGAGGAGGGTGCCATGAGCTGACTTATTCAGATGACGTCATGAATTTAGTCACGACAGCCTACCAGTAGGCACTCCCAACATCCCATTTCAGAGATGAGGAAAAAGAGGACTGGATGTGCGTACCTAATTCAGGGTTCCATAGCTGAGAAGCAGAGCAGGTGGCAGAGCTGGTATGGAGAGCTTCAGCTATCCGGGTCCAAATCCATCCTCCAGCTACTGTGCTCAAATGCCTCCATGGGGGCAGCATGAGTCCAAGGATGGAAACACGCCTTAATACTTGTATGTACATCAGTGAAATAATTAAGCTTCATGTAGAGTTTTTCCCTTGACAAGTTTGACAAAATACAACCAAAAAAATGCTAAAACTGGAAAAATCCCTCAGGGATGATCTGATCAGCACTGCCAATCTGGTTTTTGCCACAGAATGTTTTATTCAAAATAGGATGCTAGGTACAGTAGCTCACATCTGTAATCCCAGCAGTTTGAGAGGCTGAGGTGGGAGGATCGCTTGAGTTCAGGAGTTCGAGACCAGACTGGGCAACATAGTGAGACCCTGTCTCTATAAAAAATTTAAAAATTAGCCAGATGTGGTGGTGTGTACCATAGCCCCAGCTACTTGGGAGGCTGAGGTGGGAAGATCACTTGAGCCCATGATGAGTTTGAGGCTACAGTGGGCTGTGATCACACCACTGCACTCCAACCTGGGCAACGGAGCAAGACCCTGTCTCTAAAACAAAAACAAAATAAGCCTGCCTGTAAAAAAAAGATAAAAATTGAGTTTCTCCCTTAGAATAAAGGGCAGGGGCTTTTTGCCTACAGGTTACTGCCTCTTTATTGCCCCCACTCCTGCAACGTAAAACCCCCAGAGCAAAGGGCCAAAATTGAGACTCTGAGGGTCTAGTCCAGCACACATCAACTGACATTTCAGGAAACAATATTCAGTGAATATTCTGGATTTGCCCGACGACACATAGCTAATCTGCCACAGAAATGAGAGTTGAACTCAGATATCCTATCCAGCTCACTGCTTCTTTTTGTATTGTGAAGCCATTTTAGGGGGGAAATTATGTAAATAAATACAGTCCCCAACTCAATTGGGTCTAATGACATTCTTTGTCTCATCAGGTCAAGCTGGGAAACCTGGAGCTCTATGTCGAGCAGGAGTCAGTTCCTTCCACGTGGTATTTTCTGATTGTGCTCCCTGTCTTGCTAGTGATTGTCATCTTTGGTAAGTGCCCTGTTTAATTTTGTCAGAGAAATTATTCCCTGGGGCCTCTTGCCAGGCAGGCAGACTTTTAGCTTTCAGGGGCTGTTTGCTTCAGTTAAGTATAAATGGGTGAAAGCCCAAATCAAAACTTTGAGAAACGAATAATAGGTACACGCTGAGGGCTTTCTGAACATTTCTTTTGGCCAGGCGTGGTGGCTGATGCCTATAATCCCAGCACTTTGGGAGGCTGAGGCGGGAGGATCGCCTTGAGGTCAGGAGTTCAAGACCAGCCTGGCCAACATGGCAAAACCCCATCTCTACTAAAAGTACAAAAATTAGCCAGGCGTGATGGCAGGTGCCTGTAATCCCAGCTACTCAGGAGACTGAGGTAGGGAGAATTGCTTGAACCTGGGAGGCGGAGGTTGCAGTGAGCCGAGATCACACCACTGCACTCCAGCCTGGGCAACAGAGCAAGACTCCATCTCAAAAACAAACAAACAAAAAACAAAATTGTTTTTAAGGATGCTTCATTAATAGAAGGCTGGTTTACATAGATGGTATCTTGGGATTTGAGGGATATAATCTACTTTGCTTCTCCATCCCTTCGAATTGTGGTGACAAATGTTCATTTATGTAATTCCCTAAGAACTTCTCTGGGATTTTGGGCTCCCAGGACTTGGTTATTTCATCTTGACCACCCACCACCAGCCATCACCCCAGTCTCATCCCACTCTTGATTTTCTGGGCAGAACCACACTTTGGAAGTGTGGTCGTGCCTAGGCACAGTGGCACACGCCTGTAGTTCCAACACTTTGGGAGGCCAAGGAGGGAGGACTGTGTAAGTCCAGGAGTTTGAGGTTACAGTGAGCTATGATCGTGCCACTGCATGCCAGCCTGGACAACAGAACGAGGCCCTGTGTCTAAAAAGTAAATGATTTTTTTTTTTTTTTTTTGAGACGGAATCTCGCTCTGTCGCCCAGGCTGGAGTGCAGTGGCGTGATCTTGGCTCACTGCAAGCTCCGCCTCCCGGGTTCACGCCATTCTCCTGCCTCAGCCTCCCGAGTAGCTGGGACTACAGCCGCCCGCCACCACGCCCGGCTAATTTTTTGTATTTTTTAGTAGAGACGGGGTTTCACCGTGTTAGCCAGGATGGTCTCGATCTCCTGACCTTGTGATCTGCCCGCCTTGGCCTCCCGAAGTGCTGGGATTACAGGCGTGAGCCACCGCACCTGGCCCTATGATTTTTTTTTAAATGGAAGTGCGATCTATGTCATCTCTTAAAGTGGTCCTGGGCTCATCCACACACAGTGAGCCCATGGTGGTTGCTCATTGGCTAAATCTGGCCCACCAATATATTTTGTTTTGCCCATGTAGCATTTTCTAAAACTATTAAATAGCTTATAACATTTAAAAATTAGTGATTCACATTTTGAAACATCTCTTGAAAATGTGCAAGATTTGGATCATTGGATCCCAAATTTCCGTGGCATCAGTTTATTAGAGCTGAGTAGCAGCTACGCCCTTGAGACAGGGAATGTGCTCCCTAGGTTTTGACCACAGTCGCCACCACTCCATATTGTCTCCACTTAGGCCATTTAACTCATCTATGTACCTGATATCTGCAGCCATTTTGTTTGTGACTCTGGTTCTGAGCTGCTTGTCATTTGAAGTCTATTTTCTCTCATCCTTCTTTGAAAAAGGAACTCTTATCCACCAACAAATGGTACTTTGGCTGGGCCCGGTGGCTCATGCCTGCAATCCCAGCACTTTGGGAGGCCAAGGCAGGTGGATCATGAGGTCAGGAGATCGAGACCATCCTGACCAACATGGTGAAACCCCATCTCTACTAAAAATACAAAAATTAGCCGGGTGTGGTGGCACGTGCCTGTAATCCCAGCTAGTCGGGAGGCTGAGGCAGGAAAATCATTTGAACCCGGGAGCTGGAGTTTGCAGTGAGCCGAGATCGCGCTTGTCCCTTTTGCAAATGAGGGAACTGGGGGAGGAAAAGGGTTCAAACAACTCACCCCAGCCTCCCAGACAGCTGGGACTAGGAGGTTGGGCTCTGAGCCACTGCAGTATCCTGCTTTGCTATAAAGTAAGAGGCTCTCTACTGTCCTGTCACCTGCAACATTCTGAGCCTGTGTGTCTTGGCTGCTCCTGGGTCACTGTGCCTTGAGCAAGAATGTGGCTCTAAATGCTGGCCATCGGGAGGGCACGCTTGGCTTGGTTTTCTAGTAATGGCTACAGACTGGCATGAGGCCAACTCAGCCCTTCCCACTGTGACTGGAGGATTCAGAGATCAGTGTCTTCTCTCTGCCCTACACAAATTGGGTTGCTCAGGCCCACCTCCTGGTCTTGTCATCAGGGGCTCAGCTGGCTGTTGGACCTGACATACCCAGGCTCTTGTCCCCTAGAATGAGTGTCTGGTGACCTGCGTGAACAGGGGTGTAAGGGCAGCCAGAGCTGTGGACAGCTGTTTCTTTCACACCCAGTGACCGCTTTGCTTATATACACTGAGAAACGAGATCGCGCCACTGCACCCCAGCCTGGCCACACAGCAAGACTCCGTCTCAAAAAAAAACCCCTTTGTATTTCTTGATTTAACATAGGCATTGCCTTTCTGAAATTTGATGGCTAGTACAGGCAGTTGCCAGTGTCTCCTTCCATACACTCATTTATTCACTCATTCATCCCTGCATCTATTTATCTTATGTTCATTGAGCACCTGTTATGTTGCTGATAACTGTGCAAGTCTCTGGAGCTAGAAAAAAATGAGCCTTTGCGTGCATGAGCCAATGTTGCTCAAACTGAGGCCTGAGGAACAATGGTCCCAAGTGACTGTCCTGGAAAAAGGGGTTCCATGGTCAAGTAAGTTTGGGAATCGCTATGTCATACTCCACCCTTTCTTAGACATGCACAATGCACGTTATTAAGACTGTTGACTTTATGAAGTAGTCCAGTGAAGAGCCATATTTGTTTCCTCCAGCATTATTGGTAGCAGAGCCCATCTATTATGTAATTTCTTTTCCTTTTTTTTTTTTTTTTGAGAAAGGGTCTCACTTTTTTGCTCAGGCTGAGTGCAGTAGCATGATCACGGCTCGCTGCAGCCTTGACCTCCTAGGCTCAAGTGATCCTCCCACCTCGGCCTCCCAAGTAGCTGGGACTCCAGGCATGCACCGTCACACCCATCTAATTTTCTATTTTTTTGTAAAGACAGAAAAATATCTTTCTCTGCTGCCCAGGCTGATCTCAAACCCCTAGCCTCAAGCCATGCTCCCACCTCAGCCTCTCAAAGTGCTGGAATTAACAGACGTGAGCCACCGCACCTGGCTGTAATTTGTGTAAGTGAGGAGAAGCTTCCTAGAATAACGATGGTTGATTGTTGAATACCTATACTTTTTAAAATAATACATTCTGAATGCTTTTTGTGAGTTACTTCTTATAATCCTCCCAGCATCACAGTGAGATAGGCACTCTTACAGAGAAGGCAGCCAGGCACAGAGATGCTGAGGAACTTAACCCAGGTCACATAGCTAGTAAATGGCAGAGCAAGGACATGAACCCAAGCACCAAAATGGGTTGGTTATGGCCTCTGCAGCACAGTTAGAAGCAATATGGAGGTATGGGAGTTCCTTGTGGCTCGCTCATCATATCACCCCATTAGCTCTATGCAGGTTTGGCCCAGGTAGCCAACTGTGGATCTGCAGTTCCTTTCTGCATTTGCAGCACAACTTTATTTCTCCAGGGATGCTTACAAACGTTCAAAAAGAATGGAACAATGCAAGTGGCTGCAGCTGTGGGGAAGAAACTTGGCTTGTTTCATTACGTTTCAGCCAACTGGGATCTTTGGTTACAAGTGAAGGTTATTTGATTTAGCTTTCACTTGTAGAATGAGTAAGGCTTTGGTTTTCTTCTGCTGCATTTTAGCATCTTCCTCTTCAGAGTGACCCCTCACTGGGAAATTTTCTTTTTTATAAGATCCAGCTCTGTAATGCTATTTTCTAGTTTCATTCTAGCTCTTGCTCTCTGTCCCTATCTGTTTTTGTTTTTGTTTTTAAGAACTGTAAAGGTTGCTATTTGTTTTAATTTTTGGTTTTTGAGTTACCATGTCCCTCTGATGCAGCATCTCTGTCTCTTAGCGGCCGTGGGGGTGACCAGGCACAAATCGAAGGAGCTGAGTCGCAAACAGAGCCAACAACTAGAATTGCTGGAAAGCGAGCTCCGGAAAGAGATACGTGATGGTAGGCTCCAAAATGGTATTTGTAGAAAAACAAGCCTTTTATATTTATATTCTTATTTTTTTACCCTTACATGGAGATGGCCACAGTAATGAGAACTGTTTGTATAATAGAAGACAACGGAACAGCAGGGCCTGGGCCTGGCTTTGTGTTTTATTTCAGCTCTTCTCTGCAGCCAACCAAGTCATTATCTATTGTTTCTTCTTTAATGAAAACCAAGGTCATACTCTGTGTTAGACAAAACAGCAGAAGATCTTATCCATTGTTTGTTGAGTTAAAATATTGCTCTTGGGATTCTGTTTTGCAGGCTTTGCTGAGCTGCAGATGGATAAATTGGATGTGGTTGATAGTTTTGGAACTGTTCCCTTCCTTGACTACAAACATTTTGCTCTGAGAACTTTCTTCCCTGAGGTAAAAGAGCATTGATCATATTCCGAAGGTTGAGTCTTGAATAATAATGAAGGTGCTTGTTGCTGTTGTCAAAACGAGTGTTTGCTTCCAAGGCAGCTATAGATAATGTGCTTGGTACAAAATAATGGCTTAAGTTTGAGCAGAGCAGGGAGGAGGGTAATTATTAATTGGATTGATTAGGGTATAAAACAGTGATGGGTCACTGGTGATTATTCTTTGCCCAGTAACAAAAACCTAAGAGGGACAGAAGCTCAGAGTGATGATTTTTGCTTTCTTTTACTCCCAATGTAGAACTGAATGTGTAGCTGGGAAGTGAGCTAGTTTATTTAAAAATCAATAAATTGTGAGCTAGCCAATTTGTTGTGTTTATCTGCATGACTTACATTGCAGCGACTAGATTATTCACTATTACTTCTCAAATGGAAAGGAAAAATACTAACGGTCAAAGGGAGGAAAGTAGACATGGATGGAATTGGAGTTGAAAACAGGCATTTTTAGCCATGTAGAGTTCTTATGGCTCTCTACGGTAGTTTTTCTTTAGCTGATCAGTTTGTATCATCCTCATTTAGTACACATAGATGCACGAACTGATTAATTCATTTGTTCTAGGGCTCTGAGGAGTCGTCTACTTAACCCTTTGGGTTGCTGGTCTTACCTATGTTCTCACGCCTCCATTTTCTCACCCACTCACTCAGCCTTCTCCATTTACCCTCCCAAGTCTTTGGCGAGGTACACTCATCCTGCGTATCATCACCGCCACATCCTGATACCCCAGCTCCGCCATATTGCCCTTCTTTTTTGTGGTCTAATGACCACATAGAGGCCCAACCTCTTAAACACATCAGTACCAACGATCACATTTCAATCTAGACTTCTAAGCAATGGCTGAAATCTCTCCAGGCCAAAGGAGAGTTTGTATCACCTTACCAGAAGCTTCTCCGGAACAATTGGCCAGAAGCCTAGAGTTGAGAAACCCAGACACATGCAGTAAGCAATTTCCAGTTTCTCTATAATTTAGAAGGACACCATGATAGGCAACGCGGGGTCTGGAGGTTGGAATGCCTCCATAAAACACCTGCCATATTTTTTGGTCCAAGCCTTAGTGTTATAAATCAAGAAGGCTGTAAATAAGACTTCAGCTTTTTGTGCTGGTGAAGTTTGTTTCCTTTAACTTATTCTCCAAGAGTACCGAGGCACCGAGATCTGCCATTTGCCACCTCATCCATTTCTATGGCAGAACACCGCCTGGGGAGAGGAATTGGATTCCCCGAATCAGGATGACTGTGCCGGGCCTCCGCAAAGGTTGCATCACGAGCCCTATTTCCGAGCTATCTGAGATCCCCATTAAGAATTTAAAAGCAATAAAATAATGGAGATTTTTTACTATCAACATGAATGCTGTGTGGGCTTTTACAGTTAATGATTGCCCTTGAGTGCTGAATAGAGTAATCTGTGGCCTGAGAAAAGAAATGTTCTTATGTTCTAAATTTGGTAATCAAGAACAAGATAGAGTAATGAATGTAAAGGAACACTGTTGCAAGTTTAATGTTTCCAAAAAAAAAAAAAAGATCCCAGGAACAATGCTACCTTATTTTAAGAGAAGAGAGAGAGTTGCAAAGGAGCCAAACTGATTTAACTCAGTGTTGTGTATAATCTTGAAAAACAACTGGAAAAGTCATAAAAATTGAAGTCAGAAGTTGTTTAAAGGAGAGAACCCAGGAAAAAAATATGCATAAATTTGTCAGAACCCTTTCAAGAAGACCTAAGTCAAAATTGAATTTATAATAATTAAGAAAAGATAGAACAGGGAAACACATCATAAGAAGACAATGCCACTTGAAATGCATTCCAGGCTGCAGATAAGTCCTGGTATTAATTAGGCTCTTTATGGATTGATCAGAAGCCAAATCCTCTAGGCCTGGAAGTTGGAGGCCACAGGGGAAGGATTTGGGTGTTCAGCACCTACAAAAAAGCAACAGGCAAAATCCAGAGGAGATTGTAGGTCCTCAAAGGAGGCCAGGGTTCTTTGCTCTGCCTGTTGGTTTTGGCTTTTAAAGCCTTGCTTTTTATTATATTGACTACTCTTTGCTTTGCATAAAATAGGAGAAGAAATAAGGGTAGGCAGAGGATCTAAGCTGAAGAAAAGGGAAATTTGAATGAAAGGAGGAAGCAGCCTTAAAACACAGAGAGCCACGGGTCTGGGCATGGTGGCTCACGCCTGTAATCCCAGCACTTTGGGAGGCCGAGGTGGGTGGATCGCTTGAGGTCAGGAGTTAGGGACCAGCCTGGCCAACATGGTGAAACCCTGTCTCTACTAAAAATACAAAATTAGCCAGGCATGGTGGGATCACGCCTGTAATCTCAGCTACTCTGGAGGCTGAGGCAGGAGAATGGCGTGAACCTGAGAGGGGAGCTTGCAGTGAGCCGAGAGAGCACCACTGCACTCCAGCCTGGGCAACAGAGTGAGACTCCGTCTCAAAAAAAAAAAAAAAAAGAATTGCTTGAACCCGGGGGGCAGAGGTTGCAGTGAGCTGAGATCACACCACTGCACTCCAGCCTGGGCGACACAGCAAGACTCCGTCTCAAAAAAAAAACAAAACAAAAAACAAAACACAGAGAGAGCCAGGGCGGCACTTCTGTATTTACGACTAAGAATCAACCTGTTTCTCCTATTTACATGGAAGTTGGTTCAGCAGAAAAATATTAAGAACTAGAAAATGCAAACCTAGGGTCTGGGTTTTTTTTTGGTTTGTTTTTTTGGGGCTTTTTTGCTTTTTACTAGGGGAGGATATGGCCAAAATAGTTTCAGGTCTTTTGCTTGGGCTTGCAAATTTGAAACTATGAAGCAAAATTCTCTACAGAAGAAATTTACTTCACAAGATATAAAATTAGCTCAGTTTCTATTATTATCAAAAAAGAAGAAAAACCTGAATGTTTTGAGTTTAGAGTCTCATTCTGTGGACTCAAAGTATTGCTTAACATACTTCTAAAGTTTAACCATTAATTTTTAATAAGGTTTATGATATACTACAAACCCTCAAATTTTGAAGTTTATATTCCAGAGCTACCTAGCATTTAGAAACCAGTGAGGTGATAGCATTGTGGTCTAGTTTGCTATAAATTAGGAATAAAACCAGTAATGATAACTGACACAGGGCACTTACTCTGCACCCATTTTATTTTCACACTAAACCTCTGAGGTGGGAACCATTATTGTCCCCATTTCAGAGATGAGGCAAATCAGACACAGAGAGGTTAGGTAACACATCCCACGTCATGTGACCAGTATGTGATTAAAACCAGGACTGGAACCCAAGTAGTTTGGTCCAGATTCTATGCTTTTAACTACCCCCGTCTTTCCATATCATTGTGTATTGAAATAGTAGATGCTACTTAGGTAAGACTTGTAAAACTTAGCAATGTAATTTAGTCTTTATCTTTAGAAGGTAAATTGCTTGAAGAGGGGTCTGATATTTGCATAATCTTCATCAATGACCCCTTCTTTAACTCTTAAATCACTTCTTCTAAAACGTGGGATGATACCTTCATCTACCAAACCTGGGACTGATGCCATGATAATTCTTCTTCTTAGAGGCTTTTGGAATTCAGTGGTGTTTCTTGAAAGCTGAATAATTATTTATTATGTATTAGAGAATAAGCAGCCACCATAAACCCAGGGGCGCTTCAGATTAGCAAATAGTGTCTCTACTTTATTAAAACGGACTTGGGTATTATAACAAAAATACACTCTTCATTTCCTTTGGATGTTATGAATAATAAAAGTGTCTCCTTCCTCTCAGTCAGGTGGCTTCACCCACATCTTCACTGAAGATATGCATGTAAGTCTCTACGTTTTCATTTTTAGCCCAGTGTTATCATCATCATTATCATCTCCATTATTATTACTTTGAATTTTTATTGTGGGTTTTTTTGGATCATGAATTCAATATTAAATAATTCATTGTCTTGGAAAACCCATTGTGGATCTACTTTCTAACTTTAAACTTATATATGATTTTGTATTATACTATATGTTTTTTTCTTTTTATCAGAACAGAGACGCCAACGACAAGAATGAAAGTCTCACGGCTTTGGATGCCCTAATCTGTAATAAAAGCTTTCTTGTTACTGTCATCCACACTCTTGAAAAGCAGAAGAACTTTTCTGTGAAGGACAGGTATTAGTCCATTCTTTGAAGTTTTAAAAGCCTTTAAGAAGAGAAAATCAGGCCGGGTGTGGTGGCTCATGGCTATAATCCCAGCATTTTGGGAGGCCAAGGCGGGCAATCACTTGAGGCCAGGAGTTCAAGACCAGCCTGACCAACACAGCAAAACCTTGTCTCTACAAAAAAAAAAAAAGAGAGAGAGAGAACTCAAACCTGAGCCCCATATTTTATTTCCAAACCACTATCTGAACTTGGTATCTTGAGAACATGCACTTTTCCAAATGCTATTTGATTGGGAGTTTATGCAGCCTTATCTCTATTTTAGACCACACCACCCCAACACAATTTTTTTTTTTTTTTTTAGTTGGAGTCTCACTCTGTGGCCCAGGCTGAAGTGTGTGATCATAGCTCACTGCAGCCTCATCCTCCTGGGCTCAAGCTACCCTCCTGCCTATGCCTCCCCAAGTAGCTGGAACTACAGGTGCATGCCACCACACCCAGCTAATGTTTTGTTGTTGTTGTGGTAGAGATGGGGTCTTGCTATATTGCCCAGGCTGGTCTCAAACTCCTGACCTCACACGATACCCACTTCCACAAGGATTATAAAGCATAAGCCACTGTGCCTAGCCTTTTTAAAAAATTTGAGACAGGGTTTTGCTATGTTGCTTAGGCTGGATTCAAACCCTGGGCTCAAGCGATCCTGCTGCTTCAGCCTCCTGCCCCCAGCTCCCAAAACAGCGTCTATTTTGAAGACACACACACAACCCTCCCACCCCCAAGTAACCCTGAAAAACTCCAACACCCCAAAAAAACCCACATAAATTCTTTTTTCCTTAAGATGGAGTCTCAATCTGTTGCCCAGGCTGGAGTGCAGTGGCACAATCTAGGCTTGCTGCAACCTCCACCTCCCGGGTTCAAGCAATTCTCCTGCCTCAGCCTCTCCAGTAGCTGGCACCACAGGAGCGTGCCACCACGCCTGGCTAATTTTTGTATTTTTAGTAGAGACAGGGTTTCACCACATTGGCCAGGCTGGTCTCAAACTCCTGACCTCAGGTGATCTGCCTGCTTTGGACTCCCAAAGTGCTGGGATTATAGGCGTGAACCACCATGCCCGGCCCATAAATTCTTAATAAAAAAAAGCAGAAGTGTTATTTTTTATTTTTAAAACATCCTGAAACTTTGGAAGACTCACTTCTTGTTACCACTCTAGTTTAAATGCTGAAAACACAGAAAATGTTCTAGAGATAGAAGTGGTTAGAATCTAAACATTAAAAAAAAAAAAACGAAAAAAGCTCCCAACCCAACAGGACAGCTCCCTGCCCTGCCAGTGAGCGTCCATGGAAACTCCCATGAGTGTCCAGCTAGGCCTACAGCCGATGGTTCACCCAGCTCTCTTTTTCAACAGGTGTCTGTTTGCCTCCTTCCTAACCATTGCACTGCAAACCAAGCTGGTCTACCTGACCAGCATCCTAGAGGTGCTGACCAGGGACTTGATGGAACAGTGTAGTAACATGCAGCCGAAACTCATGCTGAGACGCACGGAATCCGTGGTCGAAAAACTCCTCACAAACTGGATGTCCGTCTGCCTTTCTGGTTTTCTTCGGGTAAGTGTCACATCCCTCAGCAGTGTCAGAGGTAAGACAATAGGCAGTTATTTTTAGCAGACTCTGATGCCTTTGCCAGGATAAATCCTGAATGCTCGATGGTGTCAGCATTTAACCATGTTTCGTCTTCGTCCTGACCCAGAACAGAGAGAGGGAAAGTAAACATTGTTTTTGCTGCAACTGGCCTGTGCAAATGTAATTCATTTAGAATTTCCTCAGGTGAGACTTTTCAAGTGAGTTTACCTTCTCACATCAATTCACACCCAGACCCCAGTCAGCCCATTTAAGAAAATGTACTGAGAAAAGCGAATATTTCAAACACCAAAGAGAACAAACTGTTTCAGGCCCTCTGAAGCATTGTAGAAATACCCATTACCTACCAATATGCTGTAAGCTAATTGCAGTCAATTCCTACCAGTCATTCCGCATTAAAGCAGCTCTCCAAAGAGCTGCCTCCCCCTGGAGTTTGCTTTGTTGGAGTTACTGTGTGCGTGTGGTTGTCATCTAATTGAACTTTAAAATCTTTTCAAATGCAAACTTTCTATAGATTCCAGTGGTGACGAGGGTGGTGGGTCCTAGAGTCCGCTACTTGATCTGAATCTAGACTTCAGCACTTACTTCGTTTTATAAACTAGAGAATTGGAAGAAGATTTTAGGACTGTTTTGAAGTGCAGATGAGAAAACATATGCAATTGCTTAGCACTAAGGAAGCCTCCATAAATGTTGGCCATTACTCTTATAAAATATTAATGTGAAAATAAGGGTGTCCTGTTGAACTCTATCTTCACCCAGCCCTCTGAGGCCCCTGGTACAGAAGATTCTTATCCTTTAATTTTACCAGCCATCCAGATTCCAGCAAAACTGCATAATTGTGTATTTGTAGATAGTTCCGAAATCTAATTAAATTTTGAATAAGATACACTGCTATGCCACAGGTTTTAACAGTGCTACTTAAGTTTAGATCCAACAGCAGTGCTTTAAATAGACTGTGCTTAGTTTAATGTTTAATGCAATCTTACAAGTAGATGCACAACAATTTTTTTTTTATTTCTCACCGACCCCTTCCTCTCCCTAAGGCAATACCCATTTATTAAGATTAATGAAATCTGTCGTCTTTTCTGTTTACTTGGTATAAATCATCAGAGGCTTTGGGGAGATGTTGAGCCAGTTATTTCTGGGACGAATATTTTTTGTTTCCCACTGTCTTTGCTTTAGCCACAACAGCTGCTAGATGGAGGCACCAGGACTCTCACCCAGTTCCCTGGTCTTGGTCTTCAAAGGCCAACTCCTGCCCCATCGTGGCCTCACTGGATCAGAAGCTCCGGAAGTGGAGCCCAGTAATCCATGATTTTCACAAGCCCCTGGGATAGTAGAGAGAGCACCAGACTAGGGATCTTGGTTAGGAGCAGGTCTGGGCTCTGGAACCACCTCAGCCCGGGTCAGCTGTGTGTCCCTGGGCATGGCTCTTTGCATCTGGGCATCTGTTTTCAATCCAGCAAATGACGGGCGTGTGTGGGCGTTGCCTTTAAATCCCTTTCCAGCTCTTTCTACTGGATCTTGTGATTCTTAACTGCGCTTTGAAGGGCTGCTCTCGGGCATTAGAGGGGTGAGATGTTGAGAAAATCTGGGCTGCGAGCCCAAACGGCCTCCTTGAGCAAAGCATTCTGGGTCAAGATTTCACAGTGCTGATTCAAGAGCGTCTCGAGCACTCTGGGTGGTGAGGGGGCGGCTCGGCTCGCCGGGAGGAAGTGGCATCCAGCCAGTCGGCGATACTTTCACTTTCAGTGGAATAATTCCCGCTGGTGCGGAGGTCTGATGTCCCTCCACCAGGTGCTCAAGGGGGTCTGGGATACCGACAGCCCTAGTCCTCCTGTCCTGCCCCACAGATGTTTAGTGGGTGACAGTAGCTCCGTGACCGCCAGGTAACTTCCCCTTCCAAGACACCAAGGCTTTGTGGGTAAAATAATAATGCCATTTATTGAATGTACCAGACAGCATGCTAAGAGCTTTACCTATCGTTTCTCATTTCATCCCCCTAAGGGTCCTGTGAGCTAAGTGTCTTCATGACCATTTTGTATATGGGGGAACTGGAACACACAGAAGAGCTGTGACTCTCCCCAGATCTCACTGCTACTGTGGGACAGCACCAGGGTCCGAGAGCTCTTAGCCACCCCCCTGTGCACTGAAAAGATAGAATCTGCCCTGGTCTGTTAAAGTGTGGAAGCCTGGCCCCTGGGGGAGGGGAATCATGTACGCAGCGGCTGTGGCTCGCCTAAAAGTTGTGTTCAGTGGTGACAAAGAAACCTCATGGCCCTGTGATTCCCCAAATCAGCCACACATCAGTATCCTCCTCCCCCACCGCCTCCCCGCCCCCGGCCCCGGGAAGGTATGAAAACTACAGATACCCAGGCCTCATTCTTCAGAGAGATGGCAGCTCTGTAGGTCGAGAGTGGGGCCCAGGCATCTGAATGCTTAACAAGAGGCCCCAAGGGATTCTGGTGATTAGCCAGGGTTAGACCCAGGAGCATGGGCAGAGTGTAGGGCCAGATGTTACTTAGCTCAGTCTAGCTACCCTCCAGAGAGTTCTGGAGAATTCCTGACCACTGGCCTCCTGAGTCAAGAGCTGCCCCTTCACACAGCCCCCGAGAGCCCACCTGGCCCCCTGACTCCAACCCCTGTGGGAATATGCAGCCCCTGTCCGAGGGTTCTCAGCCTCCCTTCTGATCTGTGCTGCAGGAAAAGAGGTTCTAGTTTTGTGGTCAGCGCATTACTTGGGTTGGGGGGGTGGGCGGTGGAGGGAAAGAGAAGAGAAGGGTGAGGTTGTAAACCACTAAATAAAGGAAGTTTCTCATGAGAATTAAATGTCATGCATTAGTCCTGCTACCCTCCCTACCTTGGAAATTTCTGAATTTCCACTTCTGCCCTGCACTGAAGAGGAGACTCAAGGAGGTATCACGGCAGGGACAGAAGCCGAAAGGGAGCTGCAGGGTGGCAGGAGGTGGCAAGAGGAAGCCCGGGGACTGGGGAGGGCAGATATTCCTGCAGCAAGTATAAAGAAAGGGACAGGGTTGGCGTGGGATGCTGACAGACTTAAGATGTCTTAGGTAACTTGCCTGCGCAAGGGAAAGCAGGTGAGACCCAGGGGAATCCTCCTTTCCCAGCTGGACGTATTGCTTGTCAAGCTTGACTCTTAACTGGTGCTTCGAGCCCCAGCCACGTGGCTGGCCGTTCATCATCACTAAGGCACTTTGACTTCCTAGCCACGGTTCTTCTTCCACCACAGAGGCCTAACGTCCATCGATTACGGAAGGTTCGTTATTTAGCAAATACTCTACAGCTGACCCAGGGCTAAGTGCCTTGGGAGGATGCCGTGGAAACAGAACACACAGCCTCCCACTTGAGGTGCTCAGAGTCCTTTGGAATGCAGACTTCCGTGGCTGCGACTGTGAGCCATTTCCATCACGGCAGGGGAAGCAGTCCCACCCCCAGCCAGGAAAAATGCATGTGGCTTAAATTTGAAGAAAGAGCCAATCAGGATGGGCCGAGTGTTTGGGGAAAAACCTTAGAGGCAATAGAACTGGCTCTGGTTCAGGGAAGAAGATGGAGTCCCTCTGGCCCAGCACCGGAAAACATGTCCAGGTGGGACTGTGCAGTGTGTCTGGGAACTGCCCGGGGCTGGGCCTGGCCCATGGGGAGGAGATAAGGCTGCAAACTGTTGAACGGCAGGCTGCTTCCTTCGAGAAGTGCTGTTAACGCCAAAAAACATTGGATTTGGCAAATGTATAAAATGTTCTTACATTTATCCTTGTTACTAAGGATAATTGTGCATTTTTTTTAAATGTCGTTTATTTCTGGCTTGCTAAAGGGCGATTAAATACAAATGTAAACAAAGGTACACTCTCCACATCTAACTGTTCCTAGGCATTAACCCACTGATGAGCATTAGTCTGCCATATGTAAGTTTAAACATAAAATAACAAGGGATACTGTGAGTACTGCACGTGGCTGTGAATGTGCATGTGTGCGCGTGTGCAGACGTGCATTCGCGATGGAGAGAGGAGGCAGTTTTCTGAGTTTTGCATCCAATCCCAAGTGGAGCAACGTGTATTTTCTTGGGAGTTTCATGTTGAGTGTTAGAAAACCCTGTCTCCTGCCTTACTGCCATAAACAGAAACTTTAATTCTTTGGAAAGTACAGTGGATTCCACAGAAAGCTTACTGTCACTTTTGTGTCTTTTCCAAGGAGACTGTTGGAGAGCCCTTCTATTTGCTGGTGACGACTCTGAACCAGAAAATTAACAAGGGTCCCGTGGATGTAATCACTTGCAAAGCCCTGTACACACTTAATGAAGACTGGCTGTTGTGGCAGGTTCCGGAATTCAGTACTGTGGTATGTTTTCAATAAAGCTCCCAGCCAGACTCCCAAATAAATCTGGCGGGGAATTAGAGGGTGGGGGTGGGTCATTTACAATGAAACGTATCATTTCTACTGCGGAAGGCCCTGTGTGTTTAGTTAATTAAAAACAGTAGTTGATAAAAAAATATTAACACGTGTTCACATAATAGATTTTAATTACTGAGATTAGGGGAGAAAATATTGTAATGATGCCTGGGGTACTCATCAATTTCCAAAGATTTTAATATCAGGATTGCTTATAGCTTTCAGTGTCGTCAAAGGAAATGCAAAGTACTCCCTATTCAGCACTTATAATTGCAAACAGAATTTCTCAAATGGCTCTGCTCTGGGAAGACAATGTGTGAAGATATATTTCAACCAAATTGAGGCCGTCTTATTTTAGAACGATAACACGACAAATTCCACCGCGTTCCCCATGCAACGTGACGCCCTTTATTTTCATGGATTAGTTACAAATGTTTGGTGTCATGCACTTAATGTACTGTGATCTCATAGATATTTTTAGAGGAACGCTGTAAATCACTACAGGAAGATGATTGCCTAGCTGCTGGAGGGTTTCACCCGCTTGAGAACTTCTTTTTAATTCATCCCCACCGCACCCACCCCATGCCCTTCCTAAAGAAAGAAAGAAAGCCCAATTTGGGGCACATTTGGGCATTTCAGAGAGGGAGCCAAGCAGGGAAAGGAACTTTAGAAATAGGAATTTTCTATGCTTTTCTGTTAGTAGAGACTTGGAGAAGAGATTGCTGTGTTTTGGTTTGATCTTTAGCTTTATGAAGATTCTGGGCTTCTTCACGATCTCGTTAGTGGAGGAGGAAAAGATTACAGTGGGGTTTGGGAATTGCTCATTAAGAGAGCTGAGTCTCCTGTGGCTTCGCTCTGGATGGTAGGGACTGCAGTGTCATCCGGGAAGAATTCATTCCCTAATTGGAGAAGGCACCACTTTGCCGCGGAGCGTGTTATGGTTATGTCCTCTGATGGGAGAATAGTCCGTAGGTCAGCTGTTTCAAGTTTTCTGCCACTGCCAGATGCGGTTCACCCCTCCATCAAAGATGGCACCATGCACAACTGCCATCCGAGAGCGGGAAGCTGAGCTGAAAGTCAACACTTCTCAGTGTTCTGAATTGTGTCAATGTACCCATCCGCATCTGAGAGGCCGGAGAGTGGCTGCAGTGGTTCTCAAACTTGAGCATCTAGCAGAATTGCCCAGAAAGCTCACTAAACACCAGTCACTAGGCAGCATGCTGGAGTTTCTGATGCAGTGAATCCAGGCTATGGCCTGAGAATTCACTTCTCTAACCAGCTTCCTGATGCTGCGGGTGCTGCTTGACAATTGTTGATAGAGTGGTTAACAGCCTGGACTCTGGGGCCAGACGTTTTGGAATCCTGCCTCTGCCACTGGTTAGCTGTGTAATGTTGGGCACGTTTCTAAACCTCTCTCTGCCTCATTCTCCTCACACGTGAAATGGGAATGACGGTCATGGTTCCTACCCATCTCATGAGGTGTTTTGAGGATTAAGAGTATTATAAAAAGCACTTAGAACATTGCCTGGCACGTGAGTGCTACCTCAAACTTTATTCCATTTGATCCAGATCTCATTGAACCTTGTTTAAAATGCAGGTCCAAATACACCAGTGCCCGGGCTTTCCCTCGGTACTGACTGAATCAGAATCTCTGGAGAGGGAGCCCAGTCATGGATGTATTTTGTAAACCTTCCAGATAACTCTGATGTGTGTTCAGCCTGGACACCACTGGGTATCTTGGAGAACAAGAGACAAACTTTGCACAGGGCCTGTTGACTCACCTTTCACTGATCCTGGGCTTGTCATTCCTAACCTAGAAGATGTTTGTGCCTTTACTTTAAGACGTTTTAGAAGCCCCAAAGGTCTCCAAAGAGAAATATTTGCAAATGAATATAGTCAGGGGAATCCTCCAGCATTTCAGTCTTGAGACAACATCGGACCCAAACAGGAAGGACAGGAAAGGAGAAGATGGGTTGGAATCAGGAAGAAGTCAGATGCCTGAGGCAACTTTGGAGGTTTGGAAGCCTTTTTAATGCTTTACATCTGAACGTGTTTTCTCCCTTTCATTTTGAAACATTATTTATTTCACAGTCAATTAAGACCATGTGTTTCTGATTTGTTAACACTCAACTCATCAGCAAAATGTTACTTGATGCTGAAGAAATTCATGTCGTATCTTGAAACTTTTTTTTCTTTATAGCCTGTGGGGAAAAGGGTAATGGAAAATCATGATTTCAGAAATCCACATACATCTTCCTTTTCAAATTCAGATTTGCCGGTACGTAAGAGTTGAGCGTTGAAAAGGAATGGGCCACTTGTTTTTAGGGGCCTTGCCTTTAAAAATGATTGTTAGTGCCTCTTATGGGGCCTGGCCCAGCCCCCCTTTTCATGGTTGGCGGTTGTACGAGAAGCTACAGAGAAGGCACATGATCCGTTCTATGCTTGTGTGACAAACTGTTAGCAGAAGGTCAATATAAAAAATTTAAGTTTTTCATTTCCTTTCAGGCATTTCTCTCAGCCTGAACCACCATATTTCTAATTTTCTTTCTTCCTCCCTTCCCTCCTCCCCCTCTTTTTCACTTCCCCCACCTACCCCTCCCAAGCATGTACACCCAGCCACTTTAGGACTTGATTTCCCAAATTTGCCTGAGGTGGTTTATGTAATTGAAAACCAAGGTGTGGTGAACACACTGATTCTGTGTGTCTGTGTGTGCTGGGGAGGTGGGAGGTTGGGGGCAGATTCTTTCAAGGAAAGGAAAGTCGGAAATCAAGAGCATCCTCACGAACCACTTGAAATGACAGAACCTGGTGCCAAGGCAGGGACACATTTGGAAAAAAGGCCCCCAAACTCATGTTCAGCTAAATGCTCAGAAGCGCAGCACCTCATATAGCAACCTAAAAGTTAGCTTTCACACCTCTCAGATGAGGATGTGTTCTCCCTGAGGTGGGGGGCGGGGGGGTTCTAGAACATAAAGGCATCTTGCCACTTTCTTATACATGAAGTCATGATACTAACAAACGGGCCCTGGGAAGTAATGCTCTCTTCTTGCATATTGAGAAGAAAATTCCTCTGTCTTGACAAAAATCCAAGCAAAGTCCCCTAGAGCCATGCTTCCTCCAGGACCATAAGAAACCATCCCTCTCTATCAAGGCATTCTAGGCTGGTGTTTAATGAGGCAACAGTGAGACAGAATTCCCTGATATCTGCATCCTCCCTAATGTCAGCACCAGGGGTAGGGCTGTGCACACACAGGACTTTAGTTTTTCCTTAATATCTAGGAATTCAGATCGGACAGCTGGAAGAGAATAAGACTTTTTTTTTTTCTTTTTTTTTTTTTTAAAGGAGTATGACTCTGTAGCGCAGGCTGGAGTGCAGTGGCGCAGTCTCGGCTCACTGCAACCTCCGCCTCCGGGATTTAAGCAATTCTCCTGCCTCAGCCTCCCAAGTACCTGGGATTATAGGCACCTGCCACCATGCCAGGCTAATGCTTGTATTTTTAGTAGAAATGGGTTTTCGCTATGTTGGCTAGCCTGGTCTTGAACTCCTGGCCTTGAGTGATCCACCTGCCTTGTCTTCCCAAAGTGCTGGGATTACAGGTGTGAACAACTGCATCTGGCTGAGAATAAGACCTATTGCTCTGCTAGGTTTTTTTCCCTTTGCAAAATTTCAAACATGTTTGATTTTGTTGATGGAGTATCTCAGACTCACTCAGCTTGCGTTTTGTCAAGAGGGGAACTTTGGAGGAGTTAGTGAAAGTTTGAGGATTTCACATGGGAGAAGGGACGTTTGCTTCACTTTCAGGAAGAGATGAGAGAAACCAATAACTTGTAGCAAGCATGCTGAATTATCAAGAGAAGGTTGACTTGTAATCAAAGTTAAGTGTGAAATGGTTTTTTGAGCTCTTAAACTCAGAAAACAAGCTTGCCAATCTGCTGTATCTGAGAGATAGCATCTTGGCACCCTGGAAAACAGTGTTCCAACAAAAATATTATTGCCCTCGTCCTCCTATCTATAAGAAAGTTTTCAAGATTATTAGAAATTCTTGACAAAGCACAAGTACATGCCTGCAGAAATATTAATGCCTCCAGTTTGATTTGTTGAAGGTATATGCCAGCCTACTCCAGTCTGTCTCTTTCTCTAGCAGTTACCATTTTGGGACAATTACGTTTAACAAAATATCTCATATATAACAGAGCCCTAGGTGTCTCTACCAGGAGTTTCTTACTGGTACACTTCCTTTAACAGTGCTCTGCCTACCAGTGCTGGCTGCTTCTGTTCCATTTAGTTTGTCCTTGCAGAAGATCCATTAGCCCCGTAATTAAACAACCCACTGTCCCGATTAAGTCATTCTCTGTTACTTCAATTACATCCCATTGTTCATTAAATCCTGATGTTTGCACTTCAGCAATCTTGTTTTTAATACTCCTACCATTTGTGGAGAAACAGTGAAGTTAATTAACAATTCTTGAGCTTTTTCTTTTTCTCTCTACCATAGTGCAAATCATTTCCATTATGACTTGCAATAATACTGAAACCATTACTAACTTCATAGTGTTCTGAGCTTCCTGATCAAAGAGTGAAACCACTTTTTATAATCATTTTAGGTAAGTCATTGCCTCATTGATGGCAAGTTGTGGAAAATGAAAAATTAACGTGTAATGGGTGCTTTAAATGACTTTCCTCTTCACACACTTTCTTCTCATGCCTGTAATCTTGGAATTAGAAAATAATTTAGTTATCTAAATATAAAAGTATTTAATTTTTTTCTTTATAGCTCAAATGTGACTCTGTTATTGTTAGGATCATTATTTATATTTGTACCCCTCAGAGAATGGTAAATTTTATCACAAGTCATGGCGGAGATAGAAAGCATTTTCCAGATTTGTCTTGTTGCCATTGTCAAAGTTAGCATTCCATTTGAAGGTACTGTTATCTAGAGCAGGGACCAGCAAACAACAGCCTGTGGGCCAAATGTGGCCCCTCTGCCTATTTTTATAAAATGTTATTGGAACACCTGTTCATTTCCTTATTGTCTATAGCTGCTTTCCTGCTACAGTGCAGAATGGAGTAGTTGTCGCAGAGACCATATGGGTTTTAAGCCTTAAATACTTTCTGGCCCTTTGCAGAAAGTTTGCTGGCCTTTAATCTAGAGCTTGACATAGTAGAGAATAAGAACTAGAATCCTCCCTCCCAGAAACCCACAAACAGGCTTGGCCTCTTTCCTCCCCTTCTGGGGACACAGCAATGGAAATGCCTTGCCACTAATTACAAGTCTGAAACTCATGGGGCTCTTTGCCAACACACAACACCCACCCCCACCCCCCACCCCCCACCCTGCACCCGTAAATACTGTGAATACTGAAATCAGTTATCTTGGGCTAAATCAGACAGCTCTTCATACTTGATTCTAGGATGGACAAAATGTTAGCAAATGCTAGCAAGTATAGAAAAATTGGTGAGAGAAACCTAAATTTGAGAAAATTATCTCCATTAACTTTTTTTTTTTTTTTTTGAAATGGAAAAAGGCTCTCGTTACCCTGTCCTCCACCCCCTACTCTTCTGTTAGGGTAGCAGGTCCCTTGATCCAGGAAGCTGTGATTTATGGATCTTTGTGGGGAAAGGAAAAGGGGAACAGAGTGAAGAGGGGAGGCTGGACGGGCAAGTGCAGCTCAAAGGGGAACGTCAGATAGAATGTCCCAGGGCTGCTGACTCTGGCTTGGAAAGAAGCTTAGATCAGAAGTTTCCCTGAGACTTGCAGTTCTAACTCTGGCCTCATGCTGCTTCTACGGAACTTCTGAATCTGAAGTTTCTTTCTTTTTTCTTCTCTCTTTAATTCAGGTTGGTTTGAGAACTAGGCTTTTCTCTTGACTTTCATTTGGCCCTGAAATAAAATTAGAAATATATTTTATAGGTTTTATTTAATGAAAGCAATCATTGCTCCAAGGCCTTTTATGATAAAGTTGCCAGTTTGTAATAAATTCTTTTACAATTACTTTCTAGGCATTATAAGGTATTACAGAAAGGAGGCAGCAACATTCCTGCTTTTATTAGCCAAGAATATGGTTGAGGAGACAGTGAGGTAGCCAGATCATCTTCCCATGTGGGAAAAGACCTGTTCCCTGCCCTTGATTCATCCTGCCAGCCCCCTGCAGCCTTATCCTCTCTGCCTCCTCAATACCCAAAACCACCAAATCACGTGACGGGACGATGGGTAAAACCGGTAGTGAAAGGGGAATGCAGTTACATGTTCCCAGGCCATGTGCAGAAGAGGTGGGGTTTGGAGTCTGATAGTCTTGGGTTTGAATCTGGGCTCAGCCACTTTACTCTGGGCAAGTCTCTCAACCTCTCGAAACCTGTTTCCTCTTCTGTAAACAGGCAATGACCAAAACCTGCCCTCGCATATTTGTGGTGAGGTCAGAAAATAATGCGTGTACCGCGTCTAGCCATCTTGCCTGGTGTGAGTAGGTGTTCATTCTTTTTTCATTCCGTTTTCCTTGTCTGAGGTGTGCTTTTCTCTTGTCTCCTGTAAGCTTCGCTAAGCAGAAAGTGTCCCCTCAGTATTCTTTTTGGTTGGTTATTTATTGATGATGTGGGATGTGGGGGAGTTGATGAGCTGATTCCATCATCATGAAAAGCATTTCTTGGGTGCCTGTGTGCTTATGTTCTTGTTAAAAATGTTACATACGACCCTGTAATGGGGCCTTTACAACTTGTGGCAGACAATATCCCATTGGGCGGATGTGAACAGGAGGCAACCGTGATAACCTGTGAGAGGCTGATGGCTGACATGCTACAAAGGGGCCAGGCCCTTCTAGCCTGGCCCTCTTCCCGGGCCTTCTGGACCATACATTTTCCAATAGCCTTTTCTTTCTCATAACCCTCCTTGGTAATAGGCATCATTCCCAAATCAGTCAGGATGCAGTTCAGCTGTATGGAACAGAGACCCAAGATGTCTGTGGCTTCAGCAACAGAGAAGCTGAGTTCTCTCCCTGGTGGCATTCTGGGTGGGCAGTGCAGGGCTGGTAGAGCAGCTGCTCCTCTCTTGTCCTCATATTCCAAGTGTCTACTCACCCCCAGCCTCATTCCCCATCCCAGCCAGCAGGGTGTAAGCAGGGCTGTAGAAAGCAGGGCTGATGGTCACCAGCCATCTTTTAAGGAAGTGACACATAACATACCCACTTGATGTCGTTGGCCAGGACTTAAGTCAATAACTCGGACTTAGTCGTAACTAGGACATGTCCTGACTCTGAGCTGCGAAGCCAAGAGGCCAGCTCTGGGTCACCATCTCCCAGTGCCTCCTGGCCCTGCCATCCTAGTCACAAGATGGCTGCCACCGCTCCAAGCACTACTCTCCCTTTTGTTAGGATAAAAGACTTCCGACTGGGTGGCTCACACCTGTAATCCCAGCACTTTGGGAGGCCAAGGTGGGAGGATCATTTGAGCGCACTGAATCTGGAGCACACTGGCCACACCTGGCAGCAGCAGAGGCTGGGAAATGTCACCTTTATTCTGGGTGAACAGGAGCGCTGTAAAAATGTCCTTGGGTGGCACCTGAGGCACAGGGTGCTCCAGATTCCGTGGGTTCTGTGGGGTTCAGTATCAAGCTGGGGTGAGGAGGTCAAGCCTCCTCTACCAGATTGCCTATGTCCAGCCTGTCTCCTGGGAGAGCATTGATTGAGGCCCTCAAGCAGAGGGGAACTGCCCTTGGGAGGCTCATCACCTTGGCTGGCCTCTTGGCTTCACAGCTCAGAGTCAGGACACATCCTAGTTATGACTCCCACCGGCCCCATGATTTTGGACATGCTTCAAAATCTCTCTGCATCTCAGTTTCCTCATCTATCAAATGAGGCTAATAATGGCACCTACTTCATAGAGCAGTTGTGAGGATTGAATGAACCTATAACTGCATTCCCAGTACATGGTAAGCACTCAATAAGTGCTGGTCCTTCTTATTACAAATCTAGAACCATATTCTTTTCTTTACCATATATTTTTTCCTGTGAATAGTACAAGGACTGTCTTTCAGGTGGCAGGAGGTGGTTTCAGAAGGCAGGCCTGGGCTACAAGTCCTCCACCCCTACTTCTACCCAAAGAAGGTGGGATTTTTTTCTGTAAACTTCCTGACCTGATAGCCTGAGTGAGTGAGTGAAGCTTCCTGCTCACCAGTCTAATTAGAGACTGGAAGCCAAGTGTCTCCATGGTCCAGAGGCCTCCCTCATGTACTTCACCTCTTTGCAGACCCAATTCAAATGCTGCTGCCTCCATGCAGCCTTCCTTGATTTCTCTCTTTGAAAACCCCCTGCCGATCTAAAAGAGGTATCTCTCTAAATCCCTAAAATGCTTCATCTATACCTCCCACATTCTACCTGGCATTAGAATTTGTTGTATATGCCCCACAGTTCTACTAGTCTGCTAGTACTTCCCAAGCAGGATGAGTACAGGTTCTGATTTGTATCACCTACAGTGCCCTGCACACAATAGGTGCAAAGTAAATGGTCATCAATAGACGAATCTATCCACCTCAGCATCCACAAAATGAGCTCTGGCAGTTTGGCACATGTGGCTGTAAGAGAAAACTGAACTAAGGATGCCTGAAATAGTAAGAGCATGACTTGCCTCTTAGAGCAGAAAGTCTGGAGGGAAGGAGCTCCAAGCCGGTCCATGCACTCCGTGGTGTCCGAGCTCTGGGTCACCATCTCCCAGTGCCTCCTGGCCCTGCCATCCTAGTCACAAGATGGCTGCCACTGCTCCAAGCACTACTCCCCCTTTTGTTTGGATAGAAGACTTCCGACAGGGCGTGGTGGCTCACACCTGTAATCCCAGCACTTTGGGAGGCCAAGGTGGGAGGATCACTTGAGCTCAGGAGTTCAAGACTAGCCTGGGCAACACAGCAAGACCCTGTCTCTAAAAAAAAAAAAAAAATTTAGCCAAGCTTGGCAATGTGCACCTGTAGTCTCCGCTACATGGGAGGCTGAGGTGGGAGGATTGCTTGAGCCTGGGAGGTCGAGGCTGCAGTAAGCCGTGATCACATCACTGCACTTCAGCCTGGGCAACAGAGTGAGACCCTGTCTATTAAAAAAGAAAGAAAGAAAACCCTTGCTTTTATGTGTTGGCCAGAGCTGGGTTACATGACCAGTCCCAGAGAAGGGAGTTGCTGCCGATCATGCCTCCCAACCCAGGCTGGACCCACTGCTGTGCCCACCTGGCCTTTGTTAGCAGAGGAGGGATGGCTGCTGGTTGGATGACAAACCGGATCTGCCACCGCAGCTTACTGACACTTTCCTGCCAAGGAAATAGGAAGAGGCAGGGCAGTCCCTCCAAACAGAGGGCAGATTTCTGGGGAAGGGACCAGTGTACATTTTACAGCTCTTTAGCCTTTCATGGTATTTTCTGGGTATTATGCCATCCCATAGATTTGGAGCAAAACATTCTTGTACTTCGAAAGGCAGGATCACCAAGTATTTAAGAACACGGAGCTTGAGTACCCGGTTCTACCATTTTCTTTTTTTTTTTTTTTTTCCACAAATAACACTTTTTATTTGCCACTATTTGAAGTCTGAACTTTAAACAGATTCTTGGACTGGTGGTTCATATCCATCAGCTCGTTCAACTTTAGCACCTGTCTCGTCCCCAGTGGCTTTTCCAGAACTACTGCCTTCACCATGAAGCTCCATGAGCTTTCCCAATTCAAACTTGGGCTTCTTCAGCATTTTTACTTTTCTAACGAAGACATCATGGAGAGGATAAATAGATGGCAAGCCTTTTCTATGTCTTTTCCAATGCTGTCTGGAATCAATTTATTGACCACTTCTTTCAAGTCATTTATCTGCACCTCTCGGGTCATGATTTCTATCATCTTCTTCCGGATTTGGCGGACCTGTTGGTGCTGAGCGTAAGAGGTCTTCTGTATCTGATTGTTACGTTTTTTAGTAAAACCAACACAGAACAGACGAAGCAAGTAACCATCAGTAGTCTTGACATTAACATGAGCTTCAATCATTGTCTGCCATTTTTTGACCATGGAACACATTTTGTCACGGGTAAGATCCATGCCATGGAAGTTAGGCAGTTTTTACCCTGAACATCTTCAGTAATCAGCTTGAATTTTCTAAATGCAACTTCATCATTCTGCAAATCAGCAAGACTCACTTCAAACACATGACCCTTGAGACCATCAGATGCAATTTTCGTTCCTTGGGTCCTGGTGACGAGCGTCTTTCCAATATTTCTTATATTGAACATAGCAGGTGCTTTCACATCATACCAATCTTTCTTAGAAAATGATCAACCACTTTCTTCTTGGCTCCCTTTTTGCCGCCTTTCGTAAGGTGCTTGTTCTTGCCAACCGCCATGATGCTAGTCAGAGAGCCAAAAAGGGTTCTACCATTTTCTTGCTGGGTGACCTTGAGCCATTTATTTAACCTCTCTGTGCCTCACTTTCTCATCTGCCACAAGGGGATGAGTAAAAGAATCTACCTCACAGGGTTGTTCCTGAGATTTATATATACAAATACACACACGTCATTTAAAACAGTGTCTGGCACCTATAAAGCACTCCTTAATTTGCTATTATTATATGTCATTATTTAGTGATCCTGTCACTCCTTTGAGATAGGAACAATGAGGATTTTAAGGCTCAGCGAAGTTAGACAACTTCCCTACATTCCCTCAACTGGTGAGCAGCAGAGAATGGGAGGGTCCAGGTGGCCCGGTGCTGGCCTGGAACTCAGGGCCCTGACCCCCGCTGTCCTCCCTACTCAGAATCCTCTGTGGACACTTGCCAAGGGTGATAGTCACTGATGGGTGACTGTTGTCCCACAGGTGATGCTTTTGTCTCCGAAATGTATCATGAATTATCTGAGAACAAGGACTATGTCATAATATGTCTCTGACATCCCAGCCCTAATACCAAATAGGGCAGGAGAACGTGCCAGTTAAATGGGCTTTGGTAGGAGTGTGGGAGCCGGAGAGACGGCGCTTCCATTGAGGTATCTCCCCCGATGGGGTACAGCGGCTGAGGGCAGACACTGTGATGTCACGCTGTCTGACATGGCACAGGCATCTGCTCCCCATCACAGAGCAGAGGCCCGCGTGCGCTTTCCCAGCCTGGGGGTGGAGGTGTTAAGAGGCTGACCCCAAGGGCCTTGACTGTACTTACGCCTTAAGAAACTGCTGTTTGAGCACTAAGTGTTAGCAGCATAAAAAATGAACACAAATCAATTTGTGTCTGAATTCACTCTCAGAATTCCCTGTGGACTCTGTAAAATGCCATTTTACCTCTTTTCCACCCATCTAGCTGTGGAGGCAGTGGCAGATTTACATTATTTTACATCCAGTTACGGGTTTTTTTTCTTTTGGTTATGTTTTTAAAAAGAACATTTATTGCCCATAAAAAGGTGTTTTTGTTAAAGACAACAGTGCCTTTAGGTAGTAATAGAATGCTGTTTCACAAATATTTATAAAACTATTAAACAAGCTGAGATTGCTGAAGCTCTGATTACAAGGTGCCTCCCATTCATCTTTCCCTTTAGAAACTGAAGTAGCTTAACTGCAGTTACCCCCCACCATGAGAAGATCACCTTGTAGAGAAATAAGGCAAGACTCCAACAAGATCATAGGTGGTGGGACCAGCATTGACCCCTTCACACCCATCCCTCCCACTGGTGTGGGGGAATTTAGCTTAGGACATTGCTTACAGCCTGGGCTAAGCCAGGGTTTCTGGAGGGTCAGGAGGGCTCCTGGGCTATAGGTGGAACCAGGAGGAGGGAGGGAGGGCGGGCAGGTGGTAAAGCGGGGACGGCATAGCCGAGGGTTTTGTGGCACCAGTTGTGCAGTTAGGCAAATCTGGCTTCGATTCCTGCTTCTGCCACTGGTGAGCTGTTGCTGGAGCAAGTTACTCAGCCCGTCCATGCCTCAGTTCCGTCGCTCTACAACAGGGATGGCAATAAGAATAATACAACCTCCTGCATCAGAATGTTGGGAGGATTCAGAGAAATAGGTCTTGAAATGTGTTTGGCAGAGCATCTGGTCCCAAAGGCCCCAGGAAACATTTCTAGAAAAGGGAGGCGAGGAGAGGACTTGGGTGTGAGGCTTCACACGTTGGTTCCTTCTAGATACTCTGCCCACCAGCTCCCTGCCTTCTCTCCTGTCTGGTCTTTTTTGTTTCTTGTTTGTGAGCAGACAGGCCTTTGAACCCCTTCCTAGTGGGTGGCTGGCCCAGAACACAAAGGTTCTCTGAGAGCAGGCAAGGGAGTGACTTTGTTGCAGGAGGGAAACTCGTACAGGCCAGATGGAGATCACCGGCTAACCTCAGAGTTCAGATTCCACTGATTTGGAGTTTTCATCATTTGGTTGAGACCAGAACAAAATTTACTCTTGCGTAATTATCAACAGGATTATAAGGGCAAGATTTAGTGGTGTTTGTCTCAGCTCTTTATAAACACCATGAACTGGGTGGCTTGTAAATAATAGAAACTTATTTCTCACGGTTCTGGAGGATGAGAAGTCCAAGATCAAGAGTTGGTGTCCTGTGAGAGCCCCGTTTCTCATGATGGTGCCTTCCTGCTGGGTCCTCACATGGCGGAAAGGGCAGGGCAGCTCTCTGAGGCCTCTTTTTCTTTTTTTCAAGACAGAGCCCTGCTCTGTCTCCCAGGCTGGAGTGCAGTGGCGCATCTTGGCTCACTGCAACCTCCACCTCCCAGGTTTTATGCCATTCTCCTGCCTCAGCCTCCCGAGTAGCTGGGACTACAGGCGTGCACCACCTACGCCCGGCTAATTTTTTTTGTATTTTTAGTAGAGATGGGGTTTCACCGTGTTAGCCAGGATGGTCTCCAACTCCTGACCTTGTGATCCGCCCACCTCTGAGGCCTCTTTTATAAGGGCACTAATCCTATTTATGAGGACTCTGCCCTCATGATCTAATCCCCTCCAAAGGCCCCACCTCCAAGTACCATCACCTTGGGGGTTAGGATTTCAATACCTGGATTTAGGGGGAAATCAATATTCAGACCATAGCAGCATTAAAGAGAAGATACACCCCTGAGAACCTCCCGAAATTTCAGAAGCCCCACATCCACATCAGTGGCTCCCATGCCAGACGCTGTTCTAAGAGCTACGCGGTTACTGTTGTTATGCCCTCTTTGCAGATGAGAAAGCAAGATACAGAGAGGTTACACAGCTGGTTAGGGATGGGCTCAGAAGTCACCCAGCTGGCTTGCGGTGGGCTGGGATGAAAGCCAGGAGTCTACTGGGTTCCACTGGGTTCACTGCTGGCAGCCTCCTCCTTACTCAGAGATACTGAGCATGGAGTGGGCGTCCTAGCTGTTCAATGTGGGCTGAATCTGTTTGCAAATGAGTGGATACTAATACCAACAATAGTAATTGTAACAGGTTTTATTACCGGTATTATCATCAAGCCTTTCCCAGCAGCCTGGCCCTGTGCTAAGCCCTTGAATGCATGATCACATTTAATCTCCGTAGCAATGCTAGAAGGCCAGTACTGTTATTACACCCATTTTTAAGTTGAAGTAGGCCTGAGGGTTCCCATCTTCCATATTATTTGTGTTTTCATCTCTCCCCTGAGCCCTATGCAAATCAGACATTGCCTCCTCCAGCCTCTGCATATATACCTGGCTGGTGTCCACAGTACTTGGGGACCTCCTCTTTCGGCTTTGGAGCCCCCCTCCCTCTGTCTCTGTATGGGGGAGCTCTTCCTTCTGTCTTCTCCCTTCTTGCCTATTAAACTCTCTGCTCCTTAAAACCAAAAAAAAAAAAAAAAAATTCCCATTACTTGATCATTTTACATTCCCTTGTTAAGCCAGGCTCAAAACATCAAATAACTGTGCATTTCACACCATACCCAAGCCTTTCTGACTTTGTGACTACCAAGGTGCATTAGAATCTAAACTGCTATGTTATGCTATTTGCAAAATACTCTTGGCTCTTCCCTGAATCAATCCCCGTGAGGGTACGTATCAGGTAAAACTTTGTTGTTTTAGATCTATTTGTTCTTAGACAAAGTAAACTTGGAATTGCTTTTCAGTTTGTTTTGAAATATTCCCTAGTTCTGTGTTTTCACACGTGCACAAAGGCCTTACTTCCCCCATTAGTCTGATTCTGAAGTTTTGCTGCACTGGGAGAATGTTCACTGACAAAACGTTAAGTAATGGTGCTGAAGTGTAAAGTAATTAATGCAAGAATCATAGTATGAGGTGGGGATCTCAGTGCTTTAATGAGGGCTGGGGAAACCATCTGACTGAGGATGTTGAGAGTGGAGGGGTAGATCAATGTTCCTGTAATTAATGCTGCATATTAAAAAAGTGACCTCTTTGGGCCGGGCACAGTGGCTCATGCCTGTAATCCTAGCATTTTGGGAGGCTGAGGTGGGCAGATCACAAGGTCAGGGGTTTGAGACCAGCCTGGCCAACATGGTGAAACCCCGTCTCTACTAAAAAAAATACAAAAATTAGCCAGGCATGGTAGCATGTGCCTGTAATCCCAGCTACTTGGGAGGCTGAGGCAGGAGAATTGCTTGAACCCAGGGGGTGGAGGTTGCAGTGAGCCAAGATAGCACCATTGTACTCCAGCCTGGGTGACAGAGCAAGACTCCATCTCAAAAAAAAAGAAAAAAAAAAGTGACCTCTGGCATGGTCAATATGGGGACCTCGTAACCTTCCCTGTCACCTAGAACTTCAGTTCTGGGACTCTGTGGTCCTGTTAATTAAAAAGATAATCACCAATCTGCCTCATCTACTGTGGAACCCTTCCAATTCTTTTTTCTTTTTCTTTTGAGGATGAAATTAGAAATCACCAAATTACCATTTTTAGACTATTTATGTGTATATATATATATTTTACTCTCAGATATATTTATTCAATGCTTGCTCTATAATGAGAGTTTTAACTTTCTGTTTTCCTTTCCATTATCCCTGAAAAGAGTGGATTATGGAGAAAAGATGAAAGTAGTCTAATGCAATACAGTGTTTGCTAATGTGCTGTCAGAGGTATTAGTGGGACTTGCCAAGGTTTGTGTCTTTTATGAAATGCCTTTCAGATTGCAATTATCTAATAGACTTGGAAACCTGTTTGTACTCTTGCAGGCATTAAACGTCGTCTTTGAAAAAATCCCGGAAAACGAGAGTGCAGATGTCTGTCGGAATATTTCAGTCAATGTTCTCGACTGTGACACCATTGGCCAAGCCAAAGAAAAGATTTTCCAAGCATTCTTAAGCAAAAATGGCTCTCCTTATGGACTTCAGCTTAATGAAATTGGTCTTGGTAAGGCGGTGCGGGAGCTATATGTGGTCCCAGGCCCTGATGAGTGTCCCTCCCTGCCTGCCTTCCCTCCCTGCCCCCACCAGCTTCCGTTCAGTGACACTTACACAGCCAGGTTGTTCCTGGAGGGCATGTCTAGGGGCCAAGAGACTGCTTTGGTGTCTCATGGGCATCCTGATTCTTCGAAGGAAGCACGATCCTTCAAAGATGGCGTTTGTTGCTGTTGTCTTTAAATATTACGTCTGTAAATCAGATTCATGAGATTGTAGACCCTGAGACTGCAAGGAATCACCTTGCATCATGAAGTACAGAAAGGTGTCAACACAGTGCCCTCTGCGTGTGTTGCATTTCACACTGGCATTTGATTTGTTTGTTGTGATACTGAGCGTGTCATTAGTGGGTGGCTCAGACTCTGGGTGTTAACTCCAGCCTGCTAGAAAGGTCATCTTCCTCTGCTAATCGCATCCTGTATTAAGTATATGCTCCGTCCTCCCCCAGTGTGCAGCAGCGTCTGCTATGAATTCATTTTCGGGCTCTATTGGTATACTGCAAAGGACAGCGTATGCGTGAGCAAGCTAACAGGGCCCCACTTCCCTCAAATGTTCGTCAACATTTTAAAGTTGAGCTCCGTGCAGTCCTCCCAGGAGACTGTGGTGGGATTTTGTAGCAGGTAGCGGGACAGAAACGAAGAATAACATCATAGTGGTGACAGACAGTGTAACGAGCTTCACTTCCCCTTGACGTACGGTTATAGGCCCTGACTAAGCAGGCAATTAAAACCCTCCCACTTGGCCCTCCCAGTCCAGCCCCTGCTAAAAGGCCATTGATGAAGCCTTGAGGCAGGGTCTTGGAAGTTTGAGACCATGCAAATGTGGGGCAACTTGGTGATCTGGCTTTAAAGAAAGCAGGGCTGCTAAGGCACCCCTCTTCTGCTTCCTTCCTTGGGTGACTATTGAGCAACTTGAGGACCCTTTTAGCTCATTTGGTTAGATACAGGATCAAAGGGGGAGCCCCGGCCAGGAAACCATGACCCTGACCCCAGACCCCCAGTTTCCTTGCCCTGAGCATACATCTTGCAAATGTGTGGCTCTCACTACAAAGGACATAGGCATACCCCACCCAACAGTCTTGGTCCTGCCGCTGATGAGCAGGTAGTAGCATCCTTACTCTTTTCCTGAGTTTGGGTGTCCCTCGCCTCCTAAAGTAGGAAGGCAAGGAGCAGAGCAAGCAGGGGGCCTGGGACACAGCCTATCAGCCGTGTCAGGCTTCTGCGTGCCTGCTGATTTCCCAGACTACCTCCAGAAACCAGCTATCAACTGTATTGAAATCCAACACCTGGCTGGAGGTGGTGGCTCATGCCTGTAATCCCAGCACTTTGAGAGGCCAAGGCGGGTGGGTCACCTGCAGTCAGGAGTTCAAGACCAGCCTGGCCAACATGGTGAAACCCCGTCTCTACTACAAATAAAAAATTGGCCAGGCATGGTGGCGCACACCTGTGGTCCCAGCTACTCGGGAGGCTGAGGCAGAAGAATCTCTTGAACCCAGGAGGCAGAGGTTGCAGTGAGCCCAGATTGCGCCACTGTACTCCAGCCTGGGCAATGGAGGGAGACCCTGTCTCCAAAAAAAAAAACAAAAACAAACAAAAAAGAAATCCAACACCAGTAGCAGCTATGCTTGGAGCTCTTACAGAAGAGGCTCAAAAGTGCAGATGCCCAAAGGGGCAGAAAATACATAAGGGTGTCAGCCGCCTGGGACTACAGAAAGCAGTGGAGCTTGACTTAATGGGAAAGGACTCGCCATCCAAGGGGACAGTGCCATTTGCTTCAGTGGTTGCCATGTGGACTGCAGATTGTGTTACTAGACTGTTCGATTTTTTTTTTTTTTTAAAGAAATCAGATACCCAGTTTTTTATATGCAACTTAAAAACTTAAAAAAAAATTTTTATAGAGACAAGGTCTCACTATGTTGCCCAGGCTGGTCTTGAACTCCTAGCCTCAAGTAATCCCCCTGCCTCAGCCTCCCAAAGTATTGGGATTACAGGCCTGAGCATCTATGTCCAGCCTATGTGCAATCTTTTAATTTTTAAATGTTGGCACTGAGTTAACACTAAAATAATAACACCATGCAGGTTCCAAAAAAAGAAAAATCACATTTGTGTGCCACATTCTGACCTAGGCACAGGTTGGCAGCCTTGGCCAGAGAGTCTGCACCCTGTGATGCTGGGACCTTTGCACACTGATGCCTCCCCCTCCACCCCCAACAGGAGCCTACAGAGATGGTTCATATCTTGCCTCTCTTTGTGAACATGGGCACACAAGTGTGAGCATATACAAATTTGCTTCTGGAATTTTTGTTGAAGAGCTTAGTCCCTCATAGAATGCATTATTTTGTCTTCAGTGCCTCTACTTCCAGGCTTATCAGGGAAAAAGTGGTTTGAAACATCAGAGCCCTAAAAAAATAAAACAGAACTCAGAGTTCAGGCTACCAGTCTGGCTGATACATCTCCACCTTCAAGCAAAGATTTACCACTTTATTCAAGTTTTAGTTACCCGTAAATTTGTGAAAGTAAAGTGGTAGCATTTTAAAACTCTCTAAAAAGGAACAAAATGCTCTTTTTCAGAGCTTCAAGTGGGCACACGACAGAAAGAACTTCTGGACATCGACAGTTCCTCTGTGATTCTTGAAGATGGAATCACCAAGCTAAACACCATTGGCCACTATGAGGTAAGAGCAAGACTTGACCCCGTGTCTCCTTCCTCATCCCCAATCCTAGTCCCATGGACATTCTTTTAAAACATCCAGGACTCCCACCCATTTCCTGGAATAACTTGCGGATCGATTGTGTCTGGGGCTGAAGTTTTCTTTCGTTGCTTGTGCAGACAAGCTCATGAAGGGCTCTCACAGTGTACTTGTCACGTATTCCCTTCCCAGAAGGCTATGATTTTCCTATCTCCTGAACTCTCTCCACCCTGAGGTTCAGCAGAAAAGAACCGAGGAAAGCCTAGGAAAGCCAGAGAAGAGTTATCCTTTAGCCTTCACTGTGTGACAAGTGTGCTGATGCTAAACAAAGCCCTGGAAGTCCCAAGCCTCGCCTCCCTCCACAACATTCACGGTAGACCTTGTAACCTTTTGTGTAGGTCCTTGCTTCCTGAAGAAGTTCTAAATTTCCTGTTTGTTTGCAATATTGAGCGATACTTCCTTTGGCCTCTTAACCCACATACTGGGTGAGTGCCGAGGGCGGTGAGGGGTGCACGTGACTTCTCAGAGATCTGAGTGCCAGAGAAGCCTGCACATAACAAGACAGAGGAGGCAGGGAAGGTTCCTGAACACACTGGGATACTGGGGTTCACTTGTTTAGCCGTATTATCTGAATCTTTGTTGAATATCCACTCTGATAAGAGCTGGGGCTGCGTGGGAGAGGAGCAAAGACCAGGTCCCTGCCCTCACAGAGCCTGCAGCCCTGGGGAAGGGGTGCGGAAAAGGAGGGAGAGACAAGTAAAGAGGCAACGCCTTGCATGTAATAGTGCTGTGTGGCTTGGAGAATCCAAGAGGCTTCCTGGAGGAGGTTATGACTGAGCTGAGACCTAAACAATGAGAATTTAGCCACACTGGGCTAGCGTGCAGGCACATCCAGCAGGGAAGGGAGAGCATGCGTGTTAGACTAGTCAAAACTTGAGAGGGGCAATGGCGAGGCGGAAGGAGGGCAGTGACAGCTGATTATAGCCAGTGCTTATTAAGTACTTACACCACACCAGGTAATATTTCCAGCATGTCCCTGTAATGTAACTGCCCAATGGATTCACCTTGCCCATTGCCTAGACAGAGCCGATTTATCAAGACAGCAATTGAAATAAAGTAATTGGGCTGTACGGGAGATGGGAGTTTTATTATTACTCAAGTCAGTCTTCCTGAGCGTTCAGGGATCAAGAGTTTTTAAGGACAACTTGGTGGGTTGGGGGAAGCCAGTGAGCCAGGAGTGCTGATTGGTCAGGTCAGAGATGAAATCATAGGGAGTCAAAGCTGTCTTCTTGCGCTGAGTCAGTTCCTGGGTGGGGGCCACAAGATCAGATGAGCCAGTTTATTGATCTGGGTGGTGCCAGCTGATCCATCAAGAGCAGGATCTGGGCCAGGCGTGGTGGCTCACGCCTGTAATCCCAGCACTTTGGGAGGCTGAGGTGGGCGGATCACCTGAGGTCAGGAGTTCAAGACCAGCCTGGCCAACATGGTAAAACTCTGTCTCCAAAAATACAAAAAATTAGCCAGGCATGGTGGTGCACATCTGTAATCCCAGCTACTTGGGAGGCTGAGGCAGGAGAATTGCTTGAACCCAGGAGGCAGAGGTTGCAGTGAGCTGAGATGGTGCCATGGCACTCCAGCCTGTGAGACAGGGCAAGACTCCATGTCAAAAAAAAAAAAAAGCAGGGTCTGCAAAATATCTCAAGCACTGGTTTAGGTTTTACAATAGTGATTTTATCCCCAGGAGCAATTTGGGGAGAGTCAGAATCTTGTAGCCTCCAGCTGCGTGATTCCTAAAACATAATCCCAATCTTGTGGCTAATTTGTTAGTCCTATGAAGGCAGTCTAGTCCCCAGGCAAGAAGGTGGTTTTGGGAAAGGGCTGTTGTTGTCTTTGTTTTGAACTGTAAGTTCCTCCCAAAGTTAGTTTAGTCTACATCCAGGAATGAGCAAGAGCAGCTTGGAGGTTAGAAGCAAGATGGAGTTGGTTAGGTCAGATCTCTTCACTGTCTTCTAACACATCTGCTTCCCGTCTTGTAACAGTGAAAGGTATCTGAAAGGTGTTTTTCAGATGTCTTTCACTGTTCACCTTTCAGATATCTTTCACTGTTATAGTTTTGCAGTGGCGGCTTCAGTATTTCGCCCCATTCTATCCTATAGCAGTCCTATGAGATAGGTACTATTATTAACCCCACTTTATAGATGGGTACGATGAGGCTCTGGGAGGTCTGGTAACAGCTAGTCAGTGGCAGGGCCAGATTCGGACCTGGCTAGTTGGCTGTAGGGTCTGTGGCTGAACCAGTCCATGCTGTGGCCTCTTACAAGATGTAGAGGCAGGGAGGCAAGCAGGGAAGATGCAGATCACACAGATGGGGGCAGCCTCTTCAGGAGTTCTGAGTCTTATCCCAAGAACAGTGGGAAGCCATGGGAGGTCCTGAAGCAGGGAGGTTAGTGTTTCAGAAAATGATTGGGGCTGTGTGTGAGATGTAGATAGAGGGGGTGCGAACCTGTAAATAGCCCCATTAGAAGCTGTGGATTTCTGGTGAGGATTGGTGCTGTCCAACAATAATGCAGTGGCTCTGGACAGACACAGAGGCACACAAATGGAATCAGATGCTCAGGAGGACACCACAAGTCACGTGGATGGGAGGGATAGTAGGATGAGGGTGGGGTCAAAGATGTCAGTTGGGGATGACTGTGCAGATGCCTGGAGGCAGGTGCTTTCCTAGAGATGGAGAAGATAGGAGGAGGAGCAGCTTCCCAGCACACTGGGAGGGTAGGCACCCCCTGTTTTTCACAGTTGTACAGTCCCAGGGAGATAGGTCTGCACCAGGAAGGACCTAGGACTCTGCCAGGTTCTCCCCTTGCCCAGGAAGAAGTGAGACTGTTCCTGAGCAGAACTTTTTAGACAATGGCCAGGGACAGTGAACACCCATCCTTGGGCTTTTTGGCTGAGTGGGTCACCCAGTTTGGAAGTGGTTGCCTTGGGTGATGACTAAGGAGGTGCTGCCCCTGCGGCATTGCTGGAGGGAGTCTAGCAGAGAAAGCTGCAGGCCCCTGTGCTCACTCTCCTATAGCGCAGACTTGCCAACCCTGGAATCATCTTGCCAAGAGCAGTCGTTCTTAGCTTTTGGAGTTTGTAAAAATCCCCAGGGAGTTTGCTAAAAGTGTGTATTCTTGGGCTCAGGAATAAGGGGCATCTTTGGCTGTATTTGGAAAAACACAGCCCCAGAGGGAAGGTAATGGCCAGGAGGAGGTCGGAGTCAGAGATGCTGCCCTGCTGGGTGGAAGTGCTTATCATGGCATCAGTTCAGGGTTCTAGACCTGCAAGCCAGCACCTCTCCCTGTGTCTGGGTGGCAGGCTTGTCTTGATGAGTTAGGAGAGGACACAGACTCCAAGGCCCTCCTCTGGTGCTGTTGCCTGGAGTTCTTGTCTTGCTCAGCTGTGCCTCCCCTGCCAGGCTTCTCAGCATCCCTCGGCCACTGTGGGGCATGGTGGGCTGCAGAGGCAGGGGATGGGGCTACTCACTGCCATTAATAGGAGGAGGCAGGGCAAGTCTCTCCAGCAGGGAGAATGAAGAACCACCACAGCTGTCTGCAAGGCAAGGGGAAGGCCTGTCAGGAGAGATAGAACATCAGTCTTCACTGCAGACATCGGCCGTGCTAGACACCTATCTGCTTAAGGATGATAATGAAATTAATCCGGCCTGTAGTCACTTCCCGTCCAAATGATTTATTGGCCTCATACCCCAGTGTTGCTGCATGGTGGTAATAAATGACAAGTCTAGGACATGAAGGCTTAAAGGATTCTCCTTATGTTTAGAAAGCTAAGCCATAAGGCAAATAAACCAGAGAGCCTGAAGGAAACGGGAGGTCATTCGGCTCCATGTTCTCTATGCCTGGACCATCTCAAAAGCCCTGTTTTTTAAAGGCTGCTTGGAGAAAATCATCCCCCACCACCCTCAGCCACCTACATCTATACTTGATTAAGCAGCGCCTCCGCAGACTCAAAATTTGGGAGTAATTTGACAGGGCTGGGCTGAAGTTTGCTTTTACCCTTTCGTTAAAGAAAACATTTTCTCTTGAGCGCTAGCATTTCCCTCCAAAGAGACAAGATGCTAATTATCACTCTTATTCATTTACTAAAGTACCCTAGTTTGAGTCACTGTATGTGCTTAAAAGCAAAAAAAAAAAAAAAAAAAAAAAAAAAATTCATTTAAAAATAGGGTCTAATTCAGAGTTTTAAGTGAATCAGACTCACCTCCCTCCAATTAGTCCATATTAGTTAGGTTTTAAAGTTAATCTGTAGTGATGGCCAGTTCCTTCTACTATCTAAACAAAGTCCCTGCTGTTGGAGGGCCAGCCTGTTTCTTCTTTCCTTGTCTGTCCTTAGGGCAAACAGAGTGTAGCTGGTCTCCTCTGAATGATTTACTCTCAGCACATTTGAAGAACAGGTTTCTAGAGGGGATTTGAGGGCATGACAAAAATATAGCATCTCATGGACTAGATGCAGCCCCCAGAGCCCCACATTGCTGGCAGGGCCCTGTCACCTACTGGCTGACACCCTTGGCAACCCCCAGCACCGGGGAATTGCCTTCCATGACGATAACCATGGCAGCCAGTGCCTGGCACTGCTCACGCGCATTAGCTCAATTAATCTCCACAAAAACCCTGGGAGGCAGGTGCTTTCCTTACTCCCATTTTCCATCTGATGAACACAGAAGGAGGGTGCATTTCTGTTCCAGTGTCATTCTGTCCTGTGCAGACAAAGGGTTAAGCATGTCTTTACACATGAAGCCAGAGGAGTCTTTCTCCCCTATAATTAAACCCTCCCGGCGCACTTCCTTAACTGGATGTCATTCTGTGTTGACTATGAAGGGGACTGTGCTTTGCTCTGGTGCTAACAGGTTCTGGGGCATGTGCACCTGCATGTTCAGGGAGTGGGGCATGCTCGTCCCCTAGGACTGTGGCAGGGTGGTTTCTCCGGGGTCCAGCCTTTTTCCTCTCACTCGCACCCTGCTGTGACCTTTGCCTGGGCCAAGTTATCGCACCCGCACCCTGCTATGGAGTGGCGGCGAGTGTGCAGGACAGGCGTTGGGCAGGAAATTTTCTCTAAAGATCACACTTCGAGTTCTGAGCTGCAAGGTTTTGAGAGGCAGAAAAGTTGTTTAACCACTGTCGTTAACAGATGTGTACTAATGCAGAAGTGGTCATTGCTAACAAATTTGTAATTCAAAAGATATTTAAAGCTCATAGGAATGTCCCAAAGGGTCTGTTAAGTAAGGTCAGCAATCCTGCTGGTCAAGTCCATCATCTGTGACACTAAAAGGGACTGGACAATCACTAAAGGTCTGTTGCAGTGTGAATGTCTTTAGATACTCATTTAACAAACACGTACAATGCTTCTTGTGTACTGGGCACTGTTCTAGGGCTTTGACCAATAGCAGCTCTTTCCGTCGTCTTTACCGCTCCATGAGGTGAATACGATCAACCCCATTCTGAGGCCCAGGGAGGCTAAGAAACTTGGCCAGAGTCACAGAGCTCCTTCACTGATGCCTCAAGGCTGAAAGCAGACGAAATAAGCACTCTAGAGACTGCGGCTCTGCGCAGCGCCTGAGGGATACCTTCCCCAGATCCAGGCTTTCAGCCCATGCTCCTAACCTCCGAGGTAGCCTGGCTAGAGAACTGGGCCTGACTGAGGAGAAATCCTGGTAGTTACATTCTCTGATGTCAAATTCATAAAGGGTGACTTCTCTTAAAATCCCAGGGCGAATCTCGTGTCTGGGAGTTTATCAAAATGCTTCCCTACTTCTACTTTAACCCTCTTTTTGGCCAGCAGTCCGTGAAGATGACAGTTACCTTCATCCAAAGGGAGCCTCTCTCAGGCATCTGGGCTCTGACAACTCCAACCCAACTGGATCACTCTTGAGTCTTAAGTGTTCAGGTCTTCGTAGTTTCCCACACATTCTTGGTGCCCCAACTCCCTCAGGAGGAAGACAGTCTCAGGGCTATCACTAATAGGCTATCACTAGGGAGCTGGCTAGTGGCCTGAAGGTTAATTTCAAGTAAACGAGAGAAAGAAGCAGGAGCCCTGTGGCATTTTCTCTGGTTTCCAGCATCCTGTAAGCCCTCCCCTGGATGTCCAGAACCTTCTGTGTGATTTGACCAGCCTGTAGAGGATGTTCTGACGGCCCCTTCCAATGCACTGGTGAACCCCTGTGCTGAAGGACTCAGCAAGGTTATCCCTCAAGCCCTGAGAAACAAGATTTTGTTTTCATCAGTTTCCAGCCTTGGGACATCAGTGAGAAGAGCTGAGGGAGAAGACGATATTGACAGAGGGAGAGCAATATTGGCGCGTGGCTGCTGGGACAGCATGTGGAATAGAATTCTGTTTTCACATAATATTGTTTCAGCAGAAAAGGTGATTTCAGGAATGAGAGATTTCAATCAGAGTTTCTGTGTAGTGATTTGATTCTCATGTTTTCAGATTTTTTCTTTAAATTATCACAATATTCAGAACATATTCATAATTTTTCATAAAATTTATAGCTACAATGCTAGCATTTCTCTTAGGTGGAGCCATATGAAATTGTCCATAGGTGACCATTTTTACCTACAAAAGTGGTAGTTTCATAAGGTTACACATAAGTTCAACCTTACATTTCTAGAAAATCTCTTTTCATGGAATTCTCTCTAAGCTATGCCGTAAACATGGTATCTTATAAAGAAATCTTACCTTCACTTGCAAATGGTTTGGAGGATGTGCAGCTCCTGCTTATTTTAGAAATGACTTTAAGTTGTTGATATGGGTCTGTTTCTCCCTGAGTGGTTAAAACTCATCATTCTAATGATGGGAAAGTCTACAGTCATCTCTGCCACTTCTAACATGGGGTGGCCCCAATTCCCCTCCATTGATGATTGGAGGGGAATCGCCTGTTGTCACATCGAATCCTGGAACACTGTGAGACTGGAAGGAATTTAATTTGAAATTGCCGTGCATACCAGTTCTGCTCTGGGCTGGAGAAACAATCCTGCTGCAGATCCATCTAGTGACATTAATCTTTCTTTGATTTGATTTGGTTTTCATCCCTAAAGTAGGGGCCCAGAGGACGCTCCCTGCCTCACAGGACTAGGGGACGATTAATGAGTCACTCTTAGAAGAGCATTTGGAGCTCCTCAGATGGAACAAACGGCATCATCTTTTTAACACTCTGCATTCCAGGGCACTTTTCAAAAAGGCATTTCTGTCCTTACCTCAGCAGCAGCTGACTTGCGCTAAAAAGAAAACGGAAACCTTTCCCCCACAAACATCTGTAAATAAACTATTTTTCTGTCTTTATAATCGTGTTAAGGTGTCACATGGGGGAAATGTTCCAGCTCCAGAGCAGCTGTGAAAGTTAGAAATGCACTCATACATACATGCTCACACACACACACTGATCCACTAATAAAATGTTTCTACACTTGCTCTTGGGAGATAATTTCAGAGTAAAATTTCCTTGGTACAAGCTGTGTCTATGCTATCTTAATGCCTGAGCACAGCACTGGCAGCGGGCTGTTGCCAGCTCTTGAAGAGACATTTGAACTTTTGGCAGCGCTCCTTATCAGAAGGCCCATCCACGGTGTTTGTGATTATAGAGTAAGGGTGCTCGCTTTTGGCAAAACAAAGCGTCTGACAGTAGTGAAGTATTGGCTCAACACTCAATGGGAGACATTTGGGATTCATTCTTTGACAATTACCCAGAATGAATCACCAGCTTCCTTTTATAAAAAGATATTTATTGGCTTAGAAACAGAGCATATCCAGCTCTTCGTGGGGAGGAATTTTGTAACTATGTTCGAAACTTCTCATAAACTCGGTGTCTGAGTATTGCTAAGTGGGTGCCTGCACAGAGCATTTACTTTAATTGCATCAAATGTGGAGGAGAATTGAAAAATCAGCCAGCAAACAATGAATAGCTCAAGGGGAAAAGGAGAGGATGCTCGGTAATAGAAGCAGAGTGGAAGAGCTCAGTAAGAGTTAAGAATCCCTGCTGGAGACACTTTGCAGAGGCCTGATGGCCCCAGCCGGCCCCTGCCCAGTGCTGCCCCCACCCCACCACCAAGATATCATGCACACCAGCAGTTGGAGGCCTCTGGCCTAAACTTAGCGGCTTGCTGGACACAGCTGGCTGGACAGCTGTTTAAGGGCCTCTTGAGGGCTGGCTCTTGCTCTGTGTTCCTCCCTGTGGGTGTAACCTGAAGGAGATTAGGTTTTAATCCTTTGGTGCTTGCTAGGTGGGCTTGTACATTCTGATAACCAATGTGTAGCAAGCCAGAAGAGAAATTCTAGGTTTCCACTCTTTCCAAACTGGGAAGGCAAGGTCCAAATTAATAGTAGAATTGAGAATAGCTTTCGAGCTTTAGAGTGGAGGGAAAAGTCACTTAGCTGATAAGGTTCAGAAGTGACAGGGTCAGTCCTCCAGAAACAGTTCCAGAATGAAGGGGATTTGTGGATCTCTGACCTGCCTCCTTGCCACCCCTCTGTCTTGTAATTTTGTGAATGAGCCCCTCTTCCCACAGAGCCAGGCCTGCCCCCAGCATCTTGGCATCTTTGTCCCCCTCTGCCCGAAGGGCACTTCCTTGCCTGGGGATTTGCGAGTGCCCATCAGGGTGTGGGGGAGGGGCACTGTAGGGCCACTTGACCCTGGTCTCCACGGTACCAAAAGGTCTCAGGTGAGAACGCTTGACTTTAACTCCAAAGGAGGCATTATATACAGAGGGCTTTCTTTGTCAAATGTATACATTTAAAATCTGTGGCAATTCTTATCAGTTCTATTGAAGCATAATTTTTGAGACAGGGTCTTGCTCTGTTGCCCAGGCTGGAGTGCAGTGGCACAATCATGGCTCACTGCAGCCTTGACCTCCCAGGCTCAAGCCATCCTCCTGCCTCAGCTGGGACTATAGGCATGTGCCACAATGCTCAGCGCTTTTTTTTTTTTTTTTGAGGAGAGATGGGGATCTGAGTTCCCCAGGCTGGTCTTGAACTCCTAGGATCAAGTAATCCTACTGCCTCGGCTTCCCAGAGAGCTGGGATTACAGTCATGAGCCACTGTGTCCAGCCAAAATATAATTTATATTACCATAAAGCTAATTCGTTTAAAGTATACAATGCAATGGTTTTAGGTATACTTACAGAATTGAGCAAGCATTGCCACAACCTAATTTTAGAACATTTTCATCCCTCTTGAAGAAACCTTGAATTTATTAACAGTCACTCCTTATTTCCCCCACCTCTGCCTTAGCCAACTAGTAATCTATGATCTATCTGTATAAATTTGCCCATTTTGGACATTTCATATATTCTTTTGTTTTAGATTCATGGGTACATGTGCAGGTTTGCTACAAGGGTATACTGCATGATGCTGAGATGTGGGCTTCTATTGATCCCATCACCCAGTGAACATAGTACCCAATAGGAACTTTTTCAGCCCTTGCCCCAGCCCCCTCCCCGCTTTTGGAGTCCCTCGTGTCTACTGCTCCCATCTTTATAGACATTTCATATAAATAGGACCATACAATATGTGGTCTTTTGTGACTGGCTTCTTCGCATGTTTTTGCAGTTCATCCATGCTGTAGCATGTATTGGTAATTCTTTCCTTTTATTGTATGGCAATTTTTGGTAGTATATTCATACTACATGAACACATAGTAATAAAGAATGAACTACTTGTAGTTGCAACAGGAATAAATGTCACAGACCTTATATTGACCCTCAAAATCTAGACACAGTACATACTGTATGATTCTATTTATATGATACCCAAGAACAGGCAAAATTCATAAATGGTGATGGAAGACAGAAAAGTAATTACTTCTGGATGAAGATGGGGTGGTCATTGTCTCGGAAGGGACAATGGGAGCACTTTTCAGGACCTTGCAATATTTTATATCTTGATAAAGGTGGTGGTTATGCCAGTATATATTTAATGTGAATAGTCATTGAGCTGTACACTTAATATTAGCAAAAGTTAAGCATGTCCCACATGTTATGCTTACATTTCAAAGCTTTTATTAAAAAGTATATGCAAATTTTGTGATTTTACAAGCTTTTGAAAAAATGTCACAGGTTGAATATCCCTTATCCAAAATGCTTGGAACCAAAAGTATTTCAGATTTTGGAATTTGCTTGGATTTTAGAGTATTTGCATACACATAATGAAATATTTTGGGGACAAGACCCATGTTTAAACACAGAATTTATGTTTCATATACACCTTATACACAGAGCCTGAAGGTAATTTTATATAATTTGTGCACAAATCAAAGTTTTTATTGGGTTTTGACTGTCACATGCTATCATGAGTTCAGGTGTGGAATTTTCCACTTGTGGCACCATGTCAGCACCCAGAAGTTTCAGATTTTGCAGCGTTTTGAATTTTCGGATTAGGGATGCTCAACCTGTATATACCTACAGAAAAACAAATTATAAGCATACTGCTGGATGAATTATCATCAAGTGAGCATATCCTGAAACTACCACCCATGTCAAAAAATAGAAGCCCTCTCCTGGCCTTTCCTAATCACTACCGCTGCTCTCTTCTCCAAATATCTAACATGATAGTTTTGACTGTTTGGGCTTTTTTTTCAAGCTCTATGTAAATGGAATCAGTCAGTATACTTTCTTTTCTGTCGAGCTTCTTCTGCTCAGCATTATGATTGTAAGATTTACCCATGTGGCGTGTAACAGTAGTTTGCTCATTTTCATTGTTTTATAATCTGTTGTATGAATATGCCCCAAATTATTCATTCTAATGATGGATGTTTGAGTTGTTTCCAGTATGGGACAATTACAAATAGCTCCCAATCAGGATTTATACTTATTTCTGTGGACTAAGGGCCTACATGTGAAATGGCTCTGTCATAGGGTAGACACCAACTTTATATACCACAATTTCTGAAAACCCGTTTCAGCATTTCTTAATAGAGTAGTGTCATAGTCAGTTAGGGCTGCTATAACAGAATACCATTGACTGGGTGGCTTAAACATTTGTTCCTTACAGTTCCAGATACTGGAAGTTCACGGTCAGGGCAAAGTACTAGTAGCTCAGTGAGGACCCTCCTCCTGGTTTGCTGAGAGCCGTCTTCTTGTATCCTTGTGTAGTGGAAAGCAGAGGGGACATGCAAGCTCTGCTGTCTCTTCCTTTTCCTCCTCTGTTTAGAGACAAGGTCTCACTCTGTCGCCCAGGCTGGAGTAGAGTGGCACAGTCAGGGCTCAGTGCAGCCTTGAATGCCTGGGCTCAAGTGATCCTCTCGCCTCAGCCTCCCAGGTAGCTGGGACTACAGGTGTGCACCAATGTGCCCAGCTAATTTTTAATTTTTTTTTTTATAAAGGGGTCTCCCTATGTTGCCCAGGCTGGTCTCAAGACTCCTGGACTCAAGTGATCCTCCTCTTCTTCCTCCCAAAGTGCTGGGATCACAGGAGTGAGGCACCACGCCCGGCCCTGGTGTCTCTTCTTATAAGGGCACTATTCCCATCATGAGGGCTCCAACCTCATGACTCAGTCACCTCCCAAAGGCCCTACCTCCTAATACCATCACACTGGGATTAGGATTTCAACATAGGAATCTGGAGGAGACACAAACATTCAGTCCATAGCAAGTAACAATTTTTTAACCTCAAAAAATGAAACTGGCCTAGGTCTTTCCTGACCTCTGCAAATTGGGGGGAATGTCCTAACAGCTCAGTCTTCCCCTCTTCCAGGGCTGGCCCACCTCCCATCTGTCCCACAGGCTCCTGGCCTCCACCTTCTGCGTACTACCCCACTGCCTCCCATGGCCTCATCAGCCTCCTCCACAGGACCACGAGCCCCTTGAGAACAGAGACACTGTCTTGCTTGTCATTTAGTCCCAGCCTCCAACACAGTGCCCAGAACATAGTAATTCTTTATAAATATTGGATTTAATAAATGAGAGCATGTAAGATCCATCCAGCCATCTAATTCCTGGGTGAAGTTGAGAAATCCATTAAATTTTGAAAACTCATATATCTTTGATCTTTGGTTTCAGATATCAAATGGATCCACTATAAAAGTCTTTAAGAAGATAGCAAATTTTACTTCAGGTAACCAATATAATATTGTTAACCTTTTGTTCTCACCTAGCTTTATAAAGTATTGCTTTTTGCCTCTCTTATCTGTATTGTCACAAAGGTGAGATTGAGTTGTTGCTATGTAATTCTCTGAAAGCTGAGAAAAGCCATTTTGATCTCTTTCCAGTCCTAAGAATGTGATCCCTGCAAGAAGGAAAGGAAACTATAAATGGTGGTTGGCCTGGACTGCCCAGCACTGAGGAAGTGGCTGCCTCTTTATAGCCCTAAACTCAGTGCAGAATCTCATAGCTTTTTTCCAACCCTTTAGAAGGATGGGGGCTAACAGAGGAGATTCCCCCTGGAAAACTGAGAGGGAAGAGTACAGATAATCATCACAGAGCCCCGCAGCAAGCACTGAACAAACAAGATAATCCACTTAGAAGGTCCAAGTCTCCTGTGATAGCCCTTGCAAAATTCCCAGAAATTGGAGAGAGACAAACTAAAGGGGGAGCTTTTATGGGAAAGTCAATAGGCTGGTCTCTAAAGTGATCTTCTGCTTCCCTCATAGCCCTGGGGCAGGAAATTCCTGTTCCAGGTTTGTCTCCAGAGAAATTATACCCCAGTCAAGACAATCAGCTCTCAGCCCTTGGAAAGGTTCTGAGCTCCTCCCAAACAGGCTCCTTTCACACACACAGCCAGAGGTAGGGCTTCCTGACTCCTGGATTCACTATTAGAAGGAGCAGGGAGCATCTGGTCAGTACAAACAGGGAATGTGGGGTTCTTGATTATACAGACAGGATAATTGGGTAGGACTCCTTTGGGGAAACCCACCTTCCATCACTACATGGGGCTGTGGTGAAGCCATCTTACAGAGTTGCTATCATTCCAGCTTAAGGGGGATGGTGTCTTTGTGTTGAAAAGTGGAAGAGCTGTGGTTTTTAGGTTTCAAAGATTGGGCCTTTTGAAGAGCCTATTATTTGGGGATTGAATAGTAGAATCTTAGATTTGGATCTCTTCGTGGGCCCTCCAGTCAGTCAACACTGCTGCTAGTTTCCATTCATTGCAACTGACAGCCACCATCTTATCATCCTGCTAATACTCTAAACCTCCTGTACCTATGTCCTATCATCAGCCCCTCTGTCAAAATCCCAACCCTGGATGCACCCAACGATTATCCTTTCCTGACCCTACAGCTAGGGAGCCACAGAAGAAAGGCACATAATGGCACACAGGGGGTCACTATAAGTTCACGGTACCCAAGTTGACCAGGGCCCTCCACACAGCCTGCTCTCATTGGGTTCCTCTGGGCAATTCAACTCTGGGTTGTCCATGTCTACCTTCTCTCCTCAAAGATTTGAACTACACAGCTGTCCTCTCAGCAGATGACTTCACCCTGCACTCTTTACAGAGAAAACTAACCAGAAGTCCCTCAACAGCCAATACCAAACCTACCAACCTACCTGCACCTGCCTTCTTCCTTGATGCTTGTAGGCTGACCTTCTTCCATTCAAGGCCAGTCTCTCACCTGTGCTTTGGGTCCACCATCCTTTCCAACCTTCTCAGTATCCTTACACCACCAGTAATCTCTTTTCTCACCTGTACTTTCTTTGCCTCTCCATCTACTCCCCGTTTTCCATTAGGATTTCAAGACGTGCTAGTCTCTCTCATCTTTATTTTTAAGACAGTGTCTCGCTGTCACCCAGGCTGGAGTGCAGTGGTACAATCATGGCTCACTGAAGCCTCAACCTCCTGGGTTCAAATGATCCTCCCACTTCAGCCTCCCAAGTAGCTGGGATTACAGGAGTGTGCTACCATGCTCAGATAATTTTTAAAATTTTTTGTAGAAATGAGGTCTCGCTATATTGTCCAGGCTGGTCTTGAAATCCTGGGCTCAGGCAGTCCTCCTGCCTTGGCTTCCCAAAGTGCTGGGATGACAGATGTGAGCCACTGAGCCTCTCTCAACTTTAAAACAAACAAACCAAATGCCTTACTTCCTCTCTTCCCTCCATTTACCACTCCCTTACCCTTTACAGCCACATTTCCTCACTCTGCGCTCCTCTTGGCTTGCTCTGTGAGCACCACCTCATTGTCCTTTGAGATCCTAGAAAGGGTCAGCTCCTTCCTACTTTGGGCCTTCCTGCAATTTGCCTAGCTGACTCTATCTCTTCATTAGATTCAGCTCAAACATCCCTTCCTCAAAAACTCCTGGACTAGATTTGGTCTCTTTTTAATTCTTTAGCATATAATTCTCTTTGTAACCTTTATCAGTTATAATAATTGTGTACCTAGAAGAAGTTTGATGTCTCTCATTGGCCAGAATGCAAATTCCATCAGGGTGGAAACTAGGTCTTATTCATTGCTATATGCCCAGTTGTCCCTGGCACATAGGTGCTCTAGGTACATTTGTTAAATGAATGAGGCTTGAGCCTCTCCTACCAGCAAGAGATCAGAGATCACTAGGGAATCTACTTCCTCCTCCAATCCCTCACCCGTCCCATCTTCACGCTGTTCTTAAGATCTTAAGATGCAGCAGGGGGAAAAATGTAGCTATGAAGAGCTCAAGTCAAAAAGCTCAAGTAACTTCAGTATATAGCACAAATGGGACCTTCTATGAGAAGGCCGATTAGCCCATGGTTGCTTTTTTTAATGGACTGCTTTCTCTCCCTCTTTCTCTGGTGTTCAGATGTGGAATACTCAGATGACCACTGCCATTTGGTGAGTTCAGGCTTTCTTGTGCTCACCACTGAATTGCATGCCTTCTGTAGCATGAATGGTCTCCTTGGGTAACGCTTCTGCTGTCTTCCCTTCAGATTTTACCAGATTCGGAAGCATTCCAAGATGTGCAAGGAAAGAGACATCGAGGGAAGCATAAGTTCAAAGTAAAAGAAATGTATCTGACAAAGCTGCTGTCGACCAAGGTACACTTACTGTTCTGGGAGCGCTTTATGGCTACCTAGGGGGTGTATGATATGTTTGACTTAATTTCCACTGAAGTGTGAAAATGTTACAAATCCCTTGTGCCTTCTAGCAAAGCAAAATGAAAGTTTAAATTGTAAACACTTCCTGCCCCGTTCCTCTTCTTTTTATACACTACAAAGATAACAGCACTTTACAGATTTGTACTGTAGTATCTTCAGTCAGGGATTTAATATTGTTCCCAGTCTCTTTCCCCACCATTTCACTATTATTGTTATTTTTTAGGTTGACAGCATAATTATTCCTTTTTGTTTACTTGTTATTATAGATGAGCAATAAAACTCCCTTTTTGAATTGCAAATAAAATGAAGGGGATGGGAAGGGTCAATGACTATAAACCTAGTAAATCTTAATTTTTTTCATTTTAAAATTAAGAATTCTGCTCACACATAAAAGTGTCAGATGTGAAAGCCGGTGGAATACTAAACTGAGAGCAAATTTTACTTTATCTGGCTTTTAGTGGAATTAACAGAAGTCTGTGGTGATCTTTTTTTTCTCCCCCTCTGGAATGATAAGCACTATAAATGCTATTATCTACACTTGGCCTCAGGAACTTGGTGGGCATCCTTCTTCAGATTATAACAAAGAATCTGCTTAGAGCTTAGGAGATTTGTTTAGTGGGCAGAGGACAGACCAAGCCTCTTGATTTTCTCAGCTGTCCCACAGAGCTCAGCCTGTTTGGCTTTTGTAAAATACTCAAATGCTTTGGAAAGTACACAATAAAACCTTATGATAGAAATATATGTAACAGGAAAAATTCTGGGAACAGAGCAGCATCACTTGAGCTTTTCCAGGCTGAACATAACTAATAAAAGCCAAATATCCGTGGCTTCCTGGTTTATGTAAACAGCCCTACAACTGACATTTCAACTGCTAGAGATTTCTGATATCCTCCCAGTTGACTAAACAATGTTGTTATCAGCAAAAAGCTTATGAACCAAATCTAAACCTGGACATGGATTTTCAAGACTTTTGACCCATACTGTGAGCACCGGCCACATTTGACAATTTTACATTTTTCTCTTCTAGTTTGTTTTTCCCTGTTTTGTACATTATTTTCCCTGAATTTGGATTTGCTTTTGCTATTATGTTTTCAAAACCACTACCACAGTTTTTAATCTCCCAAATCTGATGTTGTCTGTCTTTCAGGTGGCAATTCATTCTGTGCTTGAAAAACTTTTTAGAAGCATTTGGAGTTTACCCAACAGCAGAGCTCCATTTGCTATAAAATACTTTTTTGACTTTTTGGACGCCCAGGCTGAAAACAAAAAAATCACAGATCCTGACGTCGTACATATTTGGAAAACAAACAGGTGGGAATGTAGGTGATTATTGACTGTTTTCAAGAATCTGGGACAGAATATTAACTAAAAGAAAGACATATATAGTTACAGAAGAATTCATTTATATCAGAATCTTTGGGCTTGGTAAGCTATCATGTCAAAGTAGTTTCTTATTCTGTTACTATTTTTAAACAATAAAGGAAACCATTCCTATGCCAAGAATCCTATTCTTGAAGATAAACTGTTATCTTTGATGCATCATAAAGACTTTGTCTAGAATGTTAAAACAAATTTAAGTTGACCAGCAAAGAATGAGAAATTAACATTTGTGGTTTTATATCATTTTTGCATTAGAAAAAATGTTATGATAAACCATTTTTTGTTCCTAATCAGTTACTTTGCAGTCTCCAAGCTATCTGTCTATACTCTGATTCTGTACAGAAATTTTTTTATCAAGTGCAGTACTCAGATACTATGAGAATTAGCCGAAAGTTTGTGTTTTGTTTTATATTTTACCTTAAGGACAGGCAAGGCATCAAAATTTTGCCTCCTCAGTCAAGAAATGTAGCTCATGATCTCTCTTTGAAATGCTGTGTGCATGAGCTGGAAAAGACTCAGAGTTATGATGAAGTAGAACTTCTCAGTGCAAGTTCAAGGCTTTCCAGGCACTGAAGGCAGCCAGGTCACTTTAAATGAGTATCAAAAGCTGAAGTTCCAGAGCTCTAGGTCTAATCTCCCATTTAATCCAGGCCTATCCCAATTCTCTACGCTGGCTTGCTCCCTTCTCTTCCTGTGTTCTAGCCTCTTTTTTTGAGACAGGGTCTCACTCTTGTTGCCCAGGCTGCAGTGTAGTGGTGGGATCTCGGTTCACTGCAACCTCTGCCTACTGGGCTCAAGCAATTCTCCCACCTCAGCTTCCCAAGTAGCTGGAATTACACGAGCATGCCGCCGCACTCAGCTAGTTTTTAAAACTTTTTGTGAGATGAGGTCTCACTACTTTGCCCAGGCTGGTCTCAAACTCCTGGACTCAAGCCATCCTCCTGCTTCAGCCTACCAAAGTAGTGAGATTACTGGTGTGAGCCACTGCCCCTGGCCTGTTCTAGCCTCTTATCTCCAGTCCCTGCCACTCCCAACCAATCCCACATCAAGACTGGGAGCTGAGGGCCACCATTCCACCTTGAAGATTGTGGCATCGGAGCAGGGGCAGCAGCCAGGACAGTAAAGCTGTTGGGAGACCCAGCAGCATATGGTGGAGGTAATGAGCTAGGCCAGAGTTGAAAAGGAGATAATGGAAGGACTTTGAACCAGTCCCAAGTTCATGTTCGGGTATTTGAGTACCTACTATGGGCCAAGCAGTTAGGTGCTGGAGATATAGTAACAAAACAGATGAAAGTCCAGGTCCCATTCTAATAGTTGGGGACAGACACTAAATGCAATATGCAAACGGTAGTACATTAGCAGATGATGAGTGCAGTGGAGAAAGTAGGAAAGGAGGCTAGTATGTGTCAGGACTAGGTGATCTGAGAAGGCCTCACAGAGATGGTGACACTTGAACCAAGTCTTGAAAAAGGAGAGGGCATAAACCATGAGACTACCTGAGGCAAGAAAGTTTCAGGCAGACAGACGCCAAGAGCACAGGTTGTGAGGCGCGTGCTTGCTTGGCCCACTTGAAGAACAGCAAGGAGTACAGGAGAGTTGGAATGAGTGCGGTGAGCAGCAGTGGGATAGGAGGGCCAGATCATGCAGGGTGTTATCCAGAGGGAGATGGAGAGCCACAGAGGGTTGGAGCAGAGGAGAGACATGGTCTGATTGGTCTGATTCTGTGTTGAGGACTGCTGATAGTTATGCGAGAACAAACTGTCAGGAGATGGGAAATAATCCAGGTGAGAGAGATTATATATATAATCAAGAGCTATCTGGAGAAAATTCTTGTCCATGGCCACTTTCAAACTTACCCTCCTCTATCCTTCTTTTACAGTAGCTCTGCCAGTTAACCCTTTCTTCTTCTCTCCAAGTGACGCTTCTGTCTGTTTCTTGGTATGTTTGGCTAAGCAGAGTTGTATACTTCAATAACAAGGACAAAAACACCCATTTACAAACTGTGATAAACAGACCACTGGCTTCATGAATGGCCCTATTTGAAAAGAGATTATTCTCTCTTTGAACAGCCTTCCTCTTCGCTTCTGGGTAAACATCCTGAAGAACCCTCAGTTTGTCTTTGACATTAAGAAGACACCACATATAGACGGCTGTTTGTCAGTGATTGCCCAGGCATTCATGGATGCATTTTCTCTCACAGAGCAGCAACTAGGGAAGGTAAGGCCCAGCTTGAGTATTTCTTATACGTAGTCTTATGAGTTTGACACACTTGTCTTTCTGATAAGCATTCAAATAATAAACAATTGGTCTAAACTACACCAGCTAAAAAGAGATAGCAAGGGCCACTGTAAATTTGCTGTTCTTTAAAATCTGTCTCATTATTTTTCATCTAATTTTTTAAAGTGAAAAACAAAATAATTAGCCCCACCCAACTGCAGAATTCTGCCTGTGAAAAACTTTATCACAAAGTATGCGTTTGTTTCCTAGAAAAACATTCTATGGACGCTGATAAACTATTAACCCAAAGTATGCAACTATTGAAATTTGCCTAAATCAATTCTATTTGAATCTACATAAAATGCCTATTTGAATATAAGACGTTGCTTATGGGACAGAAAATCTTGCCCAAGATTTCTAACAATACCAGTTCGTCAGTTTCTAATCAAAGCATGAGTACTGTTTTCCTATGATTTTCTTTGCTGATCAATAGTCCCAAGAACGCAAAGAAAGATAAAAATCAGAGCAAACTTCGAAAGAGATGTTTTGGTCTTATTTGAGCCCTCCAAAACATACTAAACTGAGCAATATCCGTGCCTAATGGATCTTTGAACACTGAGGAGGAGTTCTTGGGCAGGACTTTAAGAGTACCTGGAATGAATGGAGACTGATGTTCCATAGGTGGTGCCTCAGACTCCCAGTCATAATCTAAACTCTTTATCAGCAGTATTTCTTCAAAACAAATCTGTTTTTACTTTTGTCTTCCCTAGCGTTGCCTAGTCTCTCAAGGTAGAATCCTCAACGTTATCTTTGACTCCTCTTCCTTCCAACCTCTATCCCCAAACTATTGGTTACCACCCACTTCTGTCTCAAATGTCTGTCCCTCCCTCCTCCTTCCTTAGCCTTATCACTTAGCCTTATCCCTTCATCCTGTCCCTACTGGGATAATTGCTTCCTAATTGGTGTCCTTGCCCCTGCTGTCCACCTATCCTTCTAAACTTTTCCTTTTCACTGTCTCTCAGATAATCTTTCTAAGACATAAATCTGATGATGTCAGTCTGCTTCTTAAAAATTGCAACTATTTCCCATTACCTACCAGCTAAAGTCTTCACAGTGCCACACAGTGCTTCCTGATGGGCTTCAGCCCTCTTTGCTGGCCTCATTGTTTTCTTGCACACTCCACATACCCACTGTGCTACAGCTTTTACTTTTCCCAAGTTCACACCATGAACTTGTTCTCACACCCCTTTGCTCATCTCTCCTGTCTCACAATCCCTCTGTCTAGTAAAATCCTACCCATTTATTCATCATAAACATTTTATTCATTCAACAAATATGATTTCTTAATGAGGACCAGAAACTGTAGGAGACTCAGATCAGTCTACATACGCCTACTTTGTGAACTTTCCCCAATGTATTTCCTACAGCACTTTCTTCATTTGACTAATAAAGTTCATCTTAGCATGCAGCACACTGAAAGGCACTTAAATGTTTATTCACACTAAAAACAGTTGTTTATGAATTATGTTCTTGACACATTTCACTTAATCCTCACAAGTACCAAATAAGGTAGTTATTATTACCCTCATTTTATAGATGAGAAAATTGATGTTCTGGGAGGTTACAAGTCTTGCCTATAAAACCACACAAAGTAGCAGAATTATGATTTTTGATTTGTCCAGCTCTTTTTGTCAACTCCTGCTGCTAATTATTTGTATCATAGTAAGCACTTCATAAATCTGTCTTTGCAACTAGACTGTAAGCTTCTCAAGGGCAGCCGCTAGTCTTTATCATTGTACTCTCAATGCCTGCTCCAGTGCTTAATAATGTTTATTGAATGAATGAATGATAGCATGATTTCTGGGTTCCACTTAAATTTGACAAATGAGAAAATCTCAATAATATCTCAGTCTCTAGGCATCCTTCAGAATGATTCATCAAGCCATTGATTCAGCCTCATGGGCTGGGGCATCAGCCCTATCACTAACTTACCTATCTTCCCAGAGTAGAATTTTTTAAAGTTTTGTGACAAATAATGACTTTTAAAAATAAAATCATATTTGATTTTTAAATATCACTGTTATAATTACGTAGAAACATTCAAACTGCCAGAGAACCTTTATAAAATCACACATCAGAGCCACCAATACTAATGACCATGTGCTTCCTTGAAGAAACTGGAAGATGTTTATAATCTAATGAAATAAAAGCGACAAGCTAGAAAATCTGCCACTGCCAATTACTTACCAGTTTCATGGTTATATAAAGGGCTCAATCAGACCTACAATCAAGTCTTTTATAAATGCCAAATTCACTGGTGGTTGAGGATGAGAGCAAATGTTTTAATTCAGGCTTTTTACAACCATTAGTAATGAACTATGATTGAAATAAGTTCCATTGTTACAGTAACTCAAAATCATGCAAAAATAATAATTTTAGTTCTTTTATGAGAGGAAGGCAGAATATATTAGCATTTAATCTGCCTGAAAATAACAGTGACTCACCAGAACTATCTAGATAGCAGTCAGTCATTCAGTCAACAACATTTAAGGCCTACTGCATGAAGCCTTGTTAGCAAGAGGTAAAACTGGTTGGTGGTGGGGGTTCAGCTACATTGGAATATTATAAATTCCTCCCCCATCTTTTTTTTTTTTTTTTTTTTTTTTTTTTACTCTTTTGGTGATGGTTGCTTTTTTTTTTTTTCCAGGAAGCACCAACTAATAAGCTTCTCTATGCCAAGGATATCCCAACCTACAAAGAAGAAGTAAAATCTTATTACAAAGCAATCAGGGATTTGCCTCCATTGTCATCCTCAGAAATGGAAGAATTTTTAACTCAGGAATCTAAGGTATCATTAGAAAGCAGAAATAAGCTTATATTTGGTTACTTTAAGTCATTTCAGAATCTCTCAACAAGTCTTTCTTTTAGAAACACGAAAATGAATTTAATGAAGAAGTGGCCTTGACAGAAATTTACAAATACATCGTAAAATATTTTGATGAGGTAAGATTTTAAATAACATTGTTTTTAACCTTTGAATCAGGCACAAGGATGTGGTTATAGCATTCTGTCAGTTTCAGAACAGCTCTGGCATCCCAAAAGGCCAGAAAGGGAAGCCAGGAAGCCTGTCTGAGATGGGGGATCCTGGCACCGAGCCAGACCCTGCACATGGCTGCCCCTCTTACAGTTTTATCATGCTGACCACATTTGGACCAGCCTGAATTTACATTTGAGTTCATGGGGCCTACAGTCACACTGATTCAAGTTAACTTTGATGAGTAAGTAGTGGCTCTATTAAATGGGGTCAGCTTATGCCTGATTGCTAAAAATGAAAGCTAAGCTTGTTAAATTGCCTAGATTCTGTGTTCAATCGTTATATGAAATTATGACATATTTCTAACTTAAGCGACTATTTCAATAAACCATTCTCCTTTATGATTAATTCTCCTTAATCTGGGTTTTTTTTCTTTGGAAATTCAAACAGACACATTCATCAGATGCTTTGTTTCCAAACAAATGTTAACTCCCCCTTCCCTGATTCCCCCCCAATCATGCTGGGACAGGCTATCCATGTCAATGGTGAGAATAGCTCACCAATTCCATTTGCTACTTGAAGATGAAGTGAAGCTCTAAGGTAGGGTAGAGGCAATGAGTTCTTAAACATGATAAGCATCCCTCGTTCCAGGGGTCAGGGGAGAGAAGGGAAGCACGAGGAGGGACTACACTGCCCAGATGGGAGGGAAGGGAAGGATCTCTCTCTGACCAGGATGTCCCTGCCTGCTGCATTTAAGGAGAAATACTTGCCTGCATGTTGGCTGCCCAGGAATGCTTGCTGTGCTTGGAATGGCTGTGACATAATGCATAAAGCAGGGCCTTGGAAGCCTGGCCCCATATTTGTAAGCAAATAGTTGGTATTTCTTGCGAGCTTCTATTTTAAGCCAAGGTATTGTTGATCCTGTGATAAGGACTTAGCAAAACAACTTGCAAAGTGAGTATGTAAATGATGGAAGAAAATGTTGGCATCTGTTTCATACAGATTTTACCACTCATAGCATCAGGTATGCAAAAAACAGAATTGTAATGCTAAAACCACAATATCTAAAATAACTGTTCTAATTGTCAACAGATTCTAAATAAACTAGAAAGAGAACGAGGGCTGGAAGAAGCTCAGAAACAACTCTTGCATGTAAAAGTCTTATTTGATGAAAAGAAGAAATGCAAGTGGATGTAAGCACTCTGGGGCCTGGCTTAATCTGGCAAAGTTCTTCAGACGACTTGGGAGCAAAGTGGCTGCTTGAGCTACTCTGTGTCGTTAATTTCTTGTTTGCACATAGGTTCCACTTTGGGCACTGTCTTTTTAAGAGACCAAGGCACATGCACAGCTTTTAGAAAGCATACCAACCATTGTGCCTGTGTGTATACCGTGGGAACCCTTCTGTAAATAGAGTTGAAGTGGTTGTTGCAAACAGCCTCCTTGTTTACAGAGAATACAGGGCCAGTAAGCGAATGTCAGTATTGTTAACTACAGTCTCCACTTAAGCACAATGATATAAGTGGTTTTGTTTGAAAACTACAGCTATGTAGCACTTGTGCTACACTGCACCTCTGCATTGTAAAGGGATACTGCCAGTGCTCAAACAAAATGTGAAATGAGTCATTTGGAAACAAGGTGGGGGTGTTAGGGCAACCTCGAGGATTTGCAGCATTGAAACTTTCCCCAGTAGTTCTTGGAAAAGCTGACCGCAGAATTTGGTAGTGTACACTTAGCATTTGTGAGTGTGTGTGTGTGTTTAAACCAAAAACTAACAGTGTTGCAACATTGTTGAAAGGGCTCGTGTTTTTCAGTGGTCATCAACTGCACTCCATCAAGCTCACCTCCATTTCGCCAAGGAGCTCTAAAGTAAGGAGAGTGGGCTTTATTTAAATGAACAGCATTTTAACCAGATACTTTGTCCTAATGTATGTTCCTTTTCTTCATCTATTTTTTCATACTACATGTATTTGATAGTGGACATGTTGGATATTATACAAAAAAACATTAATTCATTTCTGTTCCAAAACCTTTGATCAGAAAACGATCTGTGGAAGAGTAACTCCATTTCTATATGAGTGTCTCCTTGCTTTAGATTTCTGGTGAACCCTGTGGTTATGAATACTTGTGTGTGATTTAAAAAAAAAAAAGATACATTTTACATTTCATCGAATTGCTGTTCACACTGGAGTATTATATATAAATATATATATTTGAGGCCCAAGGCCTGAAAAATATTAGTATACAACTTGGTATCTTAGTCTTACTATGTACTTTTTGAAAGTATTCCTCGCAGGAGAAAGAATTATAAAATACCCATTTTATTCATGCCTTTCTTTTTAAAGAATTCTCTATCCAGTTATACTGTAGTCTTTTTAGTGCTGATTTTTTATTCCTGAATTTTTGCTGCTCATGACCAGTTTTAATACCACTGTGTTTTCCTTCTATTAAACCAGAAGAAGTAAACAGCATAATTGGCAACCCTTGAGCTTTTCTTGTGGCAGGCACCTTTTACCCTTGGTGCTCCAAATCCCCCATCTAGGAAAGAAATTTTTTCAAGTCAAATAACATCGATCACATATTCCTTGAAATCATTTACCAACACTGTATGGAGCATTAGGATTTAAATATGAGCTTGTCTTAAAGGCAATTACTTTTTGCTTCTGTATTATCTGGAAAAGCATGAGAAAGGTGACACCTCAACAAACTGATCAGAGAAAATAAGCAGTTACTACCCTGATAGGCACCTTCCCAATCCTGTTGCTTTTGACCATTGTCTGTCCAACGGACACACCTCAAACAAACAAAACTACCAAATAGATGACAGATCAGAATAAAGGTGAGAGGTCTGGTCCCCATCTAAGGCTGCTACAGTCTTCAAAGAAGTGAAGGAGTTCATAAGAGAACAACAGTAGGAGAGTTGAGAGCCAAGGGTAGGAGAGTTGCCCAAAAGACTTCCCCTTCTTTAGGGTACTGAAAACTCAACTCAAAGGATCAGCTACAGCTTTATCTAAGTATTTACTAAATGCTACATGAGGGTGTCCCTGTCCAGCTTTCTGGCACATGAGTCCTGTGTGGAGAGTTACCTCCTCTTCCAGGGACTGTGCTGTTGGGAACTTTGGGCAAGTCACTTACCTCTTTGTGCCTCAATTTCTGTATAATATTGCTAAGCTACCTCACTGAGGTGGTATGAAGATTCACTAATGTATGTAGCGTGTTTGTCAATCCTCCAGTGAAAAGCACTATCTAGATCACATTTTGGATCACATTAGCCAAATGCAGTAAATGGCCAAATTAGATGTGTGCTGAAGACAATCAATCAGTCACTGGGTCTATATTAAACAGCAACCAGAGCAACAAATGGCAAACAATTTCTATTTTCAAGTTTCTTTGCATATTTTTTTGGTGCAAAACAATTCATTTATAAACTTTTTTTTCTAACAAACACTAGTGTCTACAGCAGCATTTAAAAAATTCTGTTACCTTTTCTGTATTAGGATTTAAAGTCTATTTCTTATTGTATACCTGATTGAAGCTGTTCTTGGAGATGAATGTTTTAAATGTCTATATCCAAAAAATAAACATTTTGATGTAACTGTGGACTGTCTTTTTTTTTTTCAATTTTCTAGTTATAATAGATTTTTTATTCTAAGTGGCTCCATGGAAATTATTTTTCAGAGATAAGGTGTCACTGTATATGCTGTGAATAAGCAGCTATATTATGTAGTAAGTAAACCTAGTTTGCTAAATGGTACTAAGGACTGCTCAATTACAATCCTGGCCTTCACTATCAACTGGGACTTTTGACTATGAACACCTTGGGATGATGAACAGTCCACTTAATTTGGGAGACTTGAGCTTTGGCCTCATTAACATGAAATTATTTCAGCAGAATTCCTCTAAAAGATGTCACATTAAGGCTTCCAATGGGTATAGACCAAAAAAAAATGAGAGCATACTTAGGGACACAAAACACATAATTATTTGGTTAGATCCACAGTAATGGGAAGTAAAGTTAAATACCAACAATGTTGGTATTTAAAGGGACCTGAGTTCAAGTTTTATAATCAATGGCCCCCTTGTTAATACAGCCATAGGATTTAATTATTTGCACTTTATTCTAACAAAGCCAAAATCAGTAGACTGTCATATTGCTAAATATATGCTATATGGTTGATATAAAATTAAACACAATATAGATTATATAGATTAAAAAAATTAAGCTCTTTAATAAATTATGTGCACACAGCTTTTAGAAAAGGTAGCCTTTTGTATATAGATACCTTTACATTCTTTATGCTGACTTTTAAATTGTCATCTTTTTTCAACTACAATTTTTGTATATAGTAAACCAGAAGATGTGTACGGACCCTGTTATTGTCAAGCATCTCAAAGATGAAGAGGGAATTAATGATAGTTATATTTCACTCAAAATGCCAAAACAAATTTCAACAAAGTAAAAATTTTAAAACGTGATTCTAACTAACTAGTTCCTTTTTGTTTTACATTCTCAAACCATTGTCAAATATTCTAAATATCTCTGAGACTTTCTCTTGTAATGCTTCACTTGTATCATCTTAAAATCCTGACAGTCATACAATACAGCATGTAGTAGGTACCTTTTCTTGAGGCACATTCAAGTGTTTTGGCAAACAGTAAAAAGTATCTAAATGCCACAGGTTAAAATGTCAAGTTTTACTGAGTCACCAACTTCACCTCTTTTGATCTGCCTGTTCTCCAAGAACATCATTCTCCAGAAGATCCAAGTTCCTCTAGTTGTTTTCTTTGTGTTGTTTCCAGTTCTTCTAGTCTTTTGCGAAGTAGAGAGAGTTCCCTTTGATGTTGTTCCTCCTTAAAATGATGTAGAGAAAGCATAGCAAAAGAAACTATTAGAAAAACTGTTAGGTAGCAGCCTTGGACTGCCTCTTTTATATATGCCTATAACATCTGGCAAGGAAATGCTGACCACTGTAGCAGTCTAAAAACAGTAGCATGGGCTAAACTACCATCTAGTTTTGCTTCTCTCCTGCCTCAGGCTCTAGCCTTAAGCAAAACCCATAGTCTGTTCTTCTCTAGGTATAAAATTCACCAGGGGGTGAATTAGAAAATACTAATGCAGGGCCCAGGTATACTTACATGGTAACTTTCCAACAACACTGGTGTTTAACAGCAGTTTATTATAAACAAAGCACTTGGCCTGAGATTCAATTCAGTGATTAAAATCTTCTGTGCTTACGTTATAAAACATAATTACTTATTAATACTCCATCTTCTGAAAAAGAATCAATCTGATTCCTTCAATACCTCAGGGGCCTGATACAATAGAAGGAGCCTAGGTTTTGGATTCAACAGGTTTAGGTTTGAAACTTTGTCACTTACTAGCTATGACCTTATGCAAGTCACTTCACTCTGAATCAGTTCCCTTATCCATGAATTAGGAATAGTAATATCTGCCCTCAAAGCATTTTTCGTTATTAGACATTGCACGGAACATGCACAGTTCACTGTTAGTAAATTCTCAGTAGTAATTAGTATTAACATTATGAATAAGCTACAAACTCTAGGTTACTCAATGACTCAATCAAGTTTCCTCTTTTCTATCGTCCAGTAAGAGATTTCACTCTCAGCACCATCACTAAAGGATCATGATTCAAACTGAATTCAGCAAATTTCTATGCTAAATGAAAGGGAAGAAGTTAAAACTAGTTTTAAATGTTTATGCCATTTTTGTGGTGAATTTTGAGCACTGACCAAAGTTTTAATTTGAGTTTTATCACCATATTTAAACATAAAAACCTACAAAAATATATGACCTTTTTTTCCCCTAAAACAAATGCTCATACCTGCATATGCGGAGGAAATGGTAGTTCCATGATTGGAACCATGGCTGATGACTGAAAGCTAACAGGATTGATAGATGCTGTTGGAGGCATGTTAGGAACCAAAATTAGACTTCGAAATTCATTATGTCTTCTCTGTATATCTTTTAGTCTTTTCTGAAGCCTTGTATAGTCTTCAAAAGGAACATTTTGTCTTAAAAGGAAAAATGTTTCTTTAATATGGTTATACCCTATTGAAGCACAGTATGATTCACAGAATATAATTTTAAACTGGAAGAGGATTTCTAAATTATGAGATCTATATATAATATATAGATAAAAAATCTGTTTACCTAGAAAGATAAACAGAAACATGACATAACATCTTAATCATTAGCAATCATTAGCATTGCAGACTATCAACTCATTATAAAGTTTTATTTGCTAATTAAAGATCTAAAATCTTTTGATACTTTGGTACTCACTCCTACCCTCCTACTCACCCCCATTCATGAATCCTGAAACTAAAGGGAGACTCTACACCAAAAGAGTGCCTTATCTTACAGAAAGAATCAAATAAAAATACAGTTCATAGCCCTCAGTATACACATGGGATTAGTTCCAGGACATCCCTCATATATTGAAGCCTGTGCATACAAGTCCTGCAGTCAGCCCTACAGAACCCACATAATGGAAAAGTTGGTTCTCTGAACTGGCAGGTTTCACATCCTGTGAATACTATATTTTCTATCCATGTTTGCCCAAAAAAAAAAATCTGCATATAAGTAGACCCATGCAGTCCAAGCCCATGTTGTCAAGGGTCAAGTGTAAAGAAAATGCTGGACTGAAGCTTACAAAATTGCCATTTTTAAATAGGTGAAATATGGTCAAATATAGAGATTTTCACATAGTTCAATCTAATTTTTAAAATGTCAGTGTAATATTATAGTAAGAAATATATATTTGGTCTTTGCCCTTGGTTCCTGGCACACAGCTCCTAAAACTCTGAAGTGATAGGAGTATCTTTTGTATATTAATAAGATAACTGGTGGCTGGGGGCCCCTGAATAGCTTCAGGATGGGGCAGGTCACCAGAAAGACTGAGGCATGATTAGAGGGTTGGAACTTTCAGCCCCACTCTCCAACCCCACCCCATGACATCTGGGAAGGTAAAGGACTAAAGGTTGAGTTGATCACCAATGGCCAATGATGTAATCAATCATGCCTATGTAATGAAGCCGCCATAAAAACCCAAAAGCATGTGGTCAGAGAGCTTCTGGGTTGCTCAACATGTGGAGGTGTCTGCAGGCAGGCATGCCCAGAGAGGGCATGGAAACTCCACGCCCCCTTCCTCATACCTTTTCCTATGTATCTCTTTCATCTGACTGCTCATCTATATCTTTTGTAATATCCTTTCTAATAAGCTGGTTAACATAAGTTTCCCTGAGTTCTGTAAGCTGCTCTAGCAAATTAATTGAACATGATGAGCAGGTCATGGGAACCCCAATTTATAGCCATTTTTAGCCAGTCAGTCAGAAGCACGGGCTACAACCTGGGGCTTATGGCTGCATTCTGAAGTGGGGGGCAGTCTTGTGGGACTGAGCCCTCTACCTGTGGGATCTGATGCTCAATCCAGGTAGACAGTATCAGACCTGAATTATAGGACACCTAGCTCATGTCCACTGGAGAACTGATTACTCCATGTACAGGAAAAAACCCCAAACATCTGGTGTCAGAAATGTTGTGCTGACTGTGTGAGAATGGGAAAAACACTGGTTTTTCCTAATATAAAAGGTAATCACAAAGGTGAAGCTACACAACTTTAGGAAAAAATGACATGGAGAAAAAGGCTAACTTTCCAGGCCTTCACAGATCATCATCTTTTTGGACATGACATCCAATAATCAAATATAATTTCAAAATCACTCAAAATTCTAGATGATCTGCACCACAACTGGCCAATCTTGAATTGCTGACATTTTAATATTAATGTTTATGGAAGAGGAAGTAAGTTGAATTCTGTTTTAGAAGGACTGAGCCAGGAATGGTGGCTCATGCTTGTAATCCCAGTGCTTTGGGAGGCTGAGGCAGGAGAACAGATTAAGCCTAGGGGTTCGAGGCTACAGTTAGCTATGATTGTGCCACTGCACTCCACCCTGGACAATAGATGAAGACCCCATATTAAAAAAAAAAAAAAGAATTGAAACAAAATTCAAAATTACAAGCGTGTTTGTAATTTACAAACTGCTACCAAATTAATAAACTAAAGGTGGCCTCCTACTTTGGAATACAGTATTGTAAGGCTGGCACGAATTCTACAGTCTAGAAACCTCTAGAATGTTCTTTAAAAAACAATTGTTCACCTTTTGGTAATAATTGCACCCAAGAACACCAGTGCACATCATAAAACACCACTGCATGATATTATAGGCAGTTTCCATTACAGAAAAATCTATACTTGAATAGCTAAGGTGCTGAAGGCTACCACTAATTCACTAAATTAAACAGATTTTTCTTAACTTGAATCAAATGTGTCATACAATGCCACTACCAACAACTTAATATGACAAATCTCTGCTTTAAAAATGCTGATGATCCTGATTATCAGATGTGCTTGGATGTGACTGCGAAACCCGAAACTACAGCTCAATAATATCTCCACACCAGGAAACCAAAACTGACCTTTGATTCAAAGTTGTAGGCACAATTTTCAGAACTATGCAATAGCTACAACTGTCTTGTTTCAGCAGCAACAACTAACACCACTCCTTGCTACCAAAGCCAGTGACATTTTCTGTTAGTCCCAACCATAAGGCAAACACCTGGCATGTGATAGAGACCTTTTGGTTTAAAGAAACATTCGGTTAGGGGGTAAAAAAAGGATAGTACATTAGGAGTTATCAAGCTGTTTTAGAAATCTTTTAAATGTATATTTTAAAAGAAAAGAAGGTACGTTATACTTAGAGACAAAGTTCTATGACATCAAAATAACCACATGGGGAAGACACACATACAAACACATTACCTATTTAAGACCTGATTTTCTGTTTCCAATTCTTCTTTCTTTGCCTCCAAGACTTCTACTTTCTCTTGTAGTCTTTTCAATTTGTTTTCATGAAGAGATTTTCTCTAAAAAGAGAAATACGAACAAGTATGTTAATACATAATCTCTTATTTGAACTATATAGAAAATATTTTACTCACCAAAAACTGTATTTAGATATGAATGTTTTCAGTGAATACTAGAAACAAAGATTAGTAGACATGGCTCTTACTGAAAATTGCAAAGAGAATAAACCACAAATCTATCTAATATTCTCAATGTGACAATTAATTATGAATGCCAAACAAAAAAACTGGTGTCAATAATTGCTGCAAAAAAAAAAAATCTACAAAGGGAAGGAGTCAAATTTTACTACTGAGTCTGCCTGTATATCTGGTAAGAAATAATGAGCTCTCCATTGTCCCAGAAGATAGCATGTGTTTAAGAGAACTGAGCCAGGTACAGTGGCTCATGCCTGTAATCCCAGTGCTTTGGGAGGCTGAGGCAGGAGGATGGATTAAGCCTAGGAGTTCAAGGCTACAGTTAGCTATGACTGTGCCACTTCACCCTGGACAACAGACCAAGAACCCATTAAAAAAAAAAGGGGGGCGGGGAGCCAGGCGCAGTGGCTCACGCCTATAATCCCAGCACTTTGGGAGGCCGAGGTGGACAGATCACAAGGTCAAGAGATTGAGACCATCCTGACCAACATGGTAAAACCCCGTCTCTACTAAAAATACAAAAATCAGCTGGGCGTGGTGGCGGGTGCCTGTAGTTCCAGCTACTCGGGAGGCTGAGGCAGGAGAATCACTTGAACCTGGGAGGTGGAGGTTGCAGTGAGCTGAGATTGCACCACTGCACTCCAGCCTGGCAAAAAAGCAAGACTCCGTCTCAAAAAAGGAAAAGAAAAGAAAAGAAAAGAAAAAAGAACTGAAACAAAATTCAAAATTACAAGCATGTCTGTAATTTATAAAGTACTACCAAATTAATAAACTGAAGGATCAGAAAGCTAAGATAGATACGGATGCATCTGTTTAAAAGTTGCCTTTCTAAATCTTAAAAGGAAAAAATGTAAACTTTACAATATACAAAGGAAAAAATTCCTGAGTAAATCTTGTATGGTTTCATTAAATAATACTGAAAAGTCCAGGTAAAATGCAAAAGGAGTATATGGAAAAAAGTAGTATTTTTTTTCAGTTTTTATACACAGGCCTTTTGTTTTTAATAGAAAAACACCTATGATGTTAAAACTCATTTAGTTGCTACAAACCTTTTAGGTATTTTCTAACTCTTTTATAACTGAAGTATAATCTTACAGAAAAATGCATAGAATATAAATGTAAAGCTGAATGAAAAACCACAAAACAAATGCTGGCATGGTTTCCTTGTAGGTCAAGAGCACTGCCATGCCAGAAGGGCCCCTACCTTTCCCCCTTCCAATCAGTAGCCCTGTCATCCTCTGAAAAGGTAACCAATTAATTTACTTCCAAAACTATAGTTTACTTTTGCCTATTTTTGAACCTCATATACATAAAATCATAGTATGTATTCTTTTATTAATGACTTTCACTTAACATTGTTAGTGAGATTTATGTTACTTACAGATATACTTCATTCATTCCCACATATTATATTCCACTTAACGATTACTGCATAACCTAGTATATTCACTCAGTACACCGTTAAGGGTTATCTGCATTATTTCCAGTTGGGACTATTACAAATAACTCTGCTACGAGCATTGATTCTCATGCTTTGATTGTCCCACATCCTCCAACATCACAGAAGGCTTCCTTATGCTCCTGTCTACCCTGGCAAAGGAACCACTCTTCTGGCCTTTATCACTGTAAGTATTTATTTATGAATTTATAGGTAGTTAAGGAGTCCATCTGTCTATCCATCCACCTATTCATATGAAAGAAATCATAAATTTATGCTCTTTCGTATCTGGACTTTTTTCTCAACATTTCATCTATATGACTAAGCCATGGTTATGTATTGTCACAGTACTTCTTTTTCATTGTAATGTTGTCATCCATTGTACAAATATACCACATTTTATACATTTTCCTGTTAATGAAAATTTAAATTCTTTCCAGTCTGGGGATATCATAAATATTTTATGAACATTCCTAAACATGTTTTTGGCAGATGTAAGTACCTCATTCTCTTGAGTATAAACCTATGAGTGGGTCACAGTGTATACATGTTTTAGCTTTAGTAGATACTGCCAGTTTTCTAAAGCAGTTTTACCAATTACATTTCCACCAGCAATATGTGAGAGTTCTAGCTGTTCTACATCTTTGCCAGTACTTGGTACGGTCAGTCTTTTAGCTTTTGCATCCTGTTTTGGTGAAATACAGTATCTCACTGTAGTTTTAATTTACATTTTCCTGATAGCTAAAGGTACTGAGCATCATTTTTTATGCATGTTAGTCATCTGGATATCCCTTCTTTGTGACGTGTCCATCCTAGTCTTTTGTCCATTAAAACTTTTGAGTAACCTGATTCCTACTGATTTGTAGTTCTTTATATATTCAAGATATGAATCATGTGTCAGATATGTATGTATTGCAGATTGACCTTCTCCAGCCTGTGATGTCATTTTCTTTCTCTTAAGAGTATCCCTTAATAAAAAGTTTTTAATTTACATAAAATCAATTACATCAATCATGTATTTTATAGTAAGAACTTTTTGCATCCTGCTTATCTTTACTATCCCAAGATCCTAAAATTTTCTCCCAAGTTTTCATCTAGAAGCTTTTTTTTTTACCTATCACACTTAGGTTATGGTTCATTTTTATCTATGTTGTGAGGTTAGGCTGAGTTTAATCAATTGACTCACTACTGTTTATCTGAAGGAACATCCTTTATCGAAATGCAGTGGTACCTTTAGTGTAAACCTATTTCTGGACTCTATACTGTTCCATTTGCCTGTTTATCCTTATGCCAATACCACACTGAATTACTATAGCTTACATTTAGTGTTGATACCTGGTAGTTTTAAGTCCTCTAGCTTTATTGTTCTTCAAGATTGCTTTGGGTATTCTAGTCCTTTGTACTTTCAGATGAATTTTAGAATCTACTTTCTAATTTCTACAAAGAAACCTGCTGAGATTTTGATTAGAACTGCATTCAACTTATGGATAAATTTGGGAAGATCTGACACCTTAATATTGAATCTTCCAAGTCATGAACATGGTACAGTTTTTCCTTTAGGCATTTTTCAATTTTTCTTAGCAGTATTTGTATTTCAGTGTAGAAGTCATAAACATCTTTCACTAGATTCATTCCTAGGTACTTTATGTATTTTTATGCTATTGTAAATGGCATTTAAATATTTTCAAATTGTGTGTGTAAAGAAAAATAACTAGTATTTGTTACTTGACTTCGTACCTAGAAATTTAAAAAATTCACATTAATTGTAATAGTTTATTGATAGGTTTGACTTTTATGCATGCACAGTGACATCTGTGAATAATTTTAACTTCCTTTCTACTCTTTATGTCCATTTCTTTATTCTTAAAACTTTAGGCTCAGAGGTACATGTGCAGGTTTGTTTTATAGGTAAATAGATTATTTCATCACTCAGGTACTAAGCCTAGTACCCAAGTTATTTTTTCTGATCCTCTCCTTCCTCCCATGCTCCACTCTCAAGTAGGTCCCAGTGTCTGTTGTTCCCCTTTGTGTCCATGTGTTCTCATCATTTAGCTCCCACTTATGACAATGAAAACATGCAGTATTACGTTTTCCTTTCTTGTGTTAGTTTGCTAAGGATAATGGCCTCTTGCTCCATCCATGTACCTGGCAAAGGACATTATCTCATTCTTTTTTATGGCTGTATAGTATTCCATGGTGTATATATGCCACATTTTCTTTATCCAATCTTCCATTGATGGGCATTTAGGTTGATTCCATGTCTTTGCTATTGTGAATAGTGTTGCAATGAACATATGCATGTGTCTTTATGGCAGAAAGATTTATATTCCTTTGGGTATATTTACCCAGTAATGGGACTGCTGGGTCCAATGGTAGTTCTGTTTTTAGCTCTTTGAGGAATTACCACACTGCTTTCCACAATGGTTGAACTAATTTACACTCCCACCAACAGTGTATCAAAGTATTGCCTTTTCTCCACAACCTCGCCAGAATCTTTTATTTTTTAATAGCCATTCTGACTGGTGTGAGATGGTATTTCATTGTGGTTCTGATTTGCATTTCTCTAATGATCAGTGATATTGAGCTTTATTTCATATGCTTGTTGGTCACATGTATGTCTTCTTTTGAAAATGATCGTTCATTTCCTTTGCCCACTTTTGATGGGGTTGTTTTTATCCTGTAAATTTAAGTTCTTCATAGATGCTAGATAGACCTTTGTCAGATGCAGATGCATAACTTCTAAATATCGTCTCCCATTCTGTAGGTTATCTATCTACTCTGTTGACAGTTTCTTTTGCTGTGCAGAAGCTCTTAAGTTTAATTAGAACCCATTTATCAACTTTTGCTTTTGTCGTGATTGCTTTTGGCATCTTCATCATGAAATCTTTGCCAGTTCTTATGTCCTGAATGGTATTGCCTAGGTTGTCCTCCAGTGTTTTTACAGTTTTGGATTTTACATTTAAGTCTTTAATCCTTCTTGAGTTGATTTTTGCATATGGTGTAAGGAAGAGGTCTAGTTTCAATCTTCTGCATATGGCTAGCTATTTATCCCAGCACCATTTAATGAATGGAGTGTACTTTTTCCCATTGCTTGTTTTTGTCAGCTTTGTTGAAGATCAGATTGTAGGTGTCAGGCCTTAATTCTGGTTACTCTATTCTGTTCCATTGCTTTATATGTGTTTTTGTATCAATATCATGCTGTTTTGGTTATTGTTGCTCTATAGTATAGTTTTAAGTCAGGTAGCATGATGCCTCCACGTTTTTTGTTGCTGCTTGGCATAGGATTGCTGTGGCTATTTGGACTCTTTTTTGGTTCCACATGAATTTTAAAAGTTTTTTTTTCTAGTTCCATGAAGAATGCCATTGGTAGTGTGATAGAAATAGCACTGAATCAATAAATTGCTTTTGGCAGTATGGCCATTTTAATGATATTGATTCTTCCTATCCATGAGCATGGAAAGTTTTTCCATTTATTTGTATCATCTCTGATTTGTCTAAGCAGTGTTTTGTAATTATCATTGTAAAGATCGTTCACCCCCGTTTAGCTGTATTCCTAGGTATTTTATTCTTTTTGTGCAATTGTGAATGGGATTACATTCCTGATTTGGCTCTCAGCTTGGCTGTTGTTGGTGTACAGGAATGCTAGTGATTTTTGTACATTGACTTTGTATCTTGAAACTTTGCTAAAGTTATCAGCTGAAGGAGCTTTTTGGATTGAGACTATGGGGGTTTTCTAAACATAAAATCATGTTGACTGCAAACAGGAATAGTTTCACTTCCTCTCCTCCTATTTGGATGCCCTTTCTTTCTTTCTCTTGCCTAACTACTCTGGCCAGGACTTTTAATACTATGTTGAATGGGAGTGATGAGAGAGGGTATCATTGTCTTGTGCTGGTTTTCAAGGAGAATGCTTCCATATTTTGCCCATTCAGTATGATGTTAGCTGTGAGTCTGTCACAGATGGCTCTGACATTTTGTAGTATGTTCCTTCAATACTTAGTTTATTGAGTTTTTAATAGAAAGGGATGGTGAATTTTATCAAAAGCCTTTTCTACATCTATTGAGATAACCATGTGGTTTTTGTCTTCAGTCCTGTTTATGTGATGAATCACATTTATTGATTTGCACATGTTGAACCAACCTTGCATCCCAAAGATAAAATCTACATAATCATGGTAGATTAGGTTTTTGATGTGCTACTGGATTTGGTTTGTAAGTATTTCATTGAGGATTTCTGCATCAATGTTCATCAAAGATATTGGCCTAAAGTTTTCATTGTTGTGTCTCTGCCAGGTTTTGTTATCAGGACAATGCTGGCTTCACAGAATGATTTGGGAAGGATTTCCTGCTCTTCTATTTTTTTGTTAACAGTTTCAGTAGAAACAGTACCAGCTCTTCTTTGAACATCTGGTAGCACGTAGCTATGAATCCATCTGGTCCTGGGCTTTTTTTTGGTTGGCAGGTATTTACTACTGCCTCAATTTCAGAACTCATTATTGGTCTGTACAGGGAATCAACTGCTTCCTGGTTCTATCTTGGGAAGGTGTATGTGTCCAGAAATTTATCTCTCTTCTAGCTTTGTTAGTTTGTATGCAGAAAGGTGTTCATACTTGTCTGTGACGGTTGTTTGTATTTCTGTGGGGTCAGTGGTAACATCCCGTCATTTCTAATTGTGTTTATTTGGATCATCTCACTTTTCTTCATTAGTCTAACTAGTGGCCTAACAATTTTTCAAAAACGCAACTCCTGTATTAATCTTTTGAACGGCTGTTCATGTTTTGATCTCCTTCTGTTCAGCTCTAATGCTAGCTTTGGGTTGGTTTTCTCTTGGTCCTCTCATTGTTTTAGTTGTGCTGCTAGGTTGTTAATTTGATATCTTTTTAACTGTTTGATGTGGGCATTTGGTGCTATAAATTTCCCTCGTAACATTGTCTTAGCTGTGTCCCAGAGATTCTGGTATGTTGTATCTTTGTTCTCTTAGTTTCAAATAACTTCTTGATTTCTGCCTTAATTTCATTATTTACTCAAAAGTCATTCAGGAGCAGGTTAACTTCCATGTAAATGGTTTTGAGCAATTATATTTTTAGTCTTGATTTCAATTTTTATTGTGCTGTGTGTTTGGTATTTCAGTTCTTTTGCATTTGCTGACGATTGTTTTATGTCTGATTGTGTGGTCAATTTCAGAGTATGTGCCATGCGGCAATACAAAGAATGTATATTCTGTTGTTTTTGGATGTAGAGTTCTGTAGAGGTCTATCAGATCCATCTGGTCCAATGTTAAGTTCAGAGGTCCTGAATATCTTTGTTAACTTTCTTCCTCAATGACTTAATACTATCAGTGGAATGTGGAAGTCTCACACTATTATTGTGTGGGAGTATAAGTCTCTTTGTAGGTCTCTAAGAACTTGCTTTATGAATCTGGGTGCTCCCATGTTGGGTGCATATATATTTAGGATAGTTAGGTCTTCTTATTGAATTGAACCCTTTACTATTATGTAATCCCTTGTCTTTTTTGATTTTTGTTGGTTTAAAATGTTTTGTCTGAAACTAGGATTGCAACGCCAGCATTTTTCTGATTTCCATTTGCTTGGCAGATGCTCCTCCATCCATTTATTTTGAGCCTATGGGCGTCGTTGCATATAAGATGGGTCTCTTGAACACAGCATATCATTGGGTCTTGTTTTTTTATCCAGCTTGCCACTCTGTGCCTTTTCAATGGGGGCACTTAGCCCATTTATATTCAAGGTCAGTATTAATATGTGTGGATTTGATCCTGTCATTGTGTTGTTAGCTGGTTATTAGGCGGGCTTGTGTGGTTGCTTTATAGTGTGGCTCATCTGTGTACTTAAGTGTGTTTCTGTATTGGCTGGTAACCATCTTTTTTTTTTTTTTTAAGCTCTCTCTCAGAAGAATCATGGCAACCCTCTTTCTATATTTAGTGTTCCTGTCAAGATCTCTCATGAGATGGGTCTCCATTTTACAAGCATTTGCTTATCTAAAACTCTCTCAGTATTTGCTTATCTAAAAAGGATCTTATTTCTCCTTTGTTGAGGAAGGTTAGTTTGGCTGGATATGAAATTCTTGGTTGAAGATTTTTTTAAGAATGTTGATTATAGGTCCCCAGTCTCTTCTGGCTTGAAGGGTTCCTGTTGAGAAGTCAGCTGTTAACCTGGTGGGGTTTCCTTTGTAGGTGACCTGCCCTTTTTCTCCAAGTGCCTTTAATATTCTTTCATTTTGACCTTGGAAAATCTGATGATTATGTGTCTTGGGGATTATCTTCCTGTGTAGAATCTTGTTTTCTATAGTTCCTGTTGGTCTCTCTAGTGAGGCTGACGAAGTTTTCTTGGACAATATCCTGAAATATGTTTCCTAAGTTGTTTACTTTCTCCCCAACCCTTTCAGGGATGCCAATGATTTGTAGATTTGGTCTCTTTACATAATCTCATATTTCTTGGAAGTTTTGTTTATTCTTTTCTATTCTTCTTTCTTATTTTTGTCTGACTATCTTACTCCAAAGAGCCAGTATTCAAGTTCTGAAATTATTCAGCTTGGTCTCTCTCTTCTGCTGTTAATACTTGTGACTGCATTGTGACATTCTTGTGTTTTTCAGCTCTATCAGATCAGTTAGGTTCTTTTTTATACTGGCTATTTCGTCTGTCAGTGCCTATATCATTTTATTGTGATTCTTAGTTTCCTAGGATTGGGTTTTGCCATTCTCCTGAATCTTGATTATCTTCATGCCTATCCATATTCTGAATTCTATTTGTGTCACTTCAGCCAACTCAGCCTGGTTAAGAACCCTTGTTGGAGAACTAGTGGCCATTTGAGTTGACACTCTGACCATCTGAGTTGCTAGAGTTCTTCTGTTGATTCCTTCTGTCCGATGGTTCCATCTCTGCGTGGGGGTGTTCCTTTAACTGCTGGACTGCCTCTGATTGAAGTGGTCAGGCAAGCTCAGGGTAGTTGTGCTAGAGTTCCAGGTTGGGTGACCCTGCCCAGGGAGGAGAAGTGAGGACTGGGACTTGCATAGAGAACAGTCTGGTCACTTTTCTGAGGTGGGTGCTTTGTGTTGGGCATCTGTACCAGCCCCTGGTCCCCACAGACTCTCCAGAACCTGGAGGCAGTAAGGGTGAGGGCTATGAGACAGCAAAGATGGCAACCCATCACTCCCACTAGGAGCTCTGTCCCAGACAGTAACAGAGCTGCTACTGGCTTGATGGCCCTGGTGGGGATGGCTGGAGATCCAGGTTGGGAGGACCTGCTCGTTGAGGAGATATAGAATCAGGGACCCAAGTAACAGTCTGGCCACTTTTCCATAGGGCTGCTACAGTATGCTGGGGGTCCACTTCCTTTTCATCTTAAATTTTCCAGTACCTGAAGATATCAACAAGGAAGTCTGTGAAACAGCAAAGACAGAGGACTGCCCTTCTCTCTGGGAACTCTGTCCCAGGGAAGCACAGACCTGTTGCCGGCAGAACACACTAACAGGAGGTGGCTAGAGACCTCGGTTGGGAGATCCTACCTAGTGAGGAGTAACAGGATCAGGGACCCACATAAAAAAGCCATCTGGCTTTTTCCATAGGGTAGCCATGCTTTGCTAGGGGTCCACTCCAGCCCCTAGTCACCTCAGACTCTCTAAAGCCTGAAGACGACAGCTAAGGCTGCTAAACAGCAGAAGTGGTGGTCCACCCCTCTCTTTGGGAGCTCTGTTCCAGGGAGGTTTGAAACTGTTGCTAGCCAAAAAACACTGGAGCAGGTGGCTGGAAACCCTGGTCAAAAGGTCTCGTCCACTGAGGAGGAATGGGATTAGGGATTCATGTAAAAAAGCAGTCTGGCCACGTTTTCATAGAGCAGTTGTGCTGTGAGGGGTTATCCTTGAGAACAGTTGCTTCAGACTCTCCAAATCCCAAAGGCAAAGAGATAAGGCTGCAAAACAGCAAAGCTGACTGCCCCTCTCTCTGGGAGATCCATTCCAGGGAGGTTTGAAACTGCTGCTGGCCAGAAAACACTGGTGGGGGTATGGTTGTAGACCTCAGTCAGGAGATTCCACCAAGTGAGGAGAAATGAGATCCAGGAGCCACATGAGAAAGCAGCCTGACCACTTCTCCTTAGAGCTGCTGCTCTGTACCAGGGAATCACTCCAGTCCCTAACCATCTCAGACTCCCTAGAGCCCAAAGGCAACAATGGCTAAGAATGTGAAACATCAAAGATGACAGCCCCATCCCTCCCCCTGGGAACTCTGTCCCAGGGAGGCTTGGAACCACTGCCAGCTGGAAAACACCAACAAGCGTGACTAGTGACCCTGGTGGGGAGGTCCCCCACCCATTGAAAAGCCAGGTCCGGGACCTGCATAAAAAAGCAGTCTCGGTGCTTTTCCATAGGGTGGCTGCACTGAAGGCAATAGCTAAGGCTACAAAACAGCAAAGATGGCGGCCCACCCTCCCTCTGGGAGCTCCATCTCAGAGAGGTGTAACACTGCTACCAGCGGCTGGCTAGAGTTCCAAGCCAGTGGGTCTTATCCTGCAAGGTGCCATGGTAGTGGGTCCTGCAGACTATCACTGCTCTATCCCCTGGATTCAGCCTCTTTCCTAGGGGTACGTACAGGGGTCTAACGTCCCACTTGGCTGGAGTTGCAGTTGCTTTTGATGGGAAACCTGGGTATCCAAAGCTCCCAGGGCTCTATGTGTATCTGAGCGGCTGCATTGCTGAGACTCCACGTAATTCTGTGTATCAGGCTGCAGACTCTGGTGGAGTGGGCTCACAAGGGGATCTCCTGACCTGTGGGTTGCAAAGATCCAAGGGAGAAGCCTGGGTCACTGGGGTCACTCACTCACTCACCACTTCCCTGGGAAGAGGAGGCTCCTCTGGCTCTGTGTCACTCCCAAGTGGGTGATTGTCCTGATTGCTTTTCTCCATTCTTTCTGGGTCAAGTTGTTTTCTTGATGAATCCCAATGCGTGTACCTGGATGATTCAGTTGAAGGTGCTGTATTTACTTACTCCTTCTATTTCTCTCCATGAAAGTGGCACACACTAGCTGCTTCTAGTTGGCCATCTTGGCCAGCCTCCCCCTCCATTTCTTTTTCTTGCCTTATTACACTAACTAGAACCTCCGATAAAATATTAAACAAAATGGTGACAGTAGACATCTGTTCCTGACCTTGGGTAAGTAAGGGGAAACAGTCAATATTTTTAATCAGTGAGTATGATGTTAGCTGCAGAATTTTTATAGATACCATTTATAAGATTGAAAATTCCCTTCTGTTCCCAGTTTGGCAAAAGTTTTCATCATGAATGGGTATTGCATGTTGTCAAATTATGTTTCTGTGTCTCTTAAGATGATCACAATAGTTTTCCTTCTTTGTTCTGTTATGGTATTGAATTACACTGAACAATTTTGCATGTTAAGCCACCTACATTCCTAGAATAAAACCTAAATGCTCATGATATATTACCATTTTTCTATATCACTAAATTCAGTTTGCTAATATTTAAGATTTTTACATGTTTATAATGCAATTTTTCTTATATTGATTGTATCAGGTTCTAACCTTATAAGTGGAGATGTGTTTCCTCCTTTTCTATCATCTGGAAGACTCTGCATTAAGATTAGTATTAATTCTTCCTTAAGTATTTGGAATAATTTACCAGTGAAGCCAAATGAGGCATTTCTTTGTGGAAGGTTTTTAACTAAAGATTTCATTTCATTAATAGATACAGGACTATCCAAATGACCTAATTCTTCTTATATTAGGTTTAAGATGTTCTTAAAGAAATGTATTCATTTATTCTAAACTGCATGATTAATTAGCATAAGTTTTTATACTATTCCTTTTGTTTTAATATCTATGTGCAGACAGTTAATATCTATAGATATCCCTTTTTTCATTCACTACATTGTTCATTTGTGGCTCTAATCTCATCTCATCTACTTTGTGGGGAGTCTGAGGACAATCAGTCTTGCCAAGGCTTTATCAATTTCATAATCTTTTTAAAACCAACTCTTGGCATTTCTGTTTTCCTCACTGTACGTGTTCTGTCTCTGTCACTGATTTGTGCTCATCTCTTGATGATGGTGATGTTGTTTGCTATTAAATCTATCCATTGAGTTAATTATTGTTATTGTTTTTTTTTAGTTCTAAACTCATCTTTTTTAGTGCTGATCTGTAACCTGGACTACTAAAATATGGTTTCCCTGACTCCTATTCTGTCCCTCTACACAACAGCCAGAGATTCTTCAAAAATGTAATTCAGATATCACTTCTCAATTCAAAAACCTCCAGTGTGTTCCCACCTTAACTGAGAATAAAAGCTGAAGTCATGGCATAAATTTGGCCTCCTACTATACCTCTTTCCATTCTAGCTCCCTGGGCCTCCTGTGTTCCTTCAACATACCAAGCAGATTCCTGCCTCTCTTGTACTTGCTATTCCCTCTGTCTGGAACACCCTTAACCTTACATATAACAACACGGCATCCTCCCTCCTTTCCTTCAGTCTCTGCTCCAATGTTACCTTACCAGAGAAGCCTTGCCTGACCACCTACATAAAACAGCACCCCCTACTCCTGTCAATTTTCTCTGTTTTTTTTTTTGAGAGGGAGTCTCGCTGTGCTGCCCAGGCTGGAATGCGCTGCCACCATCTCAGCTCACTGCAACCTCTGCCTCCAGGGTTCAAGCAATTCTCCTTGCCTTAGCCCCCTGACTAGCTGGGATTACAGGTGCCCGCCACGATGCCTGGCTAATTTTTGTAGTTTTAGTAGAGATGGGGTTTCCCCATGTTGGCCAGGCTGGTCTCAAACTCCTGACCTCAGGTGATCTGTCTGCCTTGGCCTCCCAAAGTGCTGGGATTACAGGCGTGAGTCACCGTGCCCAGACTATTCCTGTCAATCTTCCTCTTAGTACTCACCGCCACCTGATAGTATTTCTTTATTCTATGTCTCCTAACAAACTACAATGTAAACTCCTCGGTGCAGGGTCTTTGTTTACTTCTGTACTCCAGTGAATGAGTAAGTACCTGATACATAATAGATGCTTAACAGATATGTTGAGTAAATTGGATAAATGAATACAGATAAACCTTGTAGGGAAGACATTCTGACCAAGGATGTTAGTAATAGCAATGAAAAGAAATATGGGGTGCGGGAAAATTTGAGAGGCATCATAAAGGAAGAATTCATAGGCTTTATGAGTTCTTATTTTAGGTTGAATAATGTCTCCCAAAAATTCATGGGCACCCAGAATGTGACTATGGTATAAGAAGAAATATATTTGGTCTTTGTCCCCAGATCCTGGTACAAAGCTTAAAACCTGTGGAATTGTATAAGTGATAGGAGTGGTTTTTGTATAATTCTTAACAAGTCCCTTTCAATCATACCTGAGTTGATGTTAATGAGGTAACTTAGAGTTGAGATCCCTAGATAGCCTAAGGATGGGGGCTGGTCACCAGAAAGACCAAGTGATTAGATGGTGAATGCTTTCAGGTTCACTCCCCTGACCCGTAAGAAGGGGAGGGGGCTGGAAACTCTTCAACAATGAGATTTTGAGAGCCTCCGGGCTGGTGACCACATTGACTTGCTGGGAGGGTGGCTCACACAGAGAGGGCATGGAGGCTCTGCACCACAATCCCCGACCCCCAACACCTTGCCCAATGCATTTCTCCCATTTGGCTATTCCTGACTTTTATCCTTTACAATAAACTGGTAAATACAGTGTTTTCCTGAATTTTGTGATCCATTCTAGCAAATTATCAAACTGGAGGAGGGGGTCATGGGAACCCCTAAGTTAGTCAGTCAGAATATAGGTGACTCAGACTTGCAACTGGTGTCTGCAGTTGGGGCAGTCTTGTGGGACTGAGCCGTTTAACTTGTGGGATCCGACTCTAACTCCAGGTAGTTTCAGAATTGAATTTTTGGACACCTGGTTGGTATCCAGAGAACAAAGAAATGATTGCTGGTATTGGAAAACACCCCAGAGTAACCTTATTTGGAAATAGGGTCTACAAATGTAATCAAGTTAAGATGAAGTTAGATTGGATTAGAGTGGGCCCTAAATCCACTATGACTGGTGTCCTTACATAAGAGGAGTGAAATCTGGACACAGAGCTGCAGATACACAGGGAGACCATCATGTAAAGACAAGGCAGAGACTGGAGTGATGTGCCTGTCTAAAACCCAAGGAACCCCAAGGATTACCAGCAACTACCAGAAGCTAGACAAGGGGCATGAAAAAAGATCCTCCTCCAGAGGCTTTTGAAGAAGCATGCTCCTGCTGGCACTCTGACTGTAGATTTCTAGGCTCCAGAACTGTGAGAGAATAAGCTTCTGTTGTTTTAAGCCACAAGGTTTGTGGTAATTTGTCATAGCAGCCCTGGGAAACTAATATAGTGCCTGACTAAATTTGGTGATAAGGCAGACCTCAGGATGAATCACAGGTTTGAAGCCTAAGTGACTGCAAGAATAACTTCTACTGAAAGAAATGGAAAGTCCAGAGGGAAAATTAGTGGAAAGGAATGATTCTAATTTTTACTTGAGTGGTCCAACACAATCACAGGATAGTCAAATCGATGCCTTAGTGTTATAAACATTATGACACAAAGGACTAATAGAACAATTAAAAGAATATAGATATAAGAATTAAGGCTGGGATTCCCCTTTTACCACCTTCTAGTCAAATCCAATTAACTTTTTTTCAATGGTCATGTTAATGACCATTTATCTTTAATACCTTTCTTTACCTTTGGTTCCCATAACATCACAATATAGCTTCTACCTCTGTTCACCACCACACCTAGCTCCTCATTCTAAGTAAACAGTATTCTTCAGCGATCTGCAAAATCTTGAGTTTCTAATTATATTTCTCTAATTTGAATTATTCATCTCTGTACTTCACATTCTATTATTTCTAGTTACCTATATCTTTACTTAAGGGTCTACGTCATGTCTACATGGATGCACTGCCATCATTTCCTATCTGACATGTGTTTTGTACCTTTCTACTCAACTGACATTCTTCAATCCATTATAATAACTCCACTTACATCTTCTCACAGCTAAAATACTTGGTAGTTTTCTTTCTTATTTACCAATATATTCTGCAATTATTTTTTCCTTTGAAATACCTCTGGCAGTCACCCTTTACTTTCATTCCTGTATTCCAAGCCCCAATTCTAGACTTCTTACCTCACTTTAAGTTTACTATAACAGCTTCCTAACTGGTCTCCTTGTCTTCAGACTTTTTTCTGTCTAGCATAGTGGTTCTCAAACTTTAGAGTCCACATAAATCACCCAGGAGTGACTAGTGGGATTATTTAGGTGTTTCTTGCATGTTATCTTATTTCTCCAACAGGATTATATAGTTATCAAAGCCAAGGAGTAATCATGGCTTCTATTTCCCCCCAGTGTATAGCGTAATCTAGGCCACACAACATACTCAATCAGATATTTTGCAACTTCAAGACTATGATTTATCTCTTTTTTGAAAACATTCATAATAGTATCTGACCAAGAATTATTTCAGAGACATATACCTTAGAATAAAAATAACAAGTTGTCATTTCAGGTTCCTCAAGAAAAAAGAAAAACCCAACTCACTGTGTTCACTTCAAGAGATCTCTCTTCAATGGGGGTGGGGGGAATACACTCTCTCTGTATGTATCAGTCATAGAAGGGCATCCCAACTCAAGATCCTGGTCAAGCTTTTCCAAACAAATCAACACAATAAAACATCATTTACACCAAAGTCTACTTAAAAACAGCAGAAATGACAATCTCTGTGCTTAGGAACTTAGAGCTGACTAAACATAGATGGCAGTGAGCCATCTTATCCAGCCTCAGGGAAAAAAGAACTTTTCACAGGAAAGCAACTCTAAAGGATTATTTCTGCACTGGGTTCTAATTTGTGATTTTTGTTAAGTCTTATGGCAAAAAATGTCATGACTTTTGGCATTAAAGAACCTAAGAAGTCTGTTGCACTCTTATGAATTATATTTATGTAATCTGATAGCCAAAATGGTCAAATAGAAGCATTATCTTTAACTTGAATGAGAAAAGGGTATGAGTTAAATTAATTTACAGTGATTATTCTGACATAAGAAACGACTCATATGGACCATAGCTATATTAAGCGAAAAGTTGTAAAGTATTTGGAATCAAAGAAAGTAGGAAATTAAAGCCTAACAGAGCAGTGGAAAGAGCACCAGACTGAGAACAGAAACATGTAGATTTTAGTCAACTTTTGATTCTTACTAGTTAAGTAATCTTGGTTACCTCCTACTTTATTTAGTTTGCTAACTTGTAAAAGCTATCTGAATGCTAAGATCCCTTCCAGTCCTAAAATTATATACACTTATATACTTTTTAATTGTATTTCTAAGTTACACATGATGTTTTTCTATTTTAATTGATGTAAACTTGTAAGCTCCTAGGGCAGTGTCCCACATAGTAGGACAACTCTAGGTTATAATCATTCACTGAATTGACCTTAATAATTTCACTATGACTTAAATCACAATCCATAGATCACATTTTAAAAAGTAATATGACTATTTACTATCTTCACACTCATCATCTGGTAGACATTTCAGTAGAAAAAAAAATTCATCCTGTCACAATACTAATGAAATGTTACTTTGTAGTGTTTTGGGTTTTTTTGGTTCAATTATTATTATTATTATTATTTTTCTGAGATAGGGTCTTGCTGTGTCATCCAGGCTGGAGGGCAGTAGTGCCATCATAGCTGTTTGCAATCTTGAACTCCTGGGCACAAGTGATCCTCCCACCTCAGCCTCCCAAGTAGCTGGGACTACAGGCATGTGCCACCATGCACAGTTTTTTCATGTTTTATAGAGATGGAGTCTGGCTATATTTTGTAGATTTTTAAAAATATAACCTCCTCCCCTCCTTCTGGTATACTTATGATTAGCTGATAATCTCACCACTGGGTGTCACTTTTGCTTCAAAAGAATTCAACCCAAACTAACCTCAATAATTAGAATTTGATCTGTAAGATACTTATCCCTAAAGCCTCAAAATTTAGCTCTTACAATTTCTTGCTGTAACATGGCTTCAGATGTTTCTAGGTTTCAAACACAGTGCAAACAAAAATCAGTAGGATTTCTGAGATCATAGGTCATAAAACAATCCTCTGAAATCCCATTAATATTCATACACTTTTCAGTACCTACATCGACAGAAAGGAAGAAAAGTGACATATACAGAAAAATAAACAAGCGTGCATATTTGGGTATAAAACACTGGGATCCCTATATAATAAATGCTGTTTTTCCAGTAATACTACTTCTAGCATTATGAGAAGATAAAAGTAATATCCAGAGACCAAGAAAATAGAGAAGGAATGACTTTTAGACTACTCATGTTGTCACTCCAACCATCAGCAACATTTGGCAGTGATATCCAATTACATAAAAAGGGGTCTAGGAACTGCTATGTGGTTTTCAAATTCAGAATAACTGAACGATCTACAGTTATTTTCTCTTATCCAAATATAAACAGTTAACCTTTCCAATAAACAAACAGATATTAAGATAATGGTTCCTGCACCTAGAAGCATTTTCCTCTCACCTCAGATCTTCTTTCCTCTCCACAACAAATGCTACTATTAAGGGAATTTATCAAATGGAGACAACTCAAATCATTTGTGGGACTTTACATATAACACACACACACACACACACACACACACACACACACTTTATCATGTCCCTCCTCTTCCTCTAATCCTGTTGAAAAGATTACCATGTCCTTCCCCTCCCTTAATCACCGCCATGAGTCACGGTTACTAATGGGACCTGTTACATTATTCTTGGGTTTGCTGAAATAGAAAAAAGTTGTAAGTCACTGATTTAGAAGATCCATCTAGATACATTATTTCCATGATGCCCTGGATTGTTTCCAAGAAAACAAAGTTAGGTTCTGGAGAAAAGTATGCCTGCAAAGGTAAAACTTAAAAAGGATCACAATGCTGTGGGAACTACTGTGGCAGTTTCAGAAGCCAAGGGAGTCCCAGTTCCTCCTGCTGGAGCAAAGAAATACTTGCTCTTGTATTTCTGAATCGGAAACAAAAAAGCCTTTTAACCACGAAAGCAATAAAACAGATATTAGGCATAAATGAAACAAGCTTAATCACACCATAATTTAACTGGAGAATGTGTTAAATATGACTTCCATGGGATGGCCTAGAAACTATCACTCTGAAAAACACCTTCTATATGGAAAAACGCATGTCAGCTCAAAACAACTGACTTACATACAAAATTTAGAAACAAACCTGCTGGACAGTTTGGATTTTCCCAATTTATTTCTGCAAGGTTGACAGCAAAATGTCATGCTTATATATCAAATTAAACATATCACTAAAATCTCAGATTCAACTATATATTTTATTCTCCTATAAGAGTTTATTAGGATAGACGAGGTAGCTCATGCCTGTAATCCCAGCACTTTGGGAGGCTGAGGTGGGAGGATCAGTTGAGGTCAGGAGTTTGAGACCAGTCTGGCAAACATGGGAAACCCTGTCTCTACTAAAAATACAAAAATTAGTCGGGCGTGGTGGCACATGTCTATAATTCCAGCTACTTGAAAGGCTGAGGTATGAGAATCGCTTGAACCCAGGGGATGGAGGTTGCAGTGAGCCGAGATTGCACCACTGCAATCCAGCCTGGGTGATGGAGTCAGACTCTCAGGGGAAAAAAAAAAAAAGAATTAATTATATTTTACTCCATAGAAATAACCTTTTTTGCTTTTTTTTTTTTTGAAACAGAGTCTTGCTCTGTCGTCCAGGCTGGAGTGCAGTGGCACGATCTCGGCTCACTATAAGCTCTGCCTCTCGGGTTCATGCCATTCTCCTGCCTCAGCCTCCCGAGTAGCTGGGGCTACAGGCGCCTGCCACTACACCTGGCTAATTTTTTTGTATTTTTTTAGTAGAGACAGGGTTTCACCGTGTTAGCCAGGATGGTCTCGATGATCTCCTGACCTCGTGATCCACCCGCCTCCGCCTCCCAAAGTGCTGAGATTACAGGTGTGAGCCACCATGCCTGGCCAGAAATCACTTTAGTAAGAACCACTTGCCTTTTTCTGGGCAATTGCAGCTCGCTGCAGTTTCTCCTTAGCTTGATTGCACTTTTCTTCTCTGTCTGTGATACGCTCATGAAGCTTATGCTTTTCTTCCAACCACTGTATCTGTTTCTCTTCCAACATCCTGTCAGAAGAATGTATGTAAAACATGGAAGTTAAATAAGTTCTTAGGATTAAATAGATATTATCACAAGTATAAGCAAACTCACTATCTGTCTGACAACATTCTTAATTATCCAACTGCAGGCCCTCCTGTATGGCCACTTGTTTGCAAATCCGACCATTACCAAGCACGTCCTATGAATAAGGCACTGGACTCAGAACACTGTGTATTGTATCATCTGTTCTTTACAAAAACCCTGAGTTAGGTATTTCTGTCACCTTTATACTTCTGTCCATTTTATAAATGAGGAAACTGAGGATTAGAGCAGTTAACTAACTTAAGGGCTCACATCTAGTTAATGGCAAGAGGAACACTTGATAACCAGGTGTGAAGTATAATAACCATCAAACTATAAATATCTGTCCTCATAAATTTGGTTTAAGAAAATCAAGCCTGGTATCAAATCTTAATGCAGTATGTCTTCTGACTAGAGTAAAATGCATATAAATGATATCTTAAAATAACATCATAATAACTTATATTTTTAAAGCTATTCTGCATACTTACTATATGATTTTTTTAGTATTCTTACTATAGGCAGTACTAATGAAAATAACAAACCCTGAGATCTTGTATGCCTAAGGTCGTGCGAGATTTTAAGTATCTTAGCTGGAACTAAAATCACATTCCATTGACCCTTAGTCCAGCTATTTTCTTCTATGCAATTCTACGAATATTATTTAGAAACCAATGATTAATTAGTTAAATTTGCTAGCTATACTGTCATTAGAATTATTAAGCTCATTTCAATCAAACACTTGAGAAATCCAAGCACGTTTCTGTCTTTTACAAAATAAAAGAAAAATAAGTTGGATCATCTGAAATATCAAATGCTATGGACATTTATCTTGCTTACTGCCTTTTCTTGAAATTCAACCCCATATAAAAAAGCATGGACAAATCTTTGAATATGTAATAACAGAAAAACTGAAGAAATACAGTTTTATGTGGCATGGTGGCCTTCAGAAGAAGAAATTTGAAAAGAATAACGTTTTGTAGGTTAAAATAAAAACTTATTTATAAGGCCAACACGTTATAAAGACAAAGCAAATACAAAATAGTATAGTGTTCTACCACATCTAAACAAATTTTTCCAGAGGGTATAAGATCTTGAACATCACCACAATCATTTTATCCCTACCAGTTTTACTCCATACTGTCTACTAGTAACAAATTTTAAGATAAAAAAAAATAAATAAATAAATTAGCTTTTCAAAGAAAATCCAAGAGACTAGTTCTAATTCAAGGAATTAAGTTTTGCACATCAAGAACAAAACAAAACAAAAAACCCATTCTGTTCTCTGGCATTCAGAATAGATTTTTGAAGAAATGTTTTGGTTTAATCAATGAATAAAAAAAAGTTTTCTTTGAGGTTTTTCATAATACTAAGCTGTCAGAATTTTAATGTCTTAATTTTTTTTAAAACAATTCAAGAGTCAGTATAGTTCATTCTATAGAAACATAAAGTACATTACCTCAGTAGACCATTGTACACTATTAAAATGTATTTGTAATTAGTTTCGAAAATATAATCAACATTGGAATCATTACTAAAATAACTATATGTTATATAGAAAAAAGAAAAAATAGTTTGTACATAAAGAGCAAACTCTACTTTTCAGCTTCTAGTTGCGCTTTTTCAGCTTGGCTTCTAAAATTTCGGCATTCTTGTTTTAATCTCTCCACCATTTCCTTCAGCATTTGGTTTGAATTCAGCAAGTCATTCTCTGACTGTGCAAGTGAGGTCACTTGGATCTGCAAACTACTGATTTGCTTAAAAGAGAAGAAAGAAGATAAATTAAAGGCCACTAAATAAATGCGGTAAGGTATGAGAGAAGCAGAAGATACTAAGCATCTCCCTTTGCAAATGCTCCCTCAAGCTGGTGTGTCCTTGAAGATGACCCCTAAAGGAAATAACAAATAGCAGCACCCAGGACCATTTCTTATTATAATCAGAGACTATCAAGAACTATATTCCTCAGTCACTGAGTCCCCTCCCTCTTCTTTCCAAAATATGCAGGCCAGTAGAGGTATTGGGAATGGAGAGAAGGGTTATCGGGGGATTAGCAGTGAGATGAGAAAAGGGAATCCAGTGATTAGAGTGAGTCTCATACCACTCTAGCCTTCCCCTCACCTCCTAGGAAAAAAAACTGATTTTAAAAGCAAGTCAGCTGGGAAAGCAGCTAAAAAAAATCCATCCTCCTCTTCCCACATACCCTGAGATCAGCAACCTTCCAGAAGTTCTACTCTCCGAGCAATCAAAATTGTTCAGTGTAAATGTGGGAAGGATCACTCCTCACATTGTTTTTAAAAGGTTTCCAAACATTCTGTATGTCCAGCGCTGGGCAGAAGAAAGATGCTCTGGGAAATCTAATAAATGCTAGATTCCTTGGCCTCTACAGCCATTTGCCAAACTACATAATGTCACTCAAAGCTTTTTTTCCATCCCAATTTACCTTTATCTGGGAGTACTTTTTCTCATGAGAAGTCTAATTACAGATTAACAGGCTAGAAAGATTCATATTCTTTTAAATTATATCCAAATCTCTTTATTTGGGACAGTTACATATACCTCCCCCACAAACTATTTTACCAATTAGTAAACAATAAAAGTGCTTATTTTCCTTTCACTTCCTTTTATCTCTCTTAGCCATTTTCTGAGAGACATTTCAAAGCAAAGACAGTCAGGAGACAGGGATCAAAAGAACCTATTATGAGATTCAAGGTTAAAAAGAAACAAGATTCTTATATAATAAACTAAATAAATGGGTAATAATCTCATTACTTCCTAATGGTAACAAAACAATTCAGATAGGATTCTGAATGTCCACAGAGCAATTTTTAGCAGAATAAAACTAAATGGTATGTCTCAGATTTCTATTTTAGAATGAATTTATCCATGTAGAACTATTCACTCTTTATTTTTAACTGGAGTGGCAAATATTAAATCTGTATTACAGCTGCTTGAATAAGCAACCTTCAAAGAGCTTAATACCTCTCCATATGCATAGCATGACAGAAAGCCCAAATGCCAATGATACTAAATAACTTCTCTCTGAGTATCAAACGTTATGTCCATCTAGTTAAGACTTAGAAACCATAACTGCACATGAAAAGCAGTACCAACTAGTATATGAGCATGAATTCTAAAAATGGAATCCTACTTCATAATTTATAGGGAAAAAAACAACAAAAAAAAGAAAATAGAATTCAGAAAAGATCACTCTTCCATGTTTTACCCAACTTTATACAGATCTTTCCTGAACCCAAATAACTTTAATTACAAATAGAAATTTCCTTCCATAAATACAAATCTTGGATTTCATAGGGATATAGCAAAAAACACCTCATGATATAAAGTTACAAGTCAATCACACAAGTAACTTAAAACCTGGATGATATTTCTATTGAGTTTTTAAAATTCAGAATATTAAAATACTGTCCTTATAACTGTAATTAAAAATTATCATGGGCCATATATATATATATATATCTTAAGAATAATAGCAGTTAGCCAAAGAAGCTTATTCAAGTATAGAAGTTTAAACATTTTAAAACATTTTATCTTTACATATCATCTCCAACAATATGTTACCAATTGTGGTTAGATTCTAAAAATACTGATTGCAAAATTTTTTTTAAATTTGCAAAACATAAATTTAAAGAAGCACTTGAAAAAACAAAAGGAAAACTTTGCTAAAATCATACCTGTTTTAGGTCAGAATTTTCATTTTTTTCCTTCTCTGCATTTTCAATAGTCACAATTTGTTGTTGAAGTTTTAACCTAAAAATCACAACCCAACAAGACATTAAGAATCCATGATTCATCTATTTCACTGAATTAAACAGTCATTTTATTGAATGCCTGTTTGACACCAGACACTGCAAAAGCACAAATACAACCAAAGATTGAGACTTCAAGAAACTAGGTTGTGTTCACATATAACAAAAATGTAAAACAAATTACTGCTATTGTGATAGGAAAATCTACAAACTAGGGGCATAGAGAGGGTGAGAAATCAAGTCTGTCCAGGGGTACTGGGGAATGCTACATGGATAAAAACCTGACAGGTAGGATTTTGATATACATAAAGAACAGCCTGAAAAAGTGGCCTTTCATGGAAAATTATAGAATGTGTTGCTAAGGTATCAGAAGTAGTCTAGTTTAGGAGAGGCCAACTTACATCCATATAGTATTGTACAATTTACAAAATTCTTTCAGACACACACTACTTCATTTTCATTCTACAAGGCTACAGATTTAAAAGAAAACTAATACAACACACCATCCTGTATTCTATAAAATATCTTATGGAGCTTTTCATCCCTGAGATGAATGAATACTTACACATTTGCAGACTCTTCAAAGGGAATAATACATCTACAGCCAGAGCCTTAAAACGCAGAGCAGCTCTAGTGACCAAATGAGTAACCTCATGAGGAAGACATTACACTAATTAGGTTTGGCAGGATAGGCCCTTCAGCCTCCTCCCTTTCAAAACTCTTCAAACACCTATCTCACACATAATTCACTTGGAACCTATTTATAGCTTGGTATTATTAGCATGTCTTATCTGTCCAAGTAGAATGTGTTTATCTGGACAACACTCTCAAGACCCTAGGTCTGTGCTTTAAACACAATAAGGACTCAATAAACATTTGTTGGCAGACTGAATGAACCAACCCAAATCATGGATTAGCTGTTTAAATGTGTGAGATGATTGGATAATATAACATAAAAAACCTGAAGATATGACCCATTGCTTCCTGAGACATTTACATACAAATGCCAGAAACGATGAATCTAAAGAGGGCCAGTCCTTTTCCTTTTGCACCACCGTCAGTACCAGTCACATTCTTATTTCATAATTCTAGCTACATGATTACTCATTCAAACTATCTGTGCACTTCCTCCATTTTTTTTTTTTAAATAAGAGATGTGGTCTCACTATATTGCCTAGGCTGGCCTCAAACTCCCGCCTCGGCCTCTCAGGTAGCAGGGTGGCTAACTTGGGGCTTTTAGGTTACTGACTTAGTAAAGGTTTCTTTCCACAAAATCATGAAGATGAAAATGGAAGAGAGAACACCGTGGGTCCCAGCTCAGGTCCACAGTTAGAAAACTTAGGCTCTAAGTATATCCTAGCTCCAGTTGAGAATCTGGATACAATTGGTAAATTAACAAGAAACATGACCCAGTTAAGAAAGTTATGGCCTAATGCTTTCTATATAAGTTACACAGACACGAAGAGAAACAATAGTGCCCTACACACAAAAGCTGAAGCCAAAGAAACCAATGGTAAAGAGTATCTGAAAAATCATTAAAATATGAAAGGATGGGGAAAAAAACTAAATGAAATATGAACTAAGTAAGAGCACCATTGTGGTAGACTATAGAAGATGATATACAACAAGACCTTCCTTCAGTTCAGTTTGTTGAAGCAGTACTGGGTTAGAATCTAAAACTAATTTTTTTTTTTAGGAGAAAATTAGTCCGATTTAAGATCATTACATTTAGGATTCTATGGGATAATGAATCTTAAGATAAATAAGATAGGAATAAGACTAATGGTATTAAAGTTCAAAAAGGTAGACAGTTTCAAAAGACAGTGCTGTAAATTTAGGAGTAAAGTACAGTATCTTTTTATTAGGTTTTGAATACTCAACGTGTGTCACAATAAGTCAAAAGAAAATATACCTTATAATAGACGTACAAGGAACAGAAAAAATTGCAATTAATTTTCATTAGAGGATAAGTTAAGGCTACATAAAAGAGATGCAATTTGAACTAGATCTTGAAGGAAAAATAAGAGTCTGAGATAGAGAAATTAAAGATACAGGTGACGAAGAGTGTAGAGGAAGTACAGAGATGGGATTAAAAGCACTGTTCACTTATGAAGTAAAGGGGAAAAGGACATTTTCAAAATAGAAAGGGAGAAGAGAATGGATGAAGGTACCGGAATTATAAGATGGCAAGAAGTTGAGAAAATTCATATCCTTAGCTTATGTACAAGTAAGAACATTGAACAGTTTCCAAGCTGAAAAGGAAGCAAGGGAGCCAGGTTAATAGATTGGAAGAAAAAGAGAAGTCCAGAGACTACTAATTTCAGTATCTTCAGTGACAGTAGCATGGATAAGAGAAAGAAAAGATATTTATGTCTTTGAAGTGATCAGTTCTAGGTGATGACAAGGTCCAAGAAGTGTCTAGGTGTACAAGATACTAAAGTAGGATAAAGATAAAAGAATGCCAGAGTGCAGACAGAATAAACTATAAGGCTAAGGTGTTGGGTAGTTCAACAATATGAATACATAGTCACTAAGAATGATGGCAAGAGAAACAGAAAACAGAAAAAAGTTGAGCCAGATATCAAAGTCCTCAGTGACTGCTAAGGAATACACTGTAGGTCATTAACTGGAAGAGATAAAAGACAGGTATAAAACTGGATGCCACAAATATCAAAGAAAAAAATCACTTTAACCATACTCAAACAATGAACTGGAAGCACAAACGGGGCTTACAAATGATGATTTCTCTTCTTGGTCTCTTGTTGCAGGAGAGAGGAAGGAAGAGTAATTTCTACTTAAAAGGTGTTCCAGGTTATATGCCATGAGAAGAAGAAAGCAGTTTTCAGTAGGGGGAGAAGCATTAAAAAAATGTTGAGATTGCAAAAAAAGTTATTGGTATCAGAATAGGGATTCCAGAGGCTACAGTGGAAACTGTTAAAAGTTTTAATGAGCAGGTGATAGGGAGAAATCAGAAGGTGAAGGATGAGTAAGTTGGGGGAAAAGTAACTATGAGATCAAGTACTTTATACTTTTAAAGTAATTATGAAGGCAGAAATAGTAGGTGAACTGGAGGGCCAAGTTACAACAGACAATGTAGCTATGAATAAGTTTAAATGGAAACTTTGGAATAACATTAAGATGGAACTATTTCAAGCTCCCTTCAAAGTATAGGGAAGTCAACTGTAAGGATCATGATCTAGGTCTTCTGCGGCAGGCAGCTGATATACTGATATATACTATTTCTTTTTTTTTTTTGGAGATGGAGTTTCACTCGTTGCCCAGGCTGGAGTGCAATGGTGCGATCTTGGCTCACCGCAACCTCCGCCTCCTGGGTTCAAGTGATTCTCCTGCCTCAGCCTCTCAAGTAGCTGGGATTACAGGCATCCATCACCACACCTGGCTAATTTTTTGTATTTTTAGTAGAGACGAAGTTTCTCCATGTTGGTCAGGCTGGTCTTGAACTCCCGACCTCAGGTGATCTGCCTGCCTTGGCCTCCCAATATATGCTATTTCAACATTCAGCAAATATTTATTGAGTACCTATACATGCTGAGCCCATTCTAAGTGTTGTGGATACATCAGAAAATAACAAGGACAGAATGTCTACCCTTGAGGAGTTTATACTACAACAGTGTTGTCTGATAGAACTTTGATGGCGGAAATATTCTATAATCTGTGCCTTCCAATATGATAGTCACTAGCGACATGTTGCTGTACATTTGAAATGTACTTCGTGTGACTGAGGAAATTGAATTTTAATTTTTTAAAATTCTAATTTAAATTTAGGTTTCAACAGTCATCTGTGACTAGTAATATCATATTGGGCAGCAAAGGCTCTAATGTAACTTCTTGGCTTCATTTAATGTGAGTCTCTGCTATCAAAGGGAAGCAACATACAGGGCAAACAATAGAAGTTGTATTTGTGATTCCTCTACTGTCAAAGAATCCTATAAGTCTCATGAGAATGGCAGTGGCCTTCTTATACCAATCTTCTGAAAGCATGGTTCTTGCTTGTGAGCAATGGAAATTGACACTGGCCATTATTAGCAAAAATAAACTTTCCCGAAAGAATATAAGAACCCACTCAAAAGAGAACTAGAAAACCGAAACCAGGATACAATAATTGACAGGAATCACAGGCAAAGACATGCCACAGCCCTGCCTGGTCCTTCCAACACTGACACATATCCTTTCATCCCTTACTTCACAGTTTAAATTCTTGGGAGAAAACGTGTCCAATGGGCCAATATAATTCTTCTCAAGATGCAGTCGAAGTAGAAAGGTGGATATATTAAATGATAGTTTTTTGGTTTGTTTTTAAAAAAGCAAATATCCAACACTGGCAGCAAAGAAATCCAAACTGATGAAATTTAACGTTCATTAAAAGCTCAAGAAAAAAAATCAGAAAGCCCCAAATGGGAAATAAGAGCCCTGGCTTTAAGCCACACAAAAAATAAATTAAGGGGGTATTGACTACAGGATATCATAAATGTTCAGGTTCCCTTTCCCTTGGTTATTGCTATTTCCCCAAAGACCTCCCCCTACTTTTGATATCAAACTGCACATCATTTACTTCCTCCTCCTTCACCCACTCCACATAGAGACATGGGCATATAACCTTGGCTGAGCCAGAGTGCCTGATACCACAGTCGCAGTGGTAGGTCCAGGGATGAGCATGTGACCTAGACCCAAACTTGTCTCTGGATTTTTTTTTTTTTTTTTTTTTTTTAAGACAGAGTCTCACTCTGTCACCCAGGCTGGAGTGCAGTGGTACAATCTTGGCTCACTGTAACCTCCACCTCCCAGGTTCACGCAATTCTCCTGCCTCAGCCTCCTGAGTAGCTGGGACTACAGGTGGCTGCCACCACACCCCACTAATTTTTCTATTTTCAGTAGAGATGGGGTTTAACCAAGTTGGCCAGGCTGGTCTCAAATGCCTGACCTCAGGTGTTCCACCCGCCTCGGCCTCCCAAAGTGCTAGGATCACAGGTGTGAACCGCCACGCCCGGCCTCGACTCTAGACTTTTTAAACTTGAGTTTGCTAACAAGAACTTTGTCCTCTTGGCTTCAACACATGTTCTCAGCATCATAGAGATAGCACAGCAGACAAATGAGAGAGAAAATAAGAGAGGAGAGAGAAAATAAGAGAGGAGGAATAAAAGAAAAGGAGGGGAAAAGTCACTATTATCTAATTGCATTTGAGTTCCTAGATCCAGGTGTCCGTGAAACCAGCATAACCCTTATCTTTCCCACAATTGTGTAAACCAAGAAAGTCCCTTTTGTTTGCTTGCATTAGTTGGAGTTGGGATCCTGTCATAACCAAAAGTTGACTACATATTCTATTATATTTAACCTCCTTTAATTTTTACATGGTTTTAATTTGCAAATTGAATAAATGTGCAGTGGAGCAGCCTTTTGAAATACAGTACTTTTATAAAAATAATTTTTATTACTCTTGGCACTATGATAAGGTAGTGGTAAAAAAAAAACACTTTCATCAAAAGACTGGTCTGGTATATAATTAATAAAGGATCTGTCAAAGCAGTGATTAAGATGTAATAGATTAATATCTACTTATCACAGATACATATTATTTGTAAATAAACGGATATTTCTGCTTTGCATGATTTATACTTTCCATTCCCTTAGTAAGACCTTTTGCTCCACAGATAAGTCTCCGATCTGTCACAGGTTATCTAAATAGGAGGTGCTGCAATTATGATCATTTTAATGAACGATCAAAATAGACCTGGTTGATGTACCTGGACTTATAAATCAGTAAATCATAACTGTCAAGGAAAAAATACCACAATTGTAGAACATTAAAAAAAAAAAGCCATGCAAATCATGTGAATTAATCCTGCTAGATTTTATGTTGGTTACTATGTCTATTTTAAAATAAGTTGAGGTCATTTACACTTATAGGTGAAACTACACAGGAATCAAAGAAAAATTATCAATGTGACTAACAGAATAGAAAATTATTCATATTTAAGAAAAGCTAAAGGAATGAAAGCTGTTTTATATAGCAAAAAACTAAAAAACAAAACAAAACAAAACCTAAGGGTCAAGTTCATTATTGTGTTCAAGTAATGACAGAATGCTGAACATTTTATCACTATGGCAACAGAAACCCAAAGCAGGAGAAACAGACTTAATTTCTAACAGAAAAGATTCTAACTGGCCAAATTGTGGGATTATAATAGGATAAAACATTAGAGTAGGATGCCTGGGGAGGGTCTCCCCCTACTTTCTGGAGACTGTCAAAGAGAGATTTAAAAACGACCTGTCCTCAATATGTCCTAAAAAATGTACCTACCTAAAAGCAAAAGGACAGACAAGATTGGTTCTTAAAATCTATTACAGATTCATGCTTTTAGAATCACAGCCACTAACAATTCAAATAAATTCATAAAACCTAAGTAAATAATAAGTATACCTCTGCCTGAAATAATTCTTTCCTAAGTAATGCAGATCAAGAACCCTGTCTCAAAACATAGCCTACCACTTAACGAACATGATTTTTAAAAGCCACTCAAACTTTATATAATTAGAGACATCACTAAGATACTAGAATTTGAAAAGCAGACATAAAGAATTTCCAAGTGTTGAAGATAACAGCAGATGTCTAGCTCTGTGTTATCCACATATTCTGCAAAAACAATACACAAAAGTAAAGAGAACAAATAAAGCCACACAAAACCATACCCTTAGCATAACTGGCAGACAGAAAATGCCCAAAACCTCAAAGTAACTGTAAGTAAAATGAAGGAAAAAATACCAAATCCCAGCAAGTGATCTCTCCCATTCCCGCCTGCAAATCTTTGCAGGCAAGGGCTCACTGCATGTGAATGTACTTAATTCGCCCATAAAATAAAATGTTTAATTTATTAAAATTTGGCCCACAAAACAAGACCCAACTAAACGCTACATATAAAACACACATTTAAAAAGCAAAACGATTCAGAAAATTTAAAAATAAGAGGATAAAAGTATACCGGGCAAATAGAAACTATATGAAAACAGAAGTGGTGGTGATATCAGACAAGTCAAGCAAAAAAAAAAAGACAAAAAAAGCACTTTTTAATGCTAAAAACTACAATTCACACTTAAAATAGAACTGCTATGAATATTTATATTCTGTACCAAATACCATGAAACTCAACTTTATGAAACAAAAACAAGATATACAAAGAGTCACATATAGAAACACAAGAATAATAGGAGACTTTAATATATCATTCTTTGTACAAGACCTGTGTGTGTATGTGTGTGTATATATATACATATAGAACTTCATACTCTTATAAGACTCCATGTGTTTATATAACACAATAACTGACATATACTATGGGACTAAGTGACTATAGTCCTATAGTCGCTGGGCATGCGACATGTCCAGAATGTGAAACTTAAGAAGACACCCATTCTAAGACTCCTGCAAGTGCAGGGTCGGCACATGAGACCGTCGCCTTAAATTTTGCATCCTGGGCGCCTCACTTGCTTTACCCTAGTCCTGCCCTTGATAGATTAGGTTACAAAGAAACATCAGAGTGTTCTACAAAGTAGAAAGAGTACAAACAATACTCTGATCACAATGCAATAAAACTAGAAATTAACGTTTTAAAAAGGTTCTCCTACCTGGAAAATAAAAAAACTTCTGTTATAGACTGAAACATGTTCCTTCAAGATATGATTACATTTGGAGATAGGGCCTTTAAAGAGACAATTAAGCTTAAAGTCATACGGGTGGGCCCTAATCCAATATGACTAGTGTCCTTATAAAAAGGATAGACAAGAGGGGATGCAAAGGCACAGAGAAAAGGCCATGTGAGGACAAAGTGGGAAGAAGGTGGCTACCTGCGAGTCAAGAAGAGAGGTCTTAGGAGAAACCAAGCCGGGCAATACCTTAATCTATGACTTGTAGTCTCCAAAACTGTAAGAAAATTAATTCCTGTTGTTTGATCACCCAGTCTGTGGTATTTTATTATGGCAGACTTAGCAAACTATTACATCTTCTGTTAAACAACTCTTTGGAAGAAAGAAAAATACAAATTAAAATTAGTGAATTTCTTTAAAAATAATAATTAAAACACTATATAATTTATAGAATACACTTAAAGCAGTGATGAGAAGAAAATTATTAGCACTAAATACTCTTACCAATAAGAATGAAAGAATAAACTGTAGTAAAATTAAATTCTCAACTCAAAAACAACCAAATGAACAAAGTAAACTAAAAGAAAGCCCCAAGGTATATAAAATGACCTTAGAAAACGCTAAGAAATCAAAAAAGCAGCTATTAGAAAATATGTGACTTTAGTAAAGTCACAGGATTCAAAATCAATACATAAAAGTAAACTATATTTCTATATGCAATGAACAATTAAGAAGTCAAATGAGGGGTGGAGCCAAGATGGCCGAATAGGAACAGCTCCGGTCTACAGCTCCCAGCCTGAGCGACACAGAAGACGGGTGATTTCTGCATCTCCGTTTAAGGTACCAGGTTCATCTCACTAGGGAGTGCCAAACAGTGAGTGCAGGACAGTCGGTGCAGCGCACTGTGCATGAGCCAAAGCAGGGCGAGGCATTGCCTCACTCGGGAAGCGCAAGGGGTCAGGGAGTTCCCTTTCCTAGTCAAAGAAAGGGGTAACAGATGGCACCTGGAAAATTGGGTCAGTCCCACCCTAATACTGCGCTTTGCCAACGGGACTGGAAAACAGCACACCAGGAGATTGTGTCCCACACCTGGCTTGGAGGGTCCTATGCCCACGGAGTCTCCCTGACTGCTAGCACAGCAGTCTGAGATCAAACTGCAAGGTGGCAGCGAGGCTGGGGGAGGGGCACCCGCCATTGCCCAGGCTTGCTTAGGTAAACAAAGCAGCCAGGAAGCTCGAACTGGGTGGAGCCCACCACAGCTCAAGGAGGCCTGCCTGCCTCTGTAGGCTCCACCTCTGGGGGCAGGGCACAGACAAACAAAAATTCAGCAGGAACCTCTGCAGACTTAAATGTCCCTGTCTGACTGACAGCTTTGAAGAGAGTAGTGGTTCTCCCAGCATGCAGCTGGAGATCTGAGAACAGACAGACTGCCTCCTAAAGTGGGTCCATCACCCCCGAGCAGCCTAACTGGGAGGCACCCCCCAGTAGGGACAGACTGACACCTCACTTAGCCAGGTACTCCTCTGAGACAAAACTTCCAGAGGAACTATCAGACAGCTGAATTTGTGGTCTCACGAAAACCCGCTGTTCTGCAGCCACCACTGCTGACACCCAGCCAAACAGGGTCTGGAGTGGACCTCTAGCAAACTCCAACAGACCTGCAGCTGAGGGTCCTGTCTGGTAGAAGGAAAACTAACAAACAGAAAGGACATCCACACGAAAAACCCATCTGCACATCACCATCATCAAAGACCAAAAGTAGATCAAACCACAAAGATGGGGAAAAAACAGAGCAGAAAAACTGGAAACTCTAAAAAGCAGAGCACCTCTCCTCCTCCAAAGGAACACAGTTCCTCACCAGCAATGGAACAAAGCTGGACGGAAAACGACTTTGACTAGTTGAGAGAAGAAGGCTTCAGATGATCAAACTACTCCGAGCTACGGGAGGAAATTCAAAACAATAGCAAAGAAGTTAAAAACTTTGAAAAAAAATTAGACGAATGGATAACTAGAGTAACCAATGGAGAGAAGGGCTTAAAGGAGCTGATGGAGCTGAAAGCCAAGTATCGAGAACTACGCGAAGATTGCAGAAGCCTCGGTAGCAGATGCCATCAACTGGAAGAAAGGGTATCGCTGATGGAAGATTAAATGAATGAAATGAAGCGAGAAGGGAAGTTTAGAGAAAAAAGAATAAAAAGGAACGAACAAAGCCTCCAAGAAATTTGGGAATATGTGAAAAGACCAAACCTACGTCTGATTGGTGTACCTGAAAATGACGGGGAGAATGGAACCAAGTTGGAAAACACTCTGCAAGATATTATCCAGGAGAACTTCCCCAATCTAGCAAGGCAGGCCAACATTCAGATTCAGGAAATACAGAGAACGCCACAAAGATACTCCTCGAGAAGAGCAACTCCAAGACACACAATTGTCAGATTCACCAAAGTTGAAATGAAGGAAAAAATGTTAAGGGCGGCCAGAGAGAAAGGTCGGGTTACCCACAAAGGGAAGCCCATCAGACTAACAGCTGATCTCTCGGCAGAAACTCTACAAGCCAGAAGAGAGTGGGGGCCAATATTCAACATTCTTAAAGAAAAGAATTTTCAACCCAGAATTTCATATCCAGCCAAACTAAGCTTCATAAGTGAAGGAGAAATAAAATACTTTACAGACAAGCAAATGCTGAGTGATTTTGTCACCACCAGGCCTGCCCTAAAAGAGCTCCTGAAGGAAGCACTAAACATGGAAACAAACAACCGGTACCAGCCCCTGCAAAAACACGCCAAATTGTAAAGACCATTGAGGCTAGGAAGAGACTGCATCAACTAACGAGCAAAATAACCAACTAACATCATAATGACAGGTTCAAATTCACACATAACAATATTAACTTTAAATGTAAATGGGCTAAATGCTCCAATTAAAAGACACAGACTGGCAAACTGGATAAGGAGTCAAGACACATCAGTGTGCTGTATTCAGGAAACCCATCTCATGTGCAGAGACACACGTAGACTCAAAATAAAGGGATGGAGGAAGATCTATCAAGCAAATGGAAAACAAAAAAAGGCAGGGGTTGCAATCCTAGTCTCTGATAAAATAGACTTTAAACCAACAAAGATCAAACGAGACAAAGAAGGCCATTACCTAATGGTAAAGGGATCAATTCAACAAGAAGAGCTAACTATCCTAAATAAATGTGCACCCAACACAGGAGCACCCAGATTCATAAAGCAAGTCCTGAGTGACCTACAAAGGGACTTAAACTCCCACACAATAATAATGGGAGATTTTAACACCCCACTGTCAACATTAGACAGATCAATGAGACGGAAAGTTAACAAGGATATCCAGGAATTGAACTCAGCTCTGTACAAAGTGGACCTAATAGACATCTACAGAACTCTCCACCCCAAATCAACAGAATATACATTTTTTTCAGCACCACACCACACCTATTCCAAAATTGACCACATAGTTGGAAGTAAAGCTCTCCTCAGCAAATGTAAAAGAACAGAAATTATAACAAACTGTCTCTCAGACCACAGTGCAATCAAACTAGAACTCAGGATTAAGAAACTCACTCAAAACCGTTCAACTACATGGAAACTGAACAACCTGCTCCTGAATGACTATTGGGTACACAATGAAATGAAAGCAGAAATAAAGATGTTCTTTGAAACCAACGAGAACAAAGACACAACATACCAGAATCTCTGGGACACATTCAAAGCAGTGTGTAGAGGGAAATTTATAGCACTAAATGCCCACAAGAGAAAGCAGGAAAGATCCAAAATTGACACCCTAACATCACAATTAAAAGAACTAGAAAAGCAAGAGCAAACACATTCAAAAGCTAGCAGAAGGCTAGAAATAACTAAAATCAGAGCAGAACTGAAGGAAATAGAGACACAAAAAACCCTTCAAAAAATTAATGAATCCAGGAGCTGGTTTTTTGAAAAGATCAACAAAATTGATAGACCGCTAGCAAGACTAATAAAGAGGAAAACAGAGAAGAATCAAATAGATGCAATAAAAAATGAAAAAGGGGATATCACCCCGATCCCACAGAAATACAATCTACCATCAGAGAATACTAAAAACACCTCTATGCAAATAAACTAGAAAATCTAGAAGAAATGGATAAATTCCTCAGCAAATACACCCTCCCAAGACTAAACCAGGAAGAAGTTGAATCTCTGAATAGACCAGTAACAGGCTCTGAAATTGTGGCAATAATCAATAGCTTACCAACCAAAAAGAGTCCAGGACCTGATGGATTCACAGCCAAATTCTACCAGAGGTACAAGGAGGAACTGGTACCATTCCTTCTGAAACTATTCCAATCGATAGAAAAAGAGGGAATCCTCCCTAACACATTCTATGAGGCCAGCATTGTCCTGATACCAAAGCCTGGCAGAGACATAACCAAAAGAGAATTTCAGACCAATATCCTTGATGAACATTGATGCAAAAATCCTCAATAAAATACTGGCAAACCAAATCCAGCAGCACATCAAAAAGCTTATACACCATGATCAAGTGGGCTTCATCCCTGGGATGCAAGGCTGGTTCAACATACGCAAATCAATAAATGTAATCCAGCATATAAACAGAACCAAAAACAAAAACCACATGATTATCTCAATAGATGCAGAAAAGGCCTTTGACAAAATTCAACAACGCTTCATGCTAAAAACTCTCAATAAATTAGGTACTGATGAGACGTATCTCAAAATAATAAGAGCTATCTATGACAAACCCACAGCCAATATCATACTGAATGGGCAAAAACTGGAAGCATTCCCTCTGAGAACTGGCACAAGACAGGGATACCCTCTCTCACTGCTCCTATTCAACATAGTGCTGGAAGTTCTGGCCAGAGCAATCAGGCAGGAGAAGGAAATAAAGGGTATTCAATTAGGAAAAGAGGAAGTCAAATTGTCCCTGTTTGCAGATGACATGATTGTATATCTAGAAAACCCCATTGTCTCAGCCCAAAATCTCCTTAAGCTGATTAGCAACTTCAGCAAAGTCTCAGGATACAAAATCAATGTACAAAAATCACAAGCATTCTTGTACACCAATCACAGACAAACAGAGAGCCAAATCATGAGTGAACTCCCATTCACAATTGCTTCAAAGAGAATAAAATACCTAGGAATCCAACTTACAAGGGATGTGAAGGACCTCTTCAAGGAGAACTACAAACCACTGCTCAGTGAAATAAGAGAGGATACAAACAAATGGAAGAACATTCCATGCTCATGGGTTGGAAGAATCAATATCGTGAAAATGGCCATACTGCCCAAGGTAATTTATAGATTCAATGCCATCCCCATCAAGCTACCAATGACTTTCTTCACAGAATTGGAAAAAAATACTTTAAAGTTCATATGGAACCAAAAAAGAGCCCGCATCGCCAAGTCAATCCTAAGCCAAAAGAACAAAGCTGGAGGCATCACGCTACCTGACTTCAAACTATACTACAAGGCTACAGTAACCAAAACAGCATGGTACTGGTACCACAACAGAGACATAGATCAATGGAACAGAACAGAGCCCTCAGAAATGATGCCGCATATCTACAACTATCTGATCTTTGACAAACCTGACAAAAACAAGAAATGGGGAAAGGATTCCCTATTTAATAAATGGTGCTGGGAAAACTGGCTAGCCATATGTAGAAAGCTGAAACTGGATCCCTTCCTTACATCTTATACAAAAATTAATTCAAGATGGATTAAAGACTTAAATGTTAAACCTAAAACCATTAAAATCCTACAAGAAAACCTAGGCAATACCATTCAGGACATAGGCGTGGGCCAGGACTTCATGTCTAAAACACCAAAAGCAATGGCAACAAAAGCCAAAATTGACAAATGGGATCTAATTAAACTAAAGAGCTTCTGCACAGCAAAAGAAACTACCATCAGAGTGAACAGGCAACCTACAGAATGGGAGAAAATTTCTGCAACCTACTCATCTGACAAAGGGCTAATATCCAGAATCTACAATGAACTCAAATTTACAAGAAAAAAAACAAACAACCCCATCAAAAAGTGGGCAAAGGACATCAACAGACACTTCTCAAAAGAAGACATTTATGCAGCCAAAAAACATATGAAAAAATGCTCATCATCACTGGCCATCAGAGAAATGCAAATCAAAACCACAGTGAGATACCATCTCACACCAGTTAGAATGGCCATCATTAAAAAGTCAGGAAACAACAGGTGCTGGAGAGGATGTGGAGAAATAGGAACACTTTTACACTGTTGGTGGGACTGTAAACTAGTTCAACCATTGTGGAAGTCAGTGTGGCGATTCCTCAGGGATCTAGAACTAGAAATACCATTTGACCCAGCCATCCCATTACTGGGTACATACTCAAAGGACTATAAATCATGCTGCTATAAAGACACATGCACACGTATGTTTATTGTGGCACTATTCACAATAGCAAAGAGTTGGAACCAACCCAAATGTCCAACAACGATAGACTGGATTAAGAAAATGTGGCACATATACACCATGGAATACTATGCAGCCATAAAAAGTGATGAGTTCATGTCCTTTGTAGGGACATGGATGAAGCTGGAAACCATCATTCTCAGTAAACTATCGCAAGGACAAACAACCAAACACCGCATGTTCTCACTCATAGGTGGGAATTGAACAATGAGAACTCATGGACACAGGAAGGGGAACATCACACTCCGGGGACTGTTGTAGGGTTGGGCCGGGGGGAGGGACAGCATTAGGAGATATACCTAATGCTAAATGACGAGTTAATGGGTGCAGCAAAACAACATGGCACATGGATACATATGTAACAAACCTGCACATTGTGCACATGTACCCTAAAACCTAAAGTATAATAAAAAAAAAAAGAAGCCAAATGAACTCCATTTATAACATATTTAGAAATAAAATTGAATAAAAGATGAACATGATATATACAATGAAAACTGCAACACACTGATGAAAGAAACGAAACCTAAATAAATGGAGAGATGTATGATATTCACGGATTGGAAGACTCAATATTGTTAAGGTAACAATTCTCCTGAAATTGACCTAAAAATCCAATACAACCCCAATAAAAATTTTAACAAGATTTTTTTTACAAGGTAAAAAAACTGATTAAAAAATTAATATTTGAAAGGCAAAGGACCTAGAAAAGCCAAAAGAATTTAGACAAAAATGAACCAGGTAGAGGACGTGCACTACCTGAATCAAACTTACTATAAAGCTACAGCAATCAAAATGGTATGATACTGGTGTAAAGACAAAGATCAGTAAAATAGAACAGAGTCCAGAAATAGACTCACACCTGTAATTCAATGGGGGAAAAGATAGTCTTCAAAAAATGGTGCTGGAACAACTGGATACCTATATGAAAATAAAAAGCGTATGTGTACCATTACCTTACACCACATAAAAGTTAACATGAATTAGACCTTACAACCTAAAGGTAAAAAACAAATATTAATCTTTTAGAAGAAAACAAATATCTTTTTAACACAGAATTAGGCAAAGACTTCTTGAAGAGAACACAAAAAATACAAACAAGAAAAAAATTGATAAAGTGGTGTGGTAATATGCTGTATATATACTGGTTTACATATATATATGGGTTTACATCCATGGTTCCTGGCTCGTAACTTCCATAGCCCTTGTCCACATTTCCTAAGCGACTAAAACAATACACATATCTTTGTTACCGTATTTGGCCCTTTGTTCATGGTTTGGGAAGCAGCTTCAGAACAGCTTCAGAGTGATAAAGGTGAAAGACAGTCTTTGGTTATAATACTGGGGTGCTCTGGGCCTCAGAAACAGACCTCAGAAAACAGAATCGCTCTCTGACCTTCTGTCCTCCTTTTACCTGCGCCTTTTTCTCTCCAAGGCATGCCACACACACTAAAAATATACTCCCATCTTCCCCCACCTTTCTGTCTTGGAGCTGGTCATAAAAAAATCCTCCGAATTACCTTATCTGACAGTAGGTCATAAGACCCCCATTTCTGAAGGGGTCCTGCCCCTTCCTTACCCAAGAGGAAATAATCCTACACAGAGGGGCCAAGAAGAATCTAAACACACAGGACTTGTTACGATTCTCTGCACAGTCTATTAGTATTAGATCATGCCCTTTTCGTCCAATAAGATTTCCATACGATTGTCCATTCTTCAATCATGTCTATCCAATGAAGTCTCCAAAAAAGACTCAAGAGGACAGTGTACTGCAAGCCTCCAGACAGCTGAACTCATGGAGGATTACATGCAGGGTCAACAAGAACTCACCCATGGGCTAGGAGAATGGCACACCCCAACTTCACAGGAACAGAAGCTCCTGAGCTCTGGACCCTTGAGACCTCACCCTATTATTTCTTTCTTTTTGTTTTTTTGAGACGGGGTCTTGCTCTGCTGCCCAGGCTGGAGTGCAATGGCCGATCTCAGCTGACTGCAACCTCTGCCTCCCAGATTCAAGCTAGTCTCCTGCCTCAGCCTCCCGAGTAGCTGGGATTACAGGCACCTACCACCAGGCCCAACTAATTTTTTTTGTATTTTTAGTAGAGACGGGGTTTCACCATGTTGGTCAGGCTGGTCTCAAACTCCTGACCTCAGGTGATCCACCCGCCTCAGCTTTCCAAAGTGCTGGGATTACAGGTGTGGGCCACTGCACCTGGCCTATTATTTCTTCATCTAGCTGTTTATTTGTATGCGCAGTGAGCTGAGATCACGCCATTGCACTCCAGCCTGGGTGACAGAGCGAGATGCCATCTCAAAAAAAAAAAAAAATCTTCTTCAATAACCTGGGAAACAAAAAGTGTTTCCTTAAGCTTGTGAACCAATCTAGTAAATTTAGCTGAAAGAGAAAGTTATGGAAACCCCAGCTTAAAAAGCTGGTCGATCAGAAGTTCCAGAGGCCTGAAAGTGACACTGGTGTCTGAAATGGGGGCAACGTTGTGGGACCAAGCCTTCAACCCGCAGGATCTGATGCTATCTCCATGTAGAGAGCAGTAGAATCAAATTAGATTAGAAGATGTCAGACTGCTGTCCACTGCAGAACTGAATGCTTGCTTGTTGATGGGTAGAAATCCATACATTTGGTCACAGAAGTTTTCTGTGTTGTTGTGGTGTGAAAACACAGGAAAAAAACACCACTCAGGAGTTTGAGACCAGTCTGGGAAACATGGAGAAATCTTGTCTCTGCTAAAAATATAAAACTTAGCCAGGCACGGTGCCATGCACCTGTAGTCCCAGCTACTCGGGAGGCTGAGGTGGGAGGATCACTTGAGCCCAGGAGGCGGAGGTTATAGTGAGCTGAGATGGCACCACGGCACTCCAGCCTGGGCAACAGAGCAAGATCCTGTATTAAAAAATAAATATGTATACACACACACACACACACACACACATACATACATATACATACACATACAATTAAGTAAATGAAAAGGCAAGTCATAGATAAGGAGAAAATATCTGTAAAATATGTATCTAAGAAAGAGCTTGTATGCGTAACACATAAATATTATAAATCAATAAGATAACTTCTGAATGTAAAAAGTGGGCAAAATATTTGAACAGAAACTTCATAAAAGTAGCTTATAAGCACACAAAAAGACGCTAACCACCACTAGTCACAGAGACAATCAAATTAAGACTACAGGTGACATGTTGCAACATATCCAATTAGAATTATTATTAAGACTGAAAATAACAAGTGTCAGTAAGGATGTAAAACAAAATCCTCATATATTGCTAGCTGGAATGAAAAAACTTCGTCAAGTGTTTCTACACTGGAAAACAGTATTTCTGTATGTTATAAAATTAAATATATACTTAACATATGACTTAGTAATCTCATTTCTAGGTATTTAACTAGGAGAAATAAAAACATATTTCCACACGAAGACTTGTAAATGAATGTTTACAGCAGCATTATTCATAATAGCCCCAAACTAAAAGCAACTCAACATTTGTCCAACAAAAGAATAAATCATATTACATTTATACAATGAATACTAATCAGCAATAAAAAGACATGAGCTACTGATACACTCAGAGCATGGATAAGTCACGGGTTGCCTGATGTTGGGACTCAGGAAAGGAAGTCAACTATAAAGAGACATGAGGAAACTTTTGGGGTGATGAAACTATTCCATATTTTTATTGTGGTGAGGATTGTACAACTGTATACAAAATGGGTGAATTTTATTTTAGGTACATTAAATGACAACAATAAAACTATACAAACTTTTTAAGGGCAAAGAACCAGAAGATAAAAGCAGAAATTAATGAGTTAGAAAATGGGAAACCAGTTGATCTAATTAATAAATCAAAATCCTAATTTAAATGAATGTACTGAACTGCATGTTTTAAAAGTTAAAATGGTAAATTTTATGTATATTTTACAATAAAAAAAATATATATACACAAAGCAGTGGCTGACTTGACCAAGAAAGAAAGGAAGAAAGCACACGTATAGAACAAAAAATAACAAAGGGGAAATAAGCATTGAAACAGAAAAAAATTTAAAAAGAAAAAGAGGTCTACTTTTCAGAAGGAGGAGCATAGTGGCCAGCCGTCGGAAGTTAACAATGACCAATTGAGAGCAATCACTGGAGCTGATCGTCTACAACTACACAAGAAGCTGCCAAAGAACTCAATGTCAACCATGTTATGGTCATTTGGCATTTGAAGCAATTTGGAAAGGTGAAAAAGCTAGATAAGTGGGTGTCTCATGAACTGAGTGAAAATTTAAAAAATCGTCATTTTGAAGTGTCGTCTTCTCTTATTCTATGCAACCACAACAAACTATTTCTCAAGCAGATTGTGACATGCGACAAAAAGTGGCTTTCATATGACTACCGGCAATGACCGCCTCAGTAGCTGGATGGAGAAGAAGCTCCAGAGCACTTCCCGATGCCAAACTTGTGCCAAAAAAGCTCATGGTCACTGTTTGGTGGTCTGCTGCCAGTCTGATCCACTACAGCTTTCTGAATCCCAGGGAAACCATTACGTTTGAGAAGTATGCTCAGCAAATCGATGAGATGCATTGAAAACTGCAATGCCTGCAGGCGGCATTGATCAACAGAAAGGGTCCAATTCTTCTCTATGACAATGCCCAACTGTATGCCGCACAACCAATGCTTCAAAAGTTGAATGAACTGCACTATGATGTTTTGCCTCATCTGCCATAGTCACCTGACCTCTCACCAACTGACTATGACTTCTTTAAGCATCTCAACAACTTTTTGCAGGGAAAATGCTTCCACAACAAGCAGGATGCAGAAAATGCTTTCTAAGTGTTTGTCTAATCCCGCCAGGTGTGGTGGCTCACACTTGTAATCCCAGCACTTTGGGAGGCCGAGGTGGGTGGATCACCTGAGATCAGGAGTTCAAGACCAGCCCGGCCAACATGGTGAAACACTGTCTCTACTAAAAATAAAAAAATTAGCTAGGCATGGTGGCGGGTGCCTATAATCCTAGCTACTCGGGAGGCTGAGGCAGGAGAATCGCCTGAACCCAGGAGGTGGAATTTGCAGTGAGCCAAGATTGCGCCACTGCGCTCCAGCCTGGGTGACAAAAGCAAATCTCTGTCTCAAAAAAAAAAAAAAAGTGTGTCGAATCCCGAAGCATGGATTTTTATACTACAAGAATAAACTTATTTCTCACTGGCAAAAATGTGTTGACTGCAATAGTTCCTATTTTGATTAATAAAGATGTGTTTGAGCCTAGTTACACTGATTTAAAATTCATGGTCCAAAACCACAACTACTTTTGCACCAACCTAATAATACACCATATTAAAAGAATGAAGAAAAAAATGCATGATTATCTCAACTGATGCAGAAAAAGCATTTGACAAAATTCAACACCCTTTCATGATAAACTAACAAACTCGGAATAGAAGGACACTACCTCAACATAATAAAGCCATATATGAAAAAGCCACAGTGAGTATCATAAGCAACGGTGAGAGACTGAAATGTTTTCCTTTAAGATCAGGAATAAAACAAGTACTCCCACTTTTGCCACTTCCATTTGACATGAAACTGGAAGTTCTAGCCAGAGCTATTAGGCAAGAGAAAGACAACGAATTCAGCAAAGTAGCTGAATACAAAGCCAACAAACAAAAATTAGCTGCATCTCTATACACTAACAATGAATAATATGAAAAGGAAAATGAAGAAAATAATTCCATTTACAATAGCATCAAAAAGAATTAACTGAACCAAGGAGGTGAAATACTTATAAACAGAAAACTAGAAGACACTGCAAACAGAAATTAAAGAAGATATAAATAAATGGAAACACATCCCATGTTCATAAATTGAAAGATTTAATATTGTTGAGATGTCAATACTACCAAAAATAATCTACAGAATCAATGCAATTCCTATCAAAATCCCAGTATTTTGTACAGAAATAGAAAAATCCATCCTAAAACTCATATGGAATCTCAAGGGAACCCAAGTAGATGAAATAATCCTGAAGAACAAAACTAGAGAACTCATACTTCCTCATTTCAAAATTTATTGCAAAGTTATAATAATCAAAACAGTGTGACACTGACATAAAGACCAACATATAAGCAACTGGAATAGAATACACAATGAGGAAATAAACCCTCCCATACAGGGTCAAATGATTTTTGACAAGAGTACCAAGGTCATTCAATGAAGAAAGGGCAATGTTGTCAACAAACAGTGTTGGGAAAACCAGATACATACATATAAAAGAATGAACTTGGACCTCTCTTTAACTCTATATCGGAAAATTAATTTAAAATGGATCAAAGGTCTAAATGTACAACCTAAAACTATGAAACTCTTAGAAGAAAAGATGGGGGAAAGGCTTCATGGAATTTGATTTGATAATGATTTCTTGGATATGACACAAAAGGCATAGGCAATAACAACAACAACAACAACAACAACAAAAAACAGACAAAATGAACTCCATGAAAATAAATTTTTCTGCAATGAAAGATACTTATCAACAGAGTAAAACCCTACAGAATAGGAGAAAATATTTGCAAATCATATATCTGATAAGGCATTAATATCCAGAATATACAGAGAAAAACTAAACAAGAATAAAAAATAAAATTTTTAAATGGGAAAAAAAACTTGACTAGCTGTTTTTCAAAAAAGATACACAAGTGGCTAACAGGCATATTAAAAGATGCTCAACATCACTAATCATTAGAAAGATGCAAATCAAAACTACAATGAAATACTTACTACGTCTCACACCTATCAGGATGGCTACTATCAAAAAAACATGAGGAAGACATCATTAAGATGACTGACTAGAGGACCAACACTCTTCCACAAAGGCCCAAAATAACAAGTAAATAACTGCACTTCAGGTAGAGTTTCTAAGGGAGAACAACAGAATTCACATGAAAGAGAAAAAAAAAAAAAAAATCCACTTAATCATGGAGACTTGAGATGGCAGCATAGAGAAGAAAGCAAAGCACCCAGCCAGGATTGGCTCAGAACTAAGACAGACTCCCCATTGTGTGAGAAATGGTAGGTAAGAGTTCCTTAGCAATCCCTAATCCCACTGTGGACATGTGTAAACCTAGCTACAGAAGAGCCCTAGAGTCCTAACAGGCCCTGAATCTGGTACAGGGAGCTGCCTGGAGTCCACGTGGTTACATTGCTCCAGAGAAGGAACAAACACTGGGTCCCCCCACTCCCTGTGACCCAAGCTGCTACAGCATGGCACCATTTTGAGAACCGAGCCAATGCTGAAATACATGGTGCCATGGGGTTCAATGGACCTGGTATTTCCACATCTGACGGGCCCCACTGTAATCACACCACAACCAACTAAAAGGGTCCAATACCACAACCTCAGCTACACAGAGCAGTAAAGCCAAAACTCTAGAACCTGAGCTGATATAGCAGACCTAAAGGAACAAGCAATCTAGCACAGCAGGGAGGCCACCTCCAAGACCAAGGGTGCTGGTGCATGCAGTGTCTAGGGTTTAAGAACTAGCTGCCAGCCACTGCCAGCAATCTCATTTCCACAACTGGTGAAGCAAAAATGCACCCCACATACCTGTAGGGACCAACGATGGGCCCATCTGGCAATAGCTACCACTGGCAATTCTGCCCCACAACTGGCAAAGCCACCAATGAGCACCCACCACCCAAGGCCTGAGAACTGTTCCACCTAGAGGCCCCTATCAACACCGAAGACATGAGACTCACTCTACAAAAACCCACAGCAGAGACCACTGAGGTACTTGCAGAAACTGCTGACACGAATTATAGCCAAAGATATCACATGGAGACTACATTACTGCACTAATCTAGAAACAAAGCCAAAGCAACTACCCAAACAATACTGCAGGACAAATATACAGGAAAAAGTCCTTCCTTACAAAAGCTACTCCATAAAATAGAAAGAGACAACTATTCTACCAGATGCACCCATAACACAGGGACACAAGAAACATGAAAAAAGTTGGGCATAGTGGTTCACACCTGTAATTCCAGCACTTTGGGAGGCCAAGGCAGGCAGATCACGAGGTCGGGAGTTTGAGACCAGCCTGGCCAACATAGTGAAACCCCGTCTCTACTAAAAATACAAAAAATTACCTGGGCTTGGTGGCAGGCGCCTGTAATCCCAGCTACTTGGGAGGCTGAGGCAGGAAAATCGCTTGAACCCGGGAGGCAGAGGTTGCAGTGAGCCAAGATTGTGCCACTGCAGTCCAACCTGGGTGACAGTGTGAGACTTTGTCTCAAAAAAAAAAAAAAAAAGAAACATGAAAAAGAAAACATGACATCTCAAATGGAACCCAATAATACTCCAGTAATAGACCCTAACGAAAAAGAAATCTAAAAAATGCCTGAAAAGAAATTCAAAATAACAATGTTAAAGAAACTTGGAAAGATACAAGAGAATACGGATACGAAATGCAACAAAATCAGAAAAAAATCATGATATGAATGAGAAATTTGAGAGAGATAGATATCATAAAAAAGAACCAAACAGAATCCTTGGAGCTGAAGAATTCCATGAACAAAATTAAAAATACAATCAAGAATTTCAGTAACAGTCTTGATCAAGCAGGAAAAAGAATATTGGAACATTAAGACAGGTCTTTTAAAATAACCCAGTCAGACAAATAATAATAAAGAATAAAAGGGATGAAGAAAGCCTATGAGACTTATGTGACACCATTAAGTGAACGCATATTCACATTATAAAAATTCCAGAAGAATAAGAGATGGGAAATGGTATCAAAAACGTTGTAAACAAAATCATAACTGTAGAGTCCCCAAGTCGTAGGAGAGAGATGAACATCCAAATGCAAAAAGCTCAAAGACCCCAAACTGATTCAACCCAAAAAGGTCCTCTCCAAGGCATACTATACTCAAACATCAAAAATCAAATCAAAGAGAGAATTCTATAAACAACAAGAAAAAAGCATCAAGTCACATATAAGAAAATCCCCACGAGACAAACAGCAGATTTCTCAAGAGAAACCTTATAGGCAAGAAGAGAACAGAATGATATACTCAAAAGTAGTGAAAGAAAAATAACTTCCATTCAAAAATACTATACCCAGCAAAACGATCCTTCAGAAATGAAGAAACAAAGTCTTTCTCAGAGAAGCAAAAACTGAGAGAATTCATCACTTCTAAACCTACTCAACAAGAAATTCTTAAGGAAGTCCTACAACCGAAAATGAAAAGACAATGACTATCATCATGAAAACATGCAAGTATAAAACTCACTAGTAGAGCAGATAGATATACAAATGAGAAAGAGAAAGAAATCAAACTTTGTCACTACAGAAATCCACCAAACCACAAAGATAAACAATTAAGAGAGCAAGAAAGAAACAGAAGATCTACAGTACAACCAGAAAACAATTAACAAAATGACAGGACTAAGTCCTTGCCTACCAAGAATAACTTTGAATGTAAACAGATTACATCCCCCAATTAAGACATATAAACTGGGTAAAGGCATAAATACTCAAAGCCCAAATATAAGCTGCCTAAAGGAAACGCACTTCACCCATAAAGACATATATAGTCTGAAAACAAAGTGGAAAAAAAAACAAAAACACTCCATGCAAAGAGAAACCAAAAATGAACAGAAGTAACTTACTTATATCAGATAAAATAAACTTAAAAACTGTGAAAAGTTTGTCACACTGTAAAAATAAACTGTAAAAAAAAAAAGTTTTTAAGCTGTGAAGAGACAAGGAAGTTCATTATATAACGGGAAAAAAAACAATTCAGCAAGAGGATTAGCATTAGTAAATATGTATGCATCAAACACCAGAGAACTAAGATACATTAAAGCAAATATAATTATTATCTAAGGGGAAAGACAGACACCAATGCAATAATAGTAGAGGACTTCAATACCCCACTCTCTGCATTGGAGAGATCACCTAGAAAGAAACATAGATTTAAACTACACTGTAGACCAAATGGACTTCACAGACACTTGTAAAACATTTCATCCAGTAGCTGGAGAATGCAGAATACTCATTCTTCTTCTTTTTTTTTTTCTGAGATGGAGTCTTGCTCTGGCACCTAGGCTGGAGGGCAGTGGCACAATCTCGGCTCACTGTAACCTCTACCTCCTGGGTTCTTGTGCCTCAGCCTCTCGAGTAGCGGGGATTACTGTCACGCACCACCAAGCCCAATTAATTTTTTTCTGTATTTTTATGGACAAGGTTTCACCATATTGGCCAGGCTGCTCTCCAACTCCTGACCTCAAGTGATCTGCCCACCTTGGTCTCCCAAAGTGGTGGGATTACAGATATGAGCCACCACGCTTGGCCAGAATATTCACTCTTTTTATCAGCACATGGAGCATTCCACAGGACAGACCATATGTTAGGCCACAAAACAAGTCTCAATAAATTTTTAAAAATCAACATATCAAGTATATTTTCTGACAACAGCAGTATAAAACTAGAAATCAGTAACAAGAAGAACTCTGAAAGGTGTACAAATACATGAAAATTAAATAACATGCTCCTGAATGACCAATGAGTCAAGGAGGAAATTAAAAAATAAACTGAAGGCCGGGTGTGGTGGCTCACACCTGTAATCCCAACACTTCGGGAGGCTGAGATGGGAGGATCACAAGGTCGAGAGATCGAAATCATCCCGGCCAACATGGTGAAACCCTGTCTCTACTAAAAATATAAAAATTATATGGGCGTGGTGGTACATGCCTAGCTACTCGGGAGGCTGAGGCAGGAGAATTGCTTGAATCTGGGAGGTGGAGGTTGCAGTTAGCTGAGATCGTGCCACTGCACTCCAGCCTGGCTACAGAGTGAGACTCCCGTCTCCAAAAAAAAAAAAAAAAAAACAGAAAAATTTCTTAAAATAAATAAAAACAGCCGGGCGCGGTGGCTCACGCTTGTAATCCCAGCACTTTGGGAGGCCGAGGCGGGCGGATCACGAGGTCAGGAGATCGAGACCACGGTGAAACCCCGTCTCTACTAAAAATACAAAAAATTAGCCGGGCGTGGTGGCGGGCGCCTGTAGTCCCAGCTACTCGGAGAGGCTGAGGCAGGAGAATGGCGGGAACCCGGGAGGCGGAGCTTGCAGTGAGCGGAGATCGCGCCACCGCACTCCAGCCTGGGCGACAGAGCGAGACTCCGTCTCAAAAAAAATAAAAAAATAAAAAAAAATAAAATAAATAAATAAATAAAAACAAAAATACAACATACCCCAAACCTATGCAATGAATACCCCAAAAGCAGAATTAAGAGTGAAACTTTATAGCAATAAATGCCTACATCAAAAAAGTACAAAAATTTCAAATCAACAACATAATCATGTTCCTCAAGGAACTAGAAAAACAAGAACAGGATGGGCATGGTGGCTCACGCCTGTAATCTCAGCACTCTGGGAGGCCGAGGCAGGTGGATCACGAGGTCAGGAGATTGAGACCATCCTGGCTAACACCATGAAACCCCGTCTCTACTAAAAATACAAAAAATTAGCCAGGAGTGGTGGTGGGCGCCTGTAGTCCCAGCTACTTGGGAGGCTGAGGCAGGAGAATGGCGTGAACCCAGGAGGTGGAGCTTGCAGTGAGCCGAGATCGCGCCACTGCACTCCAGCCTGGGCAACAGAGTGAGACTCCGTCTCAAAAAAAAAAAAAAAAGAAAAGAAAAGAAAAACAAGAACAAACAAAGCCCAAAGTTAGTAGACAGAACTAAAATGTAAAAATCAGTACAGAAACTTACAAAAAGGTGTTGGGAGCAAGCCCCCCAAAGTCTGGCCATAAACTGGCCCCCAAACTGGCCATAAATAAAATCTCTGCAGCAATGTAACATGTCCATAATGGCCATAACGTCCAAGCTGGAAGGTTGTGGGTTTACGGGAACGAGGGCAA